>NW_024366703.1:6203643-6739064 GCF_014805655.1 Passer montanus | reverse complement strand
CGGGGGCACGGCGGGCGCTGTCGCTGTCGCGGGAGCCGTGAGTGCGGGGGTGCGCCGGGTGCCCGTGCCGGGGGGGTCACGCGTGGCGGGAGGGATGCTCGGCGCGGGAAGGAAGGGGGCAGAGCCCCGCTTCCCTCGGGGCAGGGCGGGTGTGGAAATAGAGCCGCACCGGGCGTGTCGGTGCCGTGCCGGGAGGGACATTCCTCCTTCCAGTGCCCTTCCTCATTCCGCTCTCCCGGTGCTGGCAGCAGCTGTGGCCCCTCGGTGCGGGGTCCCTGTCCCCTCCTCTGTGACCCGGGTGCTCTGCTGGGCTGGGGGGTCCCTGACCTCTGGTGGCTGGCGTGGGCAAGGGCGCGGGTTTCCCTTCGGCACAAGGTGCAGTCCCGTTACAGGTCGCACCACCCACGAACTGCCTTGCGCTGGGAGGGCTCGGGAGCCGCTGCTGAGCTCCTTTACAGAGGGGCTTCCTGTTCACCCCGTGTCCCCCCAGGCTGGGGAGCCCCAGAGCTGCTGCAGCAGGGATGTGGGGGGGCACACAGGCACCACATCCCATATAACCTTTTCATCCCCTGCCCTGCCAGAAAATGCCGCCATCCTTGCCTGCCACCATCAACATCCGGGAGCCCCGTTGGGACCAGAGCACCTTCCAGGGCCGGGCCAAGCACTTCTTCATGGTGACCGACCCCCGAAACCTGCTGCTCTCGGGGGCTACCCTGGAGGAAGCCCGACGGGTGGTGGAGGACTACAGGTACCCTCTGGGAGGGTGGGTGTACCCTCAGCACTGCTCCCAGGCAGGAGCCATTCCCAGGAGTGGGAATAGAAGTGATGCTGGCCCCTCTGGCCAAAGCCCCCAGAACTGCCTGGCTGGTCCCTGAGGCATCTCCCAGCTGCCCCAGACAGGTGTGGGGGACCAGCCATGTGTGCTGGCAGAGGTGTTTGAACAGTGTCACCCTTCCCTGCAGGGCAGGCACCGTGCACCCTGGGCTGACAGAGGACCAGCTTTGGCGGGCAAAGTACATCTATGACTCTGCTTTCCACCCTGACACGGGCGAGAAGATGATCCTGGTGGGGCGCATGTCCGCTCAGGTCCCCATGAACATGACCATCACTGGTTGCATGTTGACCTTCTACAGGTACCTGTCCTCTCCTCACCTCCGGACCCAGAGGATGCCTGGAGGATCCTCCTGGCTCTGGGGTGAGGAGGGGACACGTGTCCCGTACCCCACTCGTGCCCGTGCTGTAGGAGCACGGGTGACATCCCTCAGTGTCTCCAGCACCCTCCTCTCTCTGGCAGGACCACACCAGCCGTGCTGTTCTGGCAGTGGGTCAACCAGTCCTTCAATGCCATTGTCAACTACACCAACCGCAGCGGAGATGCACCCATCACCCCCAGGTGAGCATCGCTCTGACCAGGTCCTCAAGGCACCCCAAAACACCAGGGGGTGCCTTGCATAGCAGGGCACTGTGAGATGGGACAGTAGGGACCTGGTGAAGGCAGAGATGGATGCCATTGGGGCTGTCAGGGTTAGTGGTAGAGCTGAGAGAGGAACCCAGATGTCCTGATGCTCTTCCCTGGGATGGGGAGAGCCTGGCTTACTGGTGTCACTCCTGCTCTTTCAGCCAGCTGGGGACAGCCTATGTGAGTGCAACCACGGGGGCAGTTGTCACAGCACTGGGACTCAAATCCCTCACCAAGGTAAGCTTATCCTTCACCATCACAACTGGGGGACGTGGATCCTCCCCATGGGATCGCCCTCAGCCCTGAGCTGAGCAGGGGATTCACCTGGAGTGGGGGAGAAAATGAAGAAAAGGGGTTTGCTGAGGTTGTGCACACAAGGCAACTGCTCTCCCCAGTGATGGCTGTGGAGATGGCCTGTCCCTCCAGCCTTGCTCTGGATGTATCTCCAGGCTTCTTTCACCCCTCAGCCTCCATCCAGGCCTGGCAGGGGACCTGGGTTCCCCCAGACCCTTTGGTCTGTGCAGCTTTTACCAGCTGAGAGTTGCAGGGGAGGAGGGAACGCTTTTCCCCCAGTGGGGCTGGGACACCCCAAGGTCTTGCAGGAAGACGGAGGCAGACCCAGGGACAGCCAGCTCTGCCCCCAGACCCTCTATGTGACGTTCTCCTGCTTTTCCCCCCAGCACTTGCCAGCCATCATCGGCCGGTACGTGCCTTTTGCGGCCGTGGCAGCTGCCAACTGCATCAACATCCCGCTGATGAGGCAGAGGTGAGCCCCTGCGGTGGGACAGGCTTGCCTCAGGTGGGGAATGCAGGGACTTCCTTGCTGATCCTTAGCGTGGGGGGCTGGCTTGAGGGTACAAGCACGTGGTTGCAGCCCAGGGGGTTATTGGTACAGCCCTGTTGAGGACTGCTGCCAAATGTGAATGTGGGTCCAGCTGAGACCCCTCTGATTTATTGTGTGGATGGGGTACAGGAGGATGCCAGCCTTCCTTGGAGACATGTCCCTGTCCTGTGTCCTGATCCCCTCACCATCGTGCCCTGTGGCCCCCTGATCCCCTGTGTCCCTGCAGAGAGCTCAAGCTGGGGATCCCTGTCACGGATGAGAACGGGAACCGCCTGGGTGAATCCACAGCAGCAGCCCAGAAGGCCATTTTCCAGGTGGTGGTGTCCCGCATTGGCATGGCAGCACCAGCTATGGGTGAGTGTCCCTTCCTCCACCTGTGCTGGGAGATGGCAGCTGATCCCTGGCAGCGTGGGATGGGGTCCCACTGCTGGCAGGGGGCTGTGAGCCCTGGAAGCTCATCTCCTTCCTCCCTGCCTCAGCCATTCCGCCGGTGATCATGAACATGCTGGAGAAGAGAGCTTTCCTGAAGGTACCAGTGAACCTGGGATGGGCAGGGGGGCGGAGGGACACCCACCAAGCTTGGCATGTTGTTGGCACCCCTCAGGGCTGGCACCCTGTTGGGGAATAGACACCTTCCTGCCCTGTGCACTGCACTGACACACTTCCTCTCCCTGTCCCTGGCAGCGGTACCCGTACCTGAATGCTCCCCTGCAGGTCAGCCTGGTGGGACTCTGGTAAGTCCTCCTCCACTGATGGGCATCCCTGCCCTGCGTAATGTATGGGACAGTGCTGCTGGGAACCCTGCTTGGCAGTGGGGAAGAACACTGCCCCAAAGTTTCCTGGGAGATGCCAGAGCTTGGCCAGGCTAGTTGCACCCCAGGCAGACGGGATGGGATATAAGGTTCTGGGACCAGGAGTTGTTTTGCTTCATCTTGTTGTCTGTCAAGCCTGCCATGGGCTCCTACTCAGCATTGCTGTTCCCCTACATCATCGGGGGACAGACTTTGCCCCACCTCAGGAGCCGGATGCAGCTTGGAGAGGGCATCTCTGTAGCCCTTTCCTGGCTGAATACCCAGCACAGCTCTGGGCTGCCTCATTGCTGCTCTGGGATCAGGCCATGGGTGGGTGTGGGTGATTTATGCAGCCCAGCTTCACCCTTCCACGTCTTTCCTTTGCAGTTTGGTGTTCGCCACCCCGCTGTGCTGTGCACTCTTCCCACAGAAAAGGTACAGACAAGCACTTTGCCTGCACGTGTGGCTCCTCTGTGGGATGGGGGTGCTCTCTGACTCCCAAAAGATTCTTTTGCTTCTTTGAGCAGTCAGGGGCTTAAACCAGTGCACACACATCTCTGTGCACAGGCAGCAGTGCAGACCCAGGGTCTGTGCTGGGCCATGGGGACAGCATCCCCATGGGGTGCAGCAGGTAATGGGGGTGCTCTCTGACTCCCAAGAGATTCTTTTGCTTCTTTGAGCAGTCAGGGGCTTAAACCAGTGCACACACATCTCTGTGCACAGGCAGCAGTGCAGACCCACGGGTGTGCAGTGGTGGTTTCCAAGCTGAGGCCCCTGGTGGCTATGCCCCTCCATCCTCTGTATCCACGTTTCCTTACAGCTCAATGCCTGTGAGCAGCCTGGAGCCTGAAGTCCAAGATCAGATCCGGAAGAAAGATCCGTGCCTGGAGACTGTCTACTTCAACAAAGGGCTCTGAGCAGCTCCTGGGGGCTGAGATGTGCCCCACGGAGCTGCCAGGCCAGCGCAGTGCTGAGCTTTGCCCTTTGGATCCCCTGGGGCTGCCGCCGCTTTCCCTTGGCCGTTGTGTGTCCATAGGTCCCGGTGCTCAGCCCTGCTTCCCGGGGTGCCTGCAGCACCACACCAAACCCTGTCCCCGTGCCCTGCCCTGGGGACCTCCTGGCTGGCACCCTGGTGCAGCCCTGTAGCTCTGTGCAGTGCACAGGGAAGTGCAGGCAGCAACACCAGGGACCTTGTGAGCTGCGCTGGAGGGAAAAATAAAAGTGAGATGAGGAAGAAAATGGTGCTCCCCAGCTTTAGGAGGCAGTAGAGAATCAGCAATTGAAGGTGGAGTACCTCTGCAGGCACCCTACAGTGCCCAGTGGTTCAGCAGCTGGTGCCTGGGGATGGCAGAGCAGCTTTGGGAGAGGAAAACTCCCCATACCCAAAATAGCTGGGGGTGAGTGATCAATTGCACGTAGTGGTTGGAACCAGAGTGGGGGGCTCTCCCAGCCCAGCCGTGTGCTCCCAGCTCACCTTCTGCTCTCCTCCAGGCTGCTCTGGGGATTTAATCTGGCTTTCTGCTGCTTCCATCCCCAGAGCAAATGGCACATTTTAATCCCAGTAGAGTCTTGTCTTCTATTCTCATTTTAATGCCATCTGCGTTCAGGGCTGGGCTTCCCCTGAGGGGTTACTCTACCCTCTCCTGGAGTGCTTGCTTTCAGGTGGACCTTCTCAAATAGCTTTAAGTGCACTGTGGTTTCCTCTAGATATTTTTGATATACATATAATGTACCTATATATATACCAAACAATAAAGGCAGATTGTTTATACAAAACCAACAGCAAAGAGGAGTGTGCTGCTCGCTAATTTGTACATGGTGAAAGGGACTGCTGTTGGGGTGAGGATGGGAGCAGGAGAGAGGGGCAGGCTGGCTTTTGGGGTGCCTCTGCACCCCCTGGGGCTGGCTTCTGCTTTCCAGCCCGCTGCCTTTGCAGCAGCTCTGGCTGGCCTGGCATGTGTTTCAGCTTATCCAGCTGTCAGGAGGGTTTTTTTTAGTACAGTCGGCTTTGGGCCTCGCCGCTGCGCAGAGAGCTTTGCTAAGCTGCTGCCCTGGATGCTGCTGGTTTGGAGAGGCCACAGCGTCACCCTGGCTCTGCCCACACTCACACCCCTTCTTGCAGCCCGCTCACAGGACAATCCTGGCCCTGCTCCGTGCCTTCCCTGCAGGACTATTTTTATCCCACTTTCTATGCACAGCTATCAGAGAGCACGTTGGAGAGGTGCTGTGGCAGGACCCTGGCAAGCCTGCGGGCAGCAGCTGCCTCCCCTCAGCTTTGTCTGACAGGGCAGTCAGAAGGAGCAATGGATGTCCAGCCAGGGAGAGGAGGGATGCAGTGCTCTGCAGTGCCCCATGCTGAAGAGAGACTGCTGCAAAGGCCAAGATGACTGCGGGCAGCAGCTGCCTCCCCTCAGCTTTGTCTGACAGGGCAGTCAGAAGGAGCAATGGATGTCCAGCCGGGGAGAGGAGGGATGCAGTGCTCGCAGTGCCCCATGCTGAAGAGAGATCACTGCAAAGGCCAAGATGGGCAGATACAGCAGTGACAAGAAAAGAGCCAGGCAGCCCAAAGCCACCCTGTGCCACAGCTTCCACAGCTTCCAGCTGGCAGGGGCTGGCAGAGGCCAGGCTCGAGCTGCTCCCCTCAAGGGGCAGGCAACACCTGCACCCAGCACCTGCCCAGGGTGGGGAAGTGAGTGGGTTGGGACAGGCACATCAGGGATCTGTCCCCCTCCTTCTCCTGGCCCCGGAATATTGCAAATATCTCCCCTGAGCCAGCCATTGGCAGCTTATAAATAATGCAGCCCCTTGCCGTGCAATAAGGGCTTGTCAGTAGCTATTCTGCTCTCATAAATTAAAGATGAAAAGGTACAAGGCTCTTGCCAGAAAAATGAAGACAAATTTTTAATAGCTTGCCAAGACACAGGGAGATGGAGCGCTCAGGAAAAATGAATTACGTTTTTATTATGTGTTTTATTGTGGTATAATTGAACGGGATTATCTGAGAATACAATATATTTCCAGAGCAGTGTAAAGAAAACAAAAATAATGATGACACCTGCTTCCTCCCACACACACCACCCGGCTTTGCAGGGACACCCTCCTTGTGTGTGCTGTCTGGGAGCTGGCCCTGAGCTGCTGGTGGCCACCAGAGGCAGGGATGGAAATGGGAGGGACATGGGACCAGAGACACAAATGCTTGGGGTGGCTGGGTCCAGCTGCATGGGTCTGGCCAGGCTGAGTCTGGGCTAACCCCAAGAGCCATGAGGGTGGGATACAGGGCAGTGTGGTGTGGCAGTACTCGGCCACACAGAGCCACTGAGTGTCTTTCATTGGTCACCTGCTTTCATTCCATCCCTGAGATCTCCTTTGGTCTGTCCCACACCTGCACAAGCTGGCAGTGCTAGGCAGCAACGTGAAAAACTCAGTACTGGAGCATTGCAGGTTCTGGGGTGCTCAGACACGGTGTCTGCTCTCTCCTGGAGCCAGCAGTGGTGCAGATTCTGCCTCTTCACTGTGCTAGGAGAAACCTGTCCTGTGGATTCCCCTGATTGGGGAAGAGAAAACTTACTTGGCCAGTGAGTTTTGGGGGGTCGACAAGCCCAAAAGGGACACTGCTGCCTCTGCAGGGGAGCCAGGATGCTCAGTCCCTTCCCGAGCTGGCTCATGGCAGAGGTCAAGGGCCAGTCCCAGAAAGCAGCTGGATGTCCCCAGGGGTGCTGGGGGTGCTGGGCGGCGCTGAGCTGGGGACATCGATTGGTCCCTGGCATTTTTAATGAGCTGCCCGACCACATGCTTTAACCTTGCCCATAATGAGGGCGAGCAGCAGCAATTCCTACCGCCTCAGCCGGCTCCCCCAGCCTTAATGAGCTAATCAATACTTGTTCTCAGCTTAATTTCCAGCTAATTGCTCTTTAATGACGCCTGGAAACGGGCAGCCTCTTGCAGGGGGGAGCGGGCGGGCTCCCCCTCCCCAGTGCCCGTCCCCAGTGGCAGCGGTGCCGGGGTGCTGGCAGCGGGTCACCTTCCCTGGCCGCGTCCCAGCCCTGCTGGCGCTGCTGCAGGCTGGGGAACGGGAGGGTGGCACAGGCGACAGCGGGCACGGTGATGCTGAGCTGGGGGCACCCTCTGGAGCACCCACCCGGTCTGGGGGGCCGTGCAGCCCTGAGCACCAGGGCAGGCTGAACAGAGGACGCCACCGCCACGGGAGGATGTGCCCGAGCCCCTCAGGACATGACACTGCTTGGGGGCTCCCCGGCTCCGCTGATGGTGGGGCTTTTACAGATAAGGGCGGCGGCGCTGAGGTGTCCGTGCATTACTGCAGGCTCCGCAGCCCCGGGCACAGGGGCAGTGCCACCGCAGGGGGCCGGGGACGAGGCCAGCAGTGCCCTGGAGGTGGCAGCAGAGACCCCGGGCCGGGGCAGCCCGCGGCCGGGCGGGGACACGGGCCCGGTTTGCCGCGGGCCCGGGCGGGTCACGGAACCCGCTGTCACCCGGCACCGCAGTGCCAAAGCTGGCACGGTCGTGCCAGTGCGGGGACATCCCGGGAATGCACCCCTGCCGTCTTTTCGGATCCTGTCCCCGCAGGAATGGGGGCTGGTGGGAAAACCTCATCCCAGCAGGCAGCATTCCTGCTGGGATGGAGCTGAGCCGCGGCTCTTGCCGGGGACCGGGCCAGCCTGGGCTCCGGGACGTCCCTTGCCATTCGGCCACCCTCCTCGGGGCCGGGTGACCCTGCACACAGCTGCAACCGCTTCCCCAAGAATTTGCTGACGGCTTGGTTCTTCGGAGGAATTTGGTCTGGAAAAGCCTGGAGAAACCTGAGCCTGGCTGCTTCCTAGAGCGGGTCGGTCCTGGCACGCAGGCGGGGTGACCTGCCCGCTGCCCATGCCTTGTCCCCACAGTGGAGCCCTGGAATGTGGCTGAGACCCTCCAGAACCACTGAGCCTTGGGTGGGCTGGCCAGAACCGGGCTGTTTCGGGCTGTCAGACAGCAGGAAGCAGAGAGTGTATTTGGTGTGAAATGAGAGAGATTTGGTTTATTACCAGAAGGACACCCCCTCATGCCCCAGGCAGCGTGCTGGCAGCATTCTGTCCCAGGATCTCTGGTGACACGTGCTTCTGCTGTGACATAACCCACATTCTCAACCCCACCAGCCCAGCCCCAATGCTGCTGGCCAGCTCTGCTTGACATGATGTACATTGAGTCACTTGGCCCAGGACTTTTTTTTCCAGAGTGGATTTTTCCCTTGGCTCTGTCTGCCATAAACCCCAGATTGCTATGGGGTGTCTGGGGGGTCGGCCCAAAGCTGCAGGGGGTCAGTGGGGCCAGGAGCAGTGTGGCACCCCTGACTGGATGTGATGTGTTTCATTCTGATGGCAGAGCCATGGATGTATGCCAAGGATGTGGGCCTGCCAGGAGCACCCATGGACTCCAGGCTTCTATGGGACCATCACAAGATGAGAAAACAGTGATGAGGAGCAGCCCACCAGGAAGAGAGGAGGAGACTTGGGTGCTTTAGGCTCAGCCTTCAAAGTTCTATGGGACCATCACAAGATGAGAAAACAGTGATGAGGAGCAGCCCACCAGGAAGGGAGAAGACTTTGGTGCTTTAGGCTCAGCCTTCAAAACCCAGTTCCAGGAGCTTCACTGGGCTCATGAAAAGTGAGGAAAATGACAGATAACTAGCCAGCACTGGTAGGGAGCCAGGAATGCAATCTACCCAAGTGCCAGGCCATGCAGGGCTGTGATCACCCTTTTCCCCACAAAGCTGTCAAGCAACATAAGCCACAAACCCCATTTGCAGCCACGGCTGTGTTGATTGACTTCAGGTGTGATTGAGCAGAAATCCTTGTTAAGCACAGGTTAGATCTTCCACCCCTCATTCATAGCTGCTACTGTCTATTAACACATTCAATCGTCTCATTAAGCAGGAGCTTTAATTAACTGCCACGTTTGAGCTCCATCTTGTTGAGCTGAGCTAAGCTGCCCTTGGCTTTCTGAGGCTGGGTTGTATTGCTCCTGCTCAGACCTGTGTTTGGATTTCACCTTTGGCCAGGGGTTCTCCCCTGTTAGTGGCTGATGCTGCTGTGATGCTCAGGTGAGCTCAGCCACCCAGAGGTGGTGCTAATCCCATGAAGGTAAGACACAGCAAGTGTTGGGCCATGGCACATGGGAGAAGGAACCATGTGTGGGACAGGACAGCAGCAATGGGGCCTGTTCCCCCTTGCAGGGGGAAAGAAACACAAATAGCCTGAAACACTGATGGTCCATTTTCAGCAGTGCCTGGGATTTAAGCGCTGGCTCTGTTTCTCTGCTGGCAGGAGCTTTGTGAGCAGGAGGTGGCACAGGGGCCAGGCTTGCTTCACTGCTTTGCCCCCTGTGTGGAGCAGGGGCAAGTGAGGGTGTGCAGGAATGCCTGAGCATGCAGGCAGTCCTTCATCCCATAGCAGGAAGGGTGGTATGGCAGGGATAGCTCAGGAGGCTCAGCACTGCAGTCTCTGACCCAGCATGTAGGAAAACCTCAGCCCTTCCTGACTTTTTCCCTGCTCCCAAGACAGCTGCAGCCCCAGCTGCTCAGCAGCTCGTGGATGCTGGACCTGAAAGCTTGTGGCATGTGGGGACCGCACTCAATAGGCTGGACAAGGGGAGCCGAGGGGGGAGGCAGCCCTGAGCCAAGGGGCTGGGGGCCACAGAGGGGGAGTGGGACGTGAGGCTGAAGGCAGAGCTGGCAGGAAACCCCACTCTGCAGCAGGGGGCTGGGGAGGGGAGTTTGGCCGGCAGAGGCAGATTTAAGGGGGCTGAAGCTGCTGCATTTTCCGTTCGTTAGACATGGCTGGACTCACAATGTGACCAAGCAAAAGCCCTGGAACCCAGAACAAATTTGCAGGAGGGTGTTGGAAAGCAAAAGCAGATTTTTGCAGCATGGTGAAGGAAACCAGATCCTTAGAGAGGTCCTGATTTGCTTGAGCTTCACCAGGGAACTAAATCCCACAAATTCCTTTCCTGGAGAGGAGTGGGCTGTGTGATCCCCCCACCCGCACGGCATCCGGAGCACGATGCAAATGCACGGTGTGTGTTTGTGCTGCAGAGGCGTGCTGGCTCCCCCTCTCCTTAGCGCCAGTTCCAGGGGGAAACTGAGGCAGGGAGCAGCGAGGCAGCTTGCTGGGAAGGTCTGGAGCCCCAGCCCTGTGCACACGGGTTTTGCACTGCCGTGGCATGGAGCAGCCCCAGCATTGCTCCCAACAGCCCCACTCCAGCCAGGGCAGGGCCGTGGTTCACACCCAGTGCACCCTTCACAGGCTCCTGGTGTGAGGTGAGCGCAGACATTCCCGGGAGTTATCCCCCCGTTTGCTTACAGCAGCTGCTCAACTTTTCAGCCTGTTTCCTCACCAAATTACAGGCTGAGAGATGCTTTTGACCGCTTCCTTAGCCGTGCCCACCTCTGCCGTTCACTTGTCCCCAAGGACTGCTGCCAACTTGGACTGCAAAGGGGGGGACCCCAGTCCCTTGGTGCCCCACGGGGGGGCGGAGCATCGGCGCAGGTCCCGCACACGGCCGGGGTGATGCCAGCGGGGAGGTGCCGCAGAGCCCCGGCCGGGGTGCGGAGCGTGGGGACCCCGGCAGGGAAGGGGTGCCAGCCAGCCCGTGTCCCGCTCCAGGGACGGGCCGCGGGCCCGGAGAGGGGCGGGGGGACTCACGTTTCGCTGACATCACGGCGGTGCCGGAGCGGCCGGGGGCCAGCAGCCCCGGGGCCAGCAGCCACGGCCGCCGCGCACCGCGGGCACCGGCGCCTCCGGTAAGTGGCGGCTCCTGGGGGACCCCAAGGGACGTCGTGCCCCTTCCCAGCGCTCTTCCAGCACCCCCAGCGCCTGCACCCGGACATGCGGAGGCAGAGAGCAACTTTGCAATTCCCCCTACCCTTTCTCTGGCCCCCCACATCCATGGGGGATGGAGCCTTACTCCCTGCAGGCTGGGCTAGGGTGGGCGGGCTCCGGCACTGGGACCCTCTGCCCCTTTCCACCCTGGTGGTGGTAAAGGGGTCAAATCCTCACGGTTTTTTATCCGGGGGGTGCATCTGTGTAACCCAATATCCGGCCGTCCCCGGCTCTGGGCAGGGTTACCCCGAGAGCGCGGGGTGTAGCTGGGGCTGCAGCCTGCCCTGCCGTGCTGCTCCCAGCGGGAGGGGAGGGCAGGGGACAGCCTGTCTGCCTGGGTCCCCTCCCCAGCCCTGCTCGCTTGTGCTGAGTTGCCCTGGGGTGGAGGACCATAATCTCAGGGAAGGCAGCCAGGGGATAACAGGGGGCAGGGAGGGATGTTCCCAAAGGGATTTGGTTCACTGTCACCCTCTCTGGGACAGGCTCTGAGATGCCACGTTTCCCCCCCAGGGAGAGATGGGAAGCCCGGAGTAGATCAGCTTCTTCCTTCCCTGAGGAGGTAATGGAGGCTTGGGGTTTGAGGGCAGGGTCCCTGCTGTGCTGGCACACACTGGCCGCGCTGGGTCTGCTGTCAGTCCAGTCGGAGTAGATCAGCTTCTTCCTTCCCTGAGGAGGTAATGGAGGCTTGGGGTGTGAGGGCAGGGTCCCTGCTGTGCTGGCACCACTGGCCACGCTGGGTCTGCTGTCAGTCCAGGCCAGCCCGGGAGCTCAGCTGTGCACTGGACTCCATGCTCAGCTTCGGTTGCCTGTGGGATAACTGAGGGGTCACAAAACCTTCTGGGGAGTGGGCATTTTTTCAAGTAGGTGGCAAAAAGAGGGGTTGCAGCACAGGGAGGGAAGGAGAACAAAAGCCAGGCATGACTGGGAGCATCCTCCTGCGTTGGCTGCCTCCAGCATAGAAAGAGCACCTTGTCTGCAGGATCAGCCACCCCATTGTGCTTGTATGGATGGTGAGGGAGGAAAAAAAGAGTTTGTGACTCTTGCAAACAGGGAAAGAAAAGGGTCTTGAGAGCAACTTTCTGACAGGAAACCAGGAGCAGGGTATGAAAGAGCTGAACCCTAATGTTGTAGAACAGCCTGTCCAGTGCCCTGCCAGCCCTGTGGCTTCCAGGCTGTGCTGGGGTCACAGGAGGCTGGACTTTGCATGCAGGGCTGCCAAGGGAACAAGGATGAAGCCTGATGGGCTGGGGTCATCAGCACCGTCTCTCCAGAAGATGTTCAGCGTCTCAGGGCAGGAGCTGGCTGGGGAGCTCCAGGGTGCAAAGGCTGTGACTGCAGGGCTGGGGGTGAGAGGGGCTGGGACCAAACCCCCTGCACATCATGCAGTGCTGCTGCTCAGAGCAAGCCAGCCAGGAGACAAAGGAGTGGGAGAACCTTCCTGCACCAGTAACACACTTTCTCCCTCCTCACAGGCCAGGATGGCTCCTCAGATCTAGACAGGGAGACCAGAGCAGTGCCAGAAATCTCCATCCACGTGACAGTGGGATTGGACAGAGGAGCTGCCGTGAGGATGTCTGAAGCCAAGCCCCTCAGCATCTCTTGCCTCGTGCTTTCCCTGCTCGCCTTGCACTGGGCTCTGCTCCAGCTGGGCCAGGCTTTTCCCAGCACCTCTGACTACCTCCAGCGGGGCTGGCAACGGCTGCTGGAGGAAGGGGAGGGCTGTGCCGAGTGCCAGCCCGAGGAGTGCCCGGTGCCACGCGGGTGCCTGGCAGGCACGGTGCAGGATGCCTGTGACTGCTGCTGGGAGTGTGCCAACCTGGAGGGACAGATCTGTGACCTGGACAACACCAACCACTTCTACGGCAAGTGTGGGGAGCACCTGGAGTGCCGGCTGGATGCCGGGGACTTGCGTCACGGAGAGGTGCCCGAGCCCCAGTGTGCCTGCCTCTCCCACCTGGCCCTCTGCGGCTCTGACGGCAAAACCTACGCCCAGATCTGCAGGTTCCTGGAGGCTGCCCATGCTCACCCCGATGCCAACCTCACTGTGGCCCATGAGGGTCCCTGCGAGTCAGGTGAGTGGCCCTGGAGCTGTGGAAGAGGAACGCAAGGGGGTCTGGCTTGACTGTTTCACCTGGCAGCAAAACCAGGGACAGGACTGCGCTGGGGGCTGCTCCCTGCAGTGACAGGTTCCCACTAGTGCCCCCACCCTGCTGCTCTGGGGAGCCCCTTGCAGATCCAGTGCTTGGAGAAATCTGGGAGCAGCTTTGCCAAGAGGGAGTGGAGTTTATGGGAAGCAACAAATCCTGCTGGAGCAGATGGGGAAGTTCCAGGGAATTGTTAGCGAATTCTTGGCGGCAGGGCTGGGTTCACGCTGGCCTGTTGCCCCCGAGAAATGTGCCTGCCTCCTGCAAATAGAAACTAGGGTTGGTTTGGCTTGGCTGTGTGATTTCCATCTCTCCTTTGAAGCTCAGGTGGGGCTGAGAGGGGACAGCCTAGCAGGAAGGCTGTGCCCCATCCTGTCCAGTCCAGCACAAGTCACCCAGTGATGTCAGTGCAGCCTGAGGGGTGTCAAGGTTGACCTTGTTTTCTGTAGATCATCCTGTTCTTGACTGTTTTCCCAGGTATATTTGGAGGTGGAAACCTTCCCTTGAGCTCTGGCTCACACTATGGGCCAGATCATGGAGCAGGTGTGTGTGAGAAGGATGGTCCTCACTCTGTCCCTCCAGGGAAGGGATGTGGAACCTGGAGCTGCTGGCTCCACCCAGGAGATGGGGACCTGCTGACTCCCTTCGCTGCTGGCATGAGCCCTGTGTCAGAGCAGAGGCCTCACTTGGCTGGAAGCTCAACTACCTCATCCATCCTCACCAGCCCCAGGCTGGATGAATGCCCTTTGGCCTTTCTCCCACAGGAGGAGCGTGCTCCAGTTGCTCAGGAGAGCTTTGTTTTGTAACATTGCTGTCACTGCACTCTTCCTGCTGTGTGTGTTGCTTGAGCATCATTGCACAGGCGGGGAAACTGAGGCCAGCAGGGATGGCAACCCTCCATGGACTGGGGGGGTTGGGGAGGGAGCTCCCAGTCCCAGCTGTGAGGAGAGACCAAGTCCTTGGGAAAGGTGAGGGTCTGCCATGGGAGGGAGAGGAGACAGACATGGGAAGGGTCCCAGCATCTCTCTGTGAATGCTGCTGCTCCAGAGACCGGCCCAAGAGAGCCCATGGCACCTGCCAAGGCTGGGACCTCTTCTGAGCCACCCTGCTCTGCTCTACCCCCTCCCCAGAGCCTCGGATCACCTCTCCTCCCTATGACACGTGGAACGTCACCGGGCAGGATGTCATCTTCGGCTGCGAGGTCTTCGCCTACCCCATGGCATCCATCGAGTGGAGGAAGGATGGCACAGAGATGCTGCTGCCTGGAGATGACCCCCACATCTCTGTCCAGGTGAGCAGTGCCCAGGGCACTGAGGACAACCCCAGGGTGACCCAGTGCTTCTCAGAGCTCACGGACAACCAGAGCTGAGAGTGGTCATGCTCTGGGAATGGCCAAGGCTGGCTGCCTCAGGGTGAGAAGGGGTGACTGGAGGCTGTAAACCATGAGGAGTGACTGAGCCAGGGCTGGTGTCTCAGTGGTAGGAGCCGTCAGCATCGCTCTCTTCTGTGATTTCCTCTCGTAATTTTTGAACTTATTCAGAGTCCTGCAGCAGAGAGCTTCCCACTTGCCTGCCTTCAGTGTGCTGTGTGTGCTGGCTTCACTTGCAGTCCTGCTGGCAGGGCTGGAGAGAATCTCTGAGTGCCTCACAGCCTGGGCTGTCCTCTGCTCCTACAAGCACACCCAGGCAGTTCCTGGCCTTTCTTCCCATCAGCAGGGCTTCCTTCCCAGAGCTGGCAGGCCCAGGGCTCAGCATCCTGTCTGTGGCCAGCCCCAAATATAGCACCCAGCTGGGTGTACCCAGCTATTAGAGGGTGTGGGCAGAGGGCAAAGGGGCCATGCACCTCAGCCAGCCACCAATGGGGAGAAAACTGTGGTGGGATGGATGGAGGGAGCCAGAGGAGCAGGTGGAACCTGCACCATGGCCCCCTTCCATCTTTCTGTGCTTCAAGCCTCCCCACAGCTTGTCACAGGGTCTGACTGAGGATCTTCACCCCAAGCAGGACTACCCTGCCTGGCTGGAGGAAACTCTACAGTCCTCCACCCCTGGCCACTACACCATAATAGCAGCCTGCAAACACAGCTGCAACCCAGCTGGGTCAGGAAAAGCTTATTTATTCCTGGAGATAAAGAATAAACAGAAAATAGATGGTTTCTGCCAGAGCAATCCTGGAAACTCACTGCCTGCTGAAAGTGCTGACAGACATCCTCCCTTCTTGCAGTTCAGGGGCGGCCCCCAGAAATACGAAGTGACAGGCTGGCTCCAGATCCAGGGCGTGCGGGTGACGGACGAGGGCACGTACCGCTGCTTCGCCAGGAACAGGCTCGGGGAGGTGGTGGCACTGGCCAGCCTGACCGTCCTCACTCCGGGTGAGCACCACGTCCTTGTCCCCTGCTCTCGTGGGGACATGGGAAGGGATGTTTGGGCACAGTGCACCAGGAGCTGCTGGAGCGTGGGGCTGTGCAGGGGATGTCCCAGAAAGCTGCTGTGCATGGTTTGGGTTTCTGCCTGGTGGGAAAGGGGACAGGCACAGCAGGGTGGCAATGTCACACTGTCCCCATGCTGCCATTTCAGACCAACTCAACCTGACAGACTTCTCCCTGCTGAAGCCCCGCACGACGCCTGAGGACTACAGGGAGAGTGAGGAGGACTACTACTAGCCCCGAGATGGCACGTTGGGCTGCAGAGATCACCTTGCCCACAGCACCCTTCCCTGGGGCTTGGGGACATCGGACATCTCTGGAGCATCCTCCGGCCCAAAACTCCTTTTCTGAACAATCCTGGCACAACAGCCTGTTTTTGGGGTGGGGGACAGGGTGACACAACTTTTGAGGTGCTGGGGGGTGGGATACTGGCTGGTTGGCAAGGGCTGGGATCAGGGACAGCTCTGCCTGGAGCAGGGTGGATCTGTCCTCTGGCACTGAGTGGAGACACAACGGGACACTGCGGGGACAGCTGTGCTGTGTGTGATGAGGAATGGTGCTGGGGATGGAGACAGCCTCCTCTGGGAGAGTGAAGCCAGGGCAGGGGCATTGTGTCCTGTATGAATAATTTCTGGGGAAGCTGGAGCAGAGAGCTGGGACCTGACTGTGATAACCAGTGTGTCCCTGTCAGCTCTTATCCCCCAAGCACAGAGACATCCCAGCTTCTCCCCAGAACCCGAGGAACCTGCTGCCAAAACACCCTTTTCTTCTGTTTTGTTTTTAACCAGAAAAGTAGTGATTTGAGGAACCAGGCACTTGTGGCTTTCAGAGCTGTCTTTTCTCCAGCTGAACCACCCTTGTGGTCAGAAACACTTTGGCCTTTTTTTGACTGACTTCATTTTTCCCTTCCATGCCTTTGACTGACTTCATGCTTTCCTTTGTCATTTCAGTCGATGTTATTTAAAATATACACGGTGGTCAAAGCCAAGGCTGGCTGACCGTCCTGCATCCACAGGGATGGTTATGGGGGTGAGGAAGGGTGCAGACATTGTGGCTGCTACCTTGTCCATTGTGGGGTGCTTGAGTTGAGGAGCCCTCCTGCCCATCCCAGTGCTCACAGCTGGTCCTGGTGTGGGTCCTGCCCTTCCCAGCCCACCTGGGGCTGGGGATGCTCAGCAGACAGTCTCCTGTGCAGTGGTGATGCACCAACTCCAATCACTGCACTCCCAAGCGCTTGAATCCCATCCCAGTGCTGCCCATTTTCATCTTGGGGTCCTAACTTCTGTGACAATGGGGTCTCCACCCAGGTGACCACAGCTCTGTCCAGTGGGAGCAGCTCTGTGCCTAGTTGGTGAAGTAAAGCGATGCTCCAGTTTCCACTGGAAACATTATATTTTTTTTAAAAATCCCACCTACCTCCCACAGCTGGTGATTTAGAGCAAACTTGCATTTGGGGGAGCACAGGAAGGAAGCTCAGAACTGCACTGTGCTGCTCACTGCCCAGAGAGGGCTGTCAGGACCATTCCTCTGGGCATACTGGGGCTGAGCTCACGTTCAAGGGGTGCTTTATCCCCCAAAGCAGCAGCATTTGCAGGACTTCTGGTACTCAAAAGCTCCACATGGACCAAACCCCTCCCAGTTACTCAGTCCCAGCTCCAGGGAGGTCCAGAGCTGCAGCAGAGAGCCAGACCCCGTGAGAAAGGAATTGGCCAGACCCAGGCAGGAGCAGGCAGGATGCAATAAGGCTGGTGGCTTGGGTCCCATGCTACTCTCCTTCACATGTTTTTTCTTTTCTTTTCTTCCTTTTTCTCTTGAGAGCTGGCTCAGATGACACAATTACGGCACTGAAACCTGAACAAGCAAATAAAAGGGATTTGTCTGGAACTGGCAGCAGAGCAAAATTCCTGCAGACGGTGAGGCTGGGCCAGTTCTGACCCCCTGCACCACAGCTCGACGGGGCACTGCTGCCCTGCCTGCTGGGGTGCCTACCCTTTCTGGCAGAAAACCCCTTCTCAGCCAGAGAAATGTAAAAGCCATTGATGCCTCAGCTTCTCCTTCCATCTCAGAGCATGACAGAATCCTCCTGGTCTGCTCCATCAGAGCCAGAGGGTGTTCAGGAGGGACCAGGGACAGAAGTGTGCCATTGGCTTTTATTTTGCTTTTTTTTGGGGCGTAAAACATTCCTTCAGAGAAGCTGGGCCTTCTTTTATCCATCCTGATCCCCTTCCTGTTTTGCGCACAAATGAGCTGGTGGAACTGGGCCACACTCAGGCTGAGGCTGCCACGGGGAAACCCGAGAGCGTCCCGGAGCTTCAGCACTCCAGAGCTGCTTGCTGGGCTCCCTGCCGGTGCCCGGGGCTGGCCCCCAGCCAGGGCTGCCATGCCAACCTCCTCAGGGCCAGCCTTGCCCTGCCTGGGCTGGCACAGACCCAGCTCGTGCCCGTGTGGGCGCAGCTTTGGTCTGGCTGGAGAGTGCTGGATGTGTCACACGCTGCATCCCTGGCTCCCCAGTGCTCTGCAGGACAATGCCCTCCCTGCCTGGGCATTTGGGTCTCAGCCCTTGGCCCCTCTGCTTCACACCCAGGGCCTTCATACCCTGTAGGGAGCCAGCAGGGAATGCTGGTGGCTCCTGCCTGGCAGGAAGAGCACTGGGGGTGTGGTGACTGAGAGAGGGGGGAGTTTGAGCAAAAGCTCTTGGCCAAAATTAACCAAACCAAAGGCTATGTGTCCCAGACTCAGATCCCACTGTCTGACTGGCAGGCTGGGGCTCAGGCAGCAGCTGAGCTGCACTCCCCCAAGGTGAAGGGCAGCAGAGTGGCTCCAGGGGCACAGGGAGGGCTGGTGTCTCCTCATCCCAGCTCCCAGTCTTGCCATTTCCAGTCACTTAAAAATTAAAGAAGCCAATATTGCTGCACGGCTGGAATCGGTCACTGCCACAGAGCTTAATTGAGGTTATTTGTTGGCTCTCAAAACATTTGGTCACCTCTGCTGCTGGCTGCTCAGATGTTTCCTGCAGCCCCTGCCCCAAGGACGCTCTGCAGATCCTGTTCCAGCTCCAGGCACCCAGAGGGTCCCGGGGCCCTGACCAAACCTGGTGCCCTGTGGGTTCAGAGGGTGTACAATGCATTCAGCACCAAATCCCTTTGCTGGCAGATCTTTGGCACAGCTGCTTTCTGGGGGCGGAGGGGGCAGAGCATCTCCTGCCAGCCCAGCTGAGTGCACTCAGAGCACCTGCTCAGGTGAGCCCAGAGGTCGGGCTGATGTCAGGGATGGGAGAGCTGGACTGGGAAGTGTTGCCGTGGCTGTTGGCCCAGGCACAGCACCCACACCTCCTGGCCACCTGGGATGAGCAGGGTGCTGGTGCTTCCCAGGGCACCAGAGGTCACTGCGAGCCTGGGTACAAAGAAAGGGCAGCTCGTCCTGCCAGCACCTGGAGGACCCTGGAGATGCACCCTCTGAGCAGCTGCCAGCCACAGGGTTTTGTGGTCTGCAGGGAAAACCCACCAAGTCTGGCAAGTAAATACACTCCTGTAACAAAAACCTGCTGCCCCTGTCCTTCCCTGCCCTTGGGGGTGCTGGGACCTGCCCCTGTCTGAGCCTGGGCAGGAGGCACCTGCAATCACAGCCTAGTTTGGGTTGGAAGGGACTTTAGAGGTCACTTAGTTTCAACACCCCTGCTGTGGGCAGGGACACCTTCCACTAGGCCAGGTTGCTCTGGGCCCCACCCAGCCTGGTGTTGAGCACTTCCAGGGCTGGGGAGTCCACAACTTCTCTGGGCAACCCCTGCTGGCTCCTCACCACCCTCACAAAAAAAGAATTTATTTCAAATATCTGACCTAAACTTACTCTCTTTCCATTTAAAACCATTCACCCTTTGTCCATCACTACCTGCCCTTGTCAAAAGTCCTTCTCCAGCTGTCTTACAGACCCTTTAGGTTCTGGAACGTGCTTTAAGGTGTTCCTGGAGACTTCTCTTCTTCAGCCTACTCTTCTTCACAGCCAACTCTCTCAGCCTGTCTCCAGCCTCTGAGCATCTTCACAGCCCTCCTCAGGACTCCTCCAGCACATCCACATCCTTCTATTGCTGGGAGCTCCAGAGCTGGACACGGCACCCACGCAGGGTCCCACAAAAGCCGAGTATGGGGACAGAATCACCCCCTCAACCCACTGCCCGTGCTTGTGGCACCTCCGCGGCTCCCCCGAGCCCGGGCCGGGCCGGGATTCCCCGTTAAACAGTGCCACCTCCCGGACAGTGCCACCTCTGGGACAGTGCCACCTCCCGGCAAAGCCACCGCCCGGACAGTGCCACCTCCGGGACAGTGCCACCTCTGGGACAGAGCCACCTCCCGGACAGAGCCACCTTCGGGACAGAGCCACCTTCGGGACAGAGCCACCTCCGGGACAGTGCCACCTCCGGGACAGTGCCACCGCCCGGCCGGGCCTGCCCCTGCTCCTCCTGCCCCTTTCCCTGCCCCTGTCCCTGCTCCGTGCCCTTTCCCTGCCCCTGCAGAACCTCTGCCTTGCTGGGAGGGGTGATACAAGGGACAGGAGTATGACCTGTCCCTCGGGATGGTCCCAGAGCCACAGCATCCTCTTGTCACTGGCTTTGGATGGCTGCTGCAGGCAGAGCTGGGCTGAGGCAGAGCCTGGAGGGGTTCAGCTGCAATCCTTGGGTGTCTGCGCTGAGCTGGGGCTGCAAATGGGTAAAGACCTCTCATGGCCACCCTGGCAATCCCCCCTGCCATGGGCATCAGCCCTGGCAGATCAGTGGCTTCTGACAGGGGCTCATTGAGCCTGAGCTGATCACTGGTCATGCCTGGATGGAGGCAGCACTGAAACCTCACTCTGCAAACAGGTAAACTGAGGCACAAAGCAACTATGCATGGAGAACTCAACCAGAACCAGAGAGACCTTCAAGACAGAATGACCCAGGGCTTCTGTCCCCAGCCTGTCCCCACCCCTGTTGGGGGTGGCATTTTCCCCCCAGTTTTCTGCATGGCACCTCTTCTCCCTGCTGTAGTGGCTCAGAGAGAAAATAAAGCAGCAAGACGGCTTCCCTGCCTCCACCCAGCACTTATACTGCCTGATAAACAAAATGGAAATAAATCCTCCTGCGTTTGCAGCAAATAGGTCTCCATGGGGGGTTGCTTTCAATAATTCAAATGCTGTTGCAGAGCAGAGCCCACGCCAATGGGTTTTAATAAACACAGCCATAATGTGACATGCAATTTATTATTAAGCTTAAAACAGGAAGCAAAGATTTTAATAAAAGCACCAGGTTCCCTGTATCAGTCACAGCAAGTGGCGGGGTGCTGGCTGTGGGGGGAGGCTGGGCGAGCTGGCTGCAGGGACACGCAGAGCTGGCTTTGCTTTGCTTTGCTTTGCTTTGCTTTGCTTTGCTGTGTGCCCCTCAGTCTGGCACTGCAGGAATCCTGGGCAGTGCATGGAGACACGAGCCAGACCAGGGGAAATGGGGATTATTGCAAGGACAGGGTAAGGTGTGAAATGCTGCACCCTGCCCAGCCATCCAGGGAAGAGCTCTGCCCTGGCATCACAGCTGGCTTGCAAGGTCAGATTAAAGCCTTGGGTTCAATCCCTCTCTGCAAAACTTTGTCACCCACATCCCTTTAAGCCAGCTCCACCTGGGCAGCTCTTTTCTGCTCCACCCCTGGCTGCCTTTAAGAGGAGGCAGAGGCTGTGCAAGGTGAGATGATGAGGCACGGGGAGCAGCCGGTGCCTGGTGCTGCAGCAGGTACGTGTGCTGTCCCCTGGGCTGCATGGATGGCCCCTCCATGCATGGATTTGTTCAGGGGCTGGTGAAAAGCAAGAGCTTGTCAGGGAGGTGGCTCAGCTGAGGTGGCTCGACAGGTCCAGCTGTGTCTGGTGGCACCTCTGTGTACAGGTGAGGGCTGAAGGGTGTTGCACCATCCCATATTCATCACTTAGCAGGATCCAGGTGCTGCTTTCTCCCTGTCCTTGCTGTAGGCCTACCTGGACACCTGAATGCTGGCACTTCCCCCCTGTGGTTTTTGGGTTTTTTTGGCCTCCTCTCTTTGGTCTTGCAGCCTAGCTGTGCCCTTTCTGTTTGGGAAGAATCCTGCCAACCCCAGCACCCACTCCTGCAGAGAGCAGCACAGCAGGTGGAAGAGATGTGATCAGTGGTGAAGGGACTGCCCATACTGTTTCCCTGTGAAAAGGGGATTTGTATGACTGCCCTGTGCTCTGGTTTGAGGAGTGTACTCAAGGAGAAGCAGGTCTGCTGACACAAGCTTTGCTTGTGTTAGATTAGACAGCAGATAGTCCCTTCCCTACCAAGGCTGTGGGAGATGGGGAGCTTTGTCCCAGTCTGGCCAAATGACAGTCTGGGGCTGAACCAGCTCCAGGCACCTGCAGCTCCTATCTTAAGGAGGGTTTTCCAGCCAGATAAAGCCATGGAAGCAGCCTCTGTCCTCCAGCCTGGCTGGAGTGCTGGCAGGGCTGTGCGTGGGGCAGCTTTTGTGGACTCTTTAGCTGGTGTTGACAGCAGAGGTTTTATGCTGGGATTGATGCAGGGTAACACCCTCTGCTTCTGCCAGCACCGGTGCCTGCTGGAGCCTGTAAAAGGTTTTAACTTGAGACTGCTTTTTTTTTCCTTTCTTTTTTTTTTTCCTCGGCTGTGTCTGTTGAAAGCTCCACTTCCTCCGGCTTGAAAAGCCCAAGAGCTGCTGATGTGACTGTATCCATGACCATTACTGAGGCTGTGAGTGGAATGTTGACTCTGGATCCAGTGAAGGGACATGGTATCTTGCCTGTCCCTTTGAGGTGATGATCCCTGAGCAGATTCATCGGGAGAGCACCAGCCAGGGGGGGCTGGAGGGTCCCCACACTCTCCTTCCATCACAGGTGACTTTTTGACCTTAGTCTCTGGTCAGATGGGGGAAAGACCATCCTTGGTAGTGTGTGGGGATGGTCCTGGGTGTATCTCCTCTTGTGTGCTCATCTCATGTCCTGGTTTAGCTCCCTGTGCTCTGGGCTTTCCCCTCTTCATGGCCATGGAATTTGGGGCTGGGGTCAGACTCCACGGAGAGAGGGGGATGAGCTGGAGCAGGCAATAGTCCATGTGAGGGCACAACCTGCAGGGAGCACAGGTATCCCTCAGGGAGCGCTGGGGTGCGTTATCTCAAAGGCTCAGCAGGGACCTGCCTTATCGCAGCGCTGGTTGCTGTCTCTCCTCGCAGCCCTTTGTGCCCCGGGGCTGCTCTCTGTCACTGCTCTGCTCCGGAACAGCTGGAGGCAGGCGGAAATGGGAGCCCCCGTGCCTGGTCCCTGCCAGAGCTCACTGCTTCGGAAGTGGGGGGGTGTCTGCCTTGCAATTACTGCGCCTGTGGCTTGGCAGGCCTGAAAGTGTGAGTGATGGGCTCTGTGCAGAGCAGCCCCTGAGCCCTGCTCGGGAAGGGCTCATACCCATCAGCAGCTTTCCCCAGCTGGGCCTGCCACTTTGAGAATGCAGGAGGGGAGCGGGGGACAGCAACTTTGGGCTACTTGTAAAAACCCCAAATATTCACCTGGCTGGATGTCCACATTGAAAGCACAGTCTGAGCCTTCCCATTTAATAACCCTGCTCTCCCAGCCATGGCTTTGAGGAGAGGCAGAAGCTGCAACTTGCATATCCCATTCCCCCATCCACCTTTCCCACTTTGCAGCCACCTGTGGTGAAGGGCTGGGGTGTTCAGCATCTCTCCAGGACACGTGCTGGAGCCAGTCCTTCCCTCACAGGAGAGTTCGGGTGGGAAGAATAAAACAGAAAAATTCTGGGTTTGCACCTTAGCTGGTGTCAGGGGGAGCAAGAAGGTCCCGGGGAGGAACAAGAAGGTCTGGCATGTCCTGCAAGTACAGCTGCAGACAGTGGGTTGAAGGCCTCCATCCTGTAGATAACAAACCATCAGCCACCAGGCCGCTGTGTTGCAGGATGGGAGTGGCAGTTCCCCTGCAAGCATTTTGGGAGAGAGGGTGCTGCCTTCCCTGCCCAAGGATGGAGGAGCCGAAGGCCTCCATCCTGTAGATAACAAACCATCAGCCACCAGGCCGCTGTGTTGCAAGATGGGAGGGGCAGTTCCCCTGCAAGCATTTTGGGAGAAATGAGTGATGCCAGCTCAACAGGGAGCTTTAAACATGGAGAACATCCAAAAGCACCAGGCCTATGAGGATGGTATCGTCAGGAGTTGTCCAAAGCTCCAGCTCTCTCCCACTGCCGGCTTGCCCTGGCCTTGGGGAAGGAAGGGTTAAGCCGCAGGGCTCAGCAAAACAAGTGCTCTCTGAAAAGTCAGCCAAGCTACCCAAATGCTGGCCTCCCCTCTGCCCCCACCCTTATCCATCTCTCTTATCTGCCCTGGGCAAGAGCAGGGCATTTCCCCTGCGGTGACGAGGAGCAGAGCTGGCGGCAGGCGGAGGCGGGCTGAGGGCTCGGGGCCCGGGGAGCCGCGGCCCTGGTGTCCCAGCTCTGGGGTGGCTGTGGAGGGCTGGGGTGGTCACCACGGGGCTGGATCCACGGAGAGATTCCCTCTCCCTGGCAGCCCCTCACTCCTGCAGCCCTGGGTGTCAGCCCCAGGGGAGCCTGGCTCACATCGAGGGGGTTACCAGCTCTGCAAGGGTTAGGTACCCTCTGGGCACTGCTGTCTGAGGGCACAGCACTTTGGGGTGGCTCAGGCAGTCCAGGCGAGCTGGGACACAGCTCTGTCCGTGCTGGGGGTGAGGATGGAAGGGGCAGGGGGGGCTGCAGTGGCAGCAAGGTGCCAGGGCATCTCTGGCAGCGTGTGAGCTCTCGACACGAGGCAGGCTTGGACGGGCTGTTTAATTAAATGTGAAGAGCTCTCACACTTCACAAGCTGCAGCCCTCGCTGCAGCCTGAGCGATCCTGGGGAAGAGCCCTTTTATTAAAAGAGAGAGAGGCTCTGGCTCTGCCAGGCAGCCATCAAACGGCACATTTAATTGTCTCGGCTCGTTTAGCTGTCGCACAGGGAGGGATGAGCTCGGAGCCCTCCAGCCCTCCCTGCACAGCCTCCCCGGCAGGCACACTGCTGCCTGCATCCCGGTGCTCCTGCTGCCCTCCAGGAGGGCTGGTGAGGAGGACACGGGAGATGAGCCTTCATCCCAGGTCAGCACTGGGGGCTTGCTTGGTGCCCTGAGCCTGAGCCGGGCTGAGCACTGGGGTTCAGAAGGGCTCGGGAAAGGGCCTGGAGAGATGGGAGCCTCCTGGGGCCGTGGGAGCTGCCTGGGAGACACAGGATAACTAAATGACAGCTTTAAAGTATCTGTGCTTATTCCCATGGCAGAACGCTTCTGGCTCTGAAGAGGGCATCCTACCCTGGTTGCAATGTGACCACCTCAGTGTATAAGCCACGGGACGGGCTGGCAATGGGTTGGGATAGTTGTGCTGCACCTTTCCTCTAGGAACTGAAGTCCTTGGAAATACCTTCTGGGCTCTGCACCCTCCCAGCAGCAGGGAGCTGGCCTGTCCAGGGTGCACGTGGAGGGAGAATGGACCTGTGGGTGGTTTTGCTTTAAATCTGCTGGGTGATCCGGAGAGGCTGAACTTGGGTTCAGCTGCTGGCACTGAGTCCCTCATCCTGGAGGAGAGGCTGTCTGGCTGGGTGATGGAAGATGCCCCTGGAGGGGGAGTCACAGCCTTTCCCGTGGCTGTGCAGGAGCAGCCATGCCAAAACTCGCCATTTGGAGAGGAGGGGGGGAAGAAAGAAAGATCAAGAGGAGGAGGAAATACATTCTTTTATCAAAGCCTCCTACTTCAAAGCTGTCCAGCCGAAGTGCTCCCCTTTGGTTTAATTTGAAGTGATGTTTCCTTCAGCATCTGCAGCTAAATGGTATCAAGCCAGGCTGAAATGGCTGGAAAGCCTGGAAAGGAAGGGCACTGTTTGGGAATGGCTCGAGGCAGACCTTCCCATTAGGGTCAGCCTTGAAGGCCTTTCCACAGGAATGAAAACTGCCAATGCTGGCATTTCTCATCCCCCAGCTCCTAGCATGGGATAACATCCAAACCCTTTTGGGAGCAGGAAAGTTTCTTGTCCTGGGTGCCTGGGGTGGCTCCATCCCTCTGCAGTGGCTGCAGTGTCTGTGCCCTTGAGCTTGTTGTTCCCAGTCTGTGCCTCCCTGAAGATGCTTCGGCAGCCCCTGAACACAGGTGAGAGCTAAACCAGATTGCAGGGCGTAGCAGGGGAAGGGGCATGAATCCATCTTCCTGATGAATACTTTCAAACCCTCTTGGAATGGAAGGCCCCTGCTCCCAGTGCCTGGGGAATTTCTGTGTGGGGGCAGAGGGGAAAAACAGCAACAGTGGGGCACGTGCTACACTGTCACAGCATCCCTTAACTACCAAAAAAAAAAAAAAAAAAAAAAAAAAAAAAAAACAAAAAAACCTGACTGGGAGGCAAAGCAGCTGGCTTTTCCTGAGAAAGACCAATGTTCTGTCTGCTGCATAGGAACTGATTTTCCCCAGCTGGCTGGAAAGAAGCTGCTTTGAAAGCAGCTGTGCCCTGTCCCTGCTGGGGCAGCAGGGCTGGGTACCCCCTGGGCAGCATGTCTGGTCACTGGGAGGACAGAGGTGATCAGAACAGGCCACCTGCTCTGTAGAGAGGAAGAGGGACATGTCCTGGAAAACAGAAAGGTCATGGTCATCTCTTTAACCTCCAGAGGCCAAAACAAGGTTTTAATGGCAATGACTGTGCTGGCACTACAGCCACTGACCAGGAGGGAAAGTGAAGGACAAGTCAGCTCTTGTTGCACATGGAGAAGGGGTGCTCAGAGACATCTGTCTGCTGGGGACTGCTCATAACAGCACCTGCAATGCTTCTTCTACCCAAAAAACTTGAGTGTTGTTCCAGCCAGGGGCTGCTTCAGGGAACTTGACTTCAGAGACTCATGATTGTGGCAGAGCTGGGACCCTGACCCCAGATTTTCTTAAATTAACTCTCAAAGGGGAGATGCTCAAATACATGTTTGTGTTTGCAGTGATGGGAGCTCTGTGGAGCAGAAGGCAGCTGACCATGTGCTCCTTCCCATGCTTTCCTTGATATTTGGGAAAAGGTCTCTGCCAGTCTGAAGTTTTGAAGCTGTGTGAAGAGGAGAGGAGGAAAATAAATTCCTTCCACAAGAGTGGGGTAGAAGGAGCTGTAATTTCTCTTCTCCCAGTCCAGCAATCCCACGTCCCCCACTGCAAATCCATTCCAGGACTGGTATGGCTGCTGCTTTCTCGACTCTCCCTCCTCCTCACCCCTCCTCTCCCTCCCCGCAGCTCCACCCCACGTGCTCCCAGCTGCTCTAGGAGGATGCAGGCAGGCGCAGAGTTCACGGGAGCCGTACCTGTGCTTTGTCTTCATCTGTCACCCCTCCTGACAGTCAGATCCATCTTAAACTGGGAGCGAGAGGGGAAGAGAGGGAAGCAATAATTAACCTCTGTGCAGGCCGTTCCCAAAATGCTGCAGTCTGGTGATGCACGAGGAGACATCCCTGACACTTTTATTGCTACTCCAGCGCCGTTCTGCGTCTGTAGGAGGTGATTTGGCCGGGCTGGGATACCTGAGACTTTCATTATGGTTGAAGAGCTGCTGGCACCCGCAGCCTTTCTTTATGGGTGCGTTAGTGAGGGCTCCCCACCACACTTGCTGGCAAAGCTGGAGGGCAAAACTCATTTGGGGTGTTTGAGGCTGAGCAGGGGTTTCATGGCTCAGCCCTTGGGGTGGGCACGAGGCGTGTGCTGGATTTGGGAGCTGAAGCTGTCTCTGGTGTGGGGGCAATACAAGTGTGCAGAAGCAGAGCTGGTGTGTCACTCCAGCCCCAGGGTGAGCTGCCAGACATCTAGGGCAGGACCCCAGGTGTGACAGAGACAGATCACTGGTGTCAACCTTGGACCACACCTGAAAGTTTCCTTGATGGGGGCTTGAAGTGGGGAGAGGGGCTGGGGATTTTTGGGGCTGTGCTGGACCATAATGCCATCTTGGCAAGGGACAATGCTGAACATCCCTCTGTCCCTGCAGCCTCCTGCCATGGGTGTTTGTGCCTGTCCTGGCACTCTTGGGGTCAAGTGGCCTCAGAGCCACCTCCCAGCAATGCTGGGACAGCAGTGACACTGCACAGCTGACAAATGCCAGCTACTCACCTGCCTGGTTAGGGCCTGGTAGCAAAGAGCCCTGCAATTAAAGCAGCATCAGTGCCCAAGCTCCATGAGCTTCAAAGACAGCAGTTGTTCTTGTAAACCCAATGGAGCCCATGGACAAAAACAGCCTAACCCCTCATGGGAATCAGGAAAGGCATCCAAGGGTTGGTGTTTGGCTTGGTTCTTCTGCAGGATTGCTGTGCTGTCAGTTGGAGCAGTGGCTGTGTTTCAGAACATGCTCATACCTGCTCAGCAGATGTTGCACCCTCACCTTTTAAGAGAGCAAGTTAAAAATTAGTGCCAAAAGCTCTTGGCAGTCAGACCTTGAGTTGTGCTGATCCAAAGTGGCTCATGGTCAGCTGGTGGTGTATTGAACTCCTGGTCCTTCATGTGGATGTGCAGAGGCTGGGGAAGGTGGGACAGCACTGACCAGAGCTGGGAGCTGGGTATAGGTCCAGGTCCTGGTGTGGGATGTGCTGCTGTGCAGTGTTTGGCCATGTCCTGGATGTGGAAGGTCCTGTGGGTGGGGAGGAGACCTGAAAGGACTCCCTGGGATGTGTCTTTGGGGTAGCACTGGCGTGTCCTGTTTGCCCATGAGATGGGTCACAGCTGCTGTTTCTCCCCAGAAACACTCCCAAGCTGTCCCAGGGCTGGGAGCCTGGCATCAGGTCCTACTGCTGTTCCCAGGATCTGCAGAAAGGAGCAGCCATCCAAGGGCTTGAGCCTGCTGGACTGGAGTCAATGGGATCCAAATGAAGAGAAAACCATTAAAAAAAAAGATCCATTTTGTTTTTCACTTGTTTTGGCAGTGAGAGGGGCTGAAATAAGCCTTTCCACTAAGCTAGAGGTGGTTTAGCCAGCTTTTGGGATCTGCAGAGCAAACTGGGATCCTTTGCCATGTGTCTTTGTCATAGGGATCCTTTATGCAAACCCAGGTTAAGCTGTCGGTGTTTGTAGACAGGTTGATATGATCTGTCCTGAGTATTTCTGAGACAACTACAGAGGATCCTGGCATCTCTTCCAGCCTTGAATTTTCTAGTTGCAGCCTTGGTCCTGGCAGCCTTGGTCCTGCCTACTCTGAGTCCTGGCACCCATGTCTTAGAAACTGTCAGCCCCATCAGTGTCCCCAGACTGTTTCTAAGGGATCTATGCCAAGCCATCAAGAAGGACAGAGGTGGCTTCTGCCATTTGGGCCAAATTCCTAATGGAAGACACTCTAGAGATAACACAGTATTTGCAGGTAGGAAGATGTTGTTTGTATCAGTTGGAAATGGGGAAACTGAGGCAAGGAGGATGAGGCTGACTTTCCCAGCTGAGGGAAGGACCTGGTAGCAAGCCCAGAGACAACTCAGAAGTCTTGTAAGTCTTCCCTCTTCCAGCTGAAAAAGCATCCAGTGGGAACAGGTCAGCAAACTGAAGAAAACCAGTCCCAAAGTTTCCAGCTCAGCCTTCAGGGCCTACTTTGCCAGTGGTGGAGGGAGAAAATGCTTCTGAGCCCCTGAAATGTCCCAACAGGCTGCAGATGAGCCCGCGCCCAGGCGCTGCCAGCTCCCTGGCTCCTGAGAAGCGGGAATCTCGGCCTTTCCCTGCACAGATGGGGGTTTAATCAGGAGCAGTTCAAGCACATGGGTGTTCAGCACTAATCCAATTTCCCTCCATTCATTAGGGTGGTTATTCATCACTCGGGAATCACGAAGGGCTGCGAGTCCATGTGGATGTGAGAGCAGCAGCGCTGCTCAATGTGGATGTGACCATGAGCTCCTTCCTGAGCCTGACTGTGCGTGGGGATGGCAACAGAGCTGCTGGGGGACCTCAATCCCTTCACAACAAATTGCAAGACAGGCTTGCTACACCAAGCTCTGGGGATCAGATAATCTCAGGCTTGTCCAGCAGTCTTATGGGAAACTGGCTCAAGCACAGGTTAATGCACACAGACAAGGAGCTGCTGAGCTGGGAGAGGATCTGAAGTGATGGGAACTTGTGGCCCTGCTGTGCTCCACCAGACCCATCTCCCCGTGCTCGGGGATCCCACAAAACAGAGGGTTTAACAAGAAGGTCCCAACCCAAGCTGGAGAAAGGCCACGGTCTGTGAGACAGAGCTGTGGGGAGTGTGTGAAGGAAGGGCCATCCCTGCAGGCTGGTGACACTCAGGCACAGCACCACCCAGAACAGCCCCTGGTGAGGCTGCACAGGGAAGGCATCAGCCTTGGGTGCACGTTTGCTTCTTCCAAGGGCCTGGCAGGTGCACTTCCACCTCTGCCAGTGGTGCCTGGGTAGACAGGGCAGGAGGCTACCAGAGCATGTCGTGGCTGTGCTCTGGGAGGGACCCTGGCACCCAAGAAGAAGATAAGATGTGTATTTCCCTCTGCTTCTTTCCCCCATATGTGAAGCTCAATACCTTTGCTTTCCAGACAAACAGCAAAGTTTGCACAAACAGCTAGGATGTTCCCTTTCAATTCCCAACTCCTGTTATCAGTGTGAGTATTCTGGCCATTAAAGGCAAAAATGTAAATTACCCTCCATGGTGGGTGTAAATGTTGGTGCAGTATGAATGAAAGGGGCTGAAGACATGGGGGAATCAAAGGCTGTGGAGTGAATGCAAGTGTGAGTGTTGTCCTGGAGCCTTTAATCCCCAGTGAGAGTAGATGGCCCTTGAACCATGGCTCGCAGGGACGAGAGTTACTGCCCTGCCCCAGGGAACTAAAGAGTAACTACTAATTAGTGGCTGGGGAGGTAATTCTGATTATCATGAGGTATCTGGGGACCTCTGGGTCATCGCCATAGAGCACCTGGGCTGTGAGCAGGTATTTCACCATGTTCTGGGTGAACCAAACTGGCTCCCACATCCTTGTCCTGCAGACACACTTGAGGGTCTCAGCACAGACTGCTGGAGGGACAAGGGACAAAAGCTGCTTACCACCCACAGAGCTGACCTCTCACGCCTCTGGCCAGTCTGTCTGTCCATCCTGTGCTCTCTTTGCCTGGGAGCTGGGTATTAATGCATCTGAGATGCTGTGCTTCTCTCAGCCTATAAGGTGAACCAAGCTTTGGGGACCTGAAGTAAACCCCAAGCAGCTTATTGGCATGTGGGTTCCTTGGCCTCTTCACTTGGCCCTTTTCTTTCCTTTCTTCCGTGGGATTTCTCCTCTGACTGACCCCTCAGTCCCACCACCTGAACTCCTCATTCATTCAGTCTCCAGCTCATGGCATCTTCCAAAACCTCCCTGGCATCTCCTCAGCCCCCTGCCCTCCCCGAGCCCGTGTCCCCTCCCTGTGCACACCCCACTTCCCAAGCCCTGGCTGAGCAGCAAGGCACTAACACCGGCACCCTTCCACCTTCCGAGAGGGGCTGCTGGTGCTTTGATGGGAGCAATCCATCTCCATCATTGTAATGACCGTTCCCATTAATCGGCCATAAACTAATAAAGTAAGCACTTTCCCCTCCACACCCCCCCCAACTTCATTAAGTCTTTAGTACATTAATATGTCTTACTTAGTGTCTGCTTTGGCCTCTGGTTTTGTGGTTGGTTTTGGGTTTTTTAGTTTGTTTTGGGGTTTGGGGTTTTTGTTTTGTTTTGATGGGGTTTTTTTGGGTTTGGGGCTTTTTTGCTTGTTTGTTTTTCTTTTTTTTTAGGTTTGTTTTTTTTTTTTTTCCTGTGGGTAGCATGGGTTTACTTGCTGATGTTATTCCCTGCAGCCCCGAGGAAGCTTTGACAGCCTAGGTCATCCTTACATCAGCAGGAACATCATGCGTGCTGATGAGCTGAGAAGAAAGGGACATGGACAGGGATTGGGGCGGGGGAAGGAGGGAGGGAGGGAGGAATAAAAGATCCCGTACACCTCCAAATTAAATTTGTGATGCCTGGCATCAGATGGGCCCGCAGCCAGAGATTAATTCGACTGATCAAGTTATAAAGAGCGCTGAGGCAGGTAATCAATCTTGGAGCTGTCAGGCGAATAGGCAGCAGTATTAACCTGGCAGGACTCGCACACACACACACACACACACACATGCTGAAGCCTTTTTAATTCCTTTCACATTGACTATTATTTCCCAGACCTGTTTATTTGGAAGGGCTGGGGGTGGGGGGTAGTGGTGCTTTGCTCTCTCCTCCCTCCCTGGCAGAAAAAGCCCCATTCAAGCAGAGCATCCTTCTCTCCCTCATGCACCCACCAGCTCTATGTGCAAAGGGGAAGTCCTTTGATGTGAACTTAGAAGGCTTTACCATCAGTTTTCCAACTGAATTTTCTGCTGGATACTGAGAAGACTCAGGCTGGGTTTCCTTCTCTTTCCAGACTGTGGTGGTGGTGTCACTCTTCACCACCAGCCCTCTGGCTGTGACTGATCCCAGGCTTGTGGTGCTCTGCCCAGGACACCCCCAGTCACTCAGAGTCCCCATGAGACTCTGGAGGGTCACAGAGCCACTGTTCCACTCTGGGCCAGCTGCAAACTGGAGCTCCTTGGGGCTGAGTCAACAGAGCCCGTAGTGGATGAAGGCCAGGACCTGTCTTTGAAGGTCTTCCTTAGGAACAGGGTGTAAGCAGACGAGCTGTGGTGGGAGCTGGGCAGCTCCCTGCTTGGTCTGAGGCTTGGGAGTAGCAACCTGCTGTCAGCAGAGGGGAGTTCAATCTGTATGGGCTGGAGACCCCTGTGCTGGCCGCGTGCTGGGCAGAGCCTTATCTGGTCCAGCCTCAGGGGTGGATGGGGCAGCTCAGCACTGGGAGTCTAAAGAGCCTTGGATCAGCTCCACGGAAGGGACACTTGCAGGCAAGAGCAGGGACAAGGCCAGCCAGGGACACAGGAATGGGTTGTTTCAGGAGAAAGCTAAACTTGGGGTGATTGGAAAGAGGACAGAAGAGAGTTTGGGGTGCTCAGCCAGCAGAGAGCACTGTGAAACCACCTGTGCCCCCAGGGGGAATCCTGGCCATAAATATGGGCTCAGCTGATGGCTGTTCATAGCAAACCACCCTTGGCATTAGGAGCAGTGGGACCTCCTTCCGTGAGGAGAGCAGGATGCAATCCCCTGCTAACTCCTCTCTGGCTGGGGACATCTTCTTAGGTGATGCAGTCAGGCAGCAATGTCTCCATACAGAAGTCAACTGCTGGCAGCCACCAAGAGCTGTTGGTGGGTATTTTTCACCTGGTCAAACACACAGTGCCCCATCTGGCATCCTGCAGGATCTGGGAGGGGACCTGGGCAGGTGAACAAGTTTGTATTGATGCTGAATGCTGGGCATGGCTCACATGGATGGGGCTGGGAGCTGGCTCTGCAGGGACCTACACCTGGTGGCCCTGCTGGCCCTGTGTGAGTGCTTGTTTACTGAAAAGGCTCAAGTACAGGTACAGATTGTCCCCGTACTGCAGCTCTGCTGGTTAACCCAGCTGGCAAAGGGACCAGAGCCTCACTGAGCCCCTGGGCTGGCAGTCCTTTGGCCCAGAGCCGAGCTGTCCCATGTCAGGCAGGCTGGAATTTTGCAGTGGTCCTACAGTACTTTCTAAGTGCCAAAGCTGCAAGCTGTCAGCATGACACAAGCAGGACATGTGACTTGTGGTGCTGGGAATGCTGTGTCCTTTCTGGGATCTTCAAGTGGGTCCTTTCAGGCTGGAACAAACTGCGTGGGCAGCTGAGGGGTATGAGAAATGCTCTGTGGTGGGAGCTGGTGTCTTTGCAAGAGGAGTTTCTTTCCATGCAAAGTGCCCCAGTTAAATATTTCAAAATCCTTTTGCTCCCACAGTTTTCCTGTGCATTCTCTTCAGGGCCTGTCAGTCAGGCTGCAATGGCCCTGGTGAGGGCCAGGGCATGCAGCATGGCTGCAGCTTGCAGCCAGCTCCTGCACCTCTGCATCCAGCACTCATGCTTGTGCAGTGCTGTGCCAAGGGCTGCGGGGGGGCACTCGCCTCTGGGGTGCTTGGAGTAGGTCCCCAAAAGGGACAGAGTCTGGGGAAGGATGGCTGGATGGTGCACTCAGCACCCATCCTCTGTGCCCTCCCTCTCTGAAGGGGACGTGGGGATGGATGCTGGGTGTCCAGGGTGTCCCCCATAAAGCAGAGCAGGGGTGCTGCTGCTGCTCCTCTCTCTGTGCTGGGAAGGTGTGCTCTTCCCCCTGTTCACAGAAAGTAGTAGCAGCCATTGCCCACCTCCTGTCCCACTGGCCCCTTTCCTGCCATCCTCTGGTGCTCTGATTGATGCCGTGGCTCCTTCCACCAGATCCACCAACAAACACCTGTATCCTCTGCTGCCTGAGCCAACCCCACCAGCTCACAGGGCTGCAGGCAAGAGGCCTTCCTTCTGGTGCCAAACCTCTCCTGCTCAGCTCATGCCAGCAGATTTTGGAGCTGCTTGGTGCCAATGTCTTCTCCAATTAATCTTCCTCCTCCCTGGCTCCCCTTCTCACTGGACCACATCTTGGGGAGGATCCATCAATCTCGGAAGTGCCCAAGAAAGCATCTGGAGCTCAGAGGAGACTGTGCTCCCCAGCACCTTCCCCAGGTTGCTGGGTAGCAGTGCGGATGTTGTCTTCATATTTGATGGCATTATTAACACAAGGGGGGCGGGGGGGAGGTAAGCACTAATTGATCTGGTAATAAAGTTAATAGAAGCTCTTATGAGCTTGCCCATTAAGAATAATTAAGGAAGGGTGAGTGAGGGGAGGAGGTTGAAGAGAAATCCACCAAGGCTGGGATGGGCTAGCTTGGTGAGGATTTCCAGCTCTTCCACCTCACACTTGGCCTCCACCCCTAAACCCTCTTCTGTCCCTGATCCCAAGGTCCCAGGCAGGTCTGAGTTCTCCAGCTGGAACTGGGGCGGCTGAAAGCACAAGTCACACAAGCCTTGGGAGCTGTGAGGGTGAGACCTTCCCTGCTGGTACCCACAAAGGCAGGGGTCCCATGGAAATCTAGCAGAGACCACCACTGGAGAGGGTGCTGGACTTCTTCTGAAGATGTCCCAGCAGAAGGTGAACATCACTTCTTACCAGGCATTTCAGGGAGGCTGGGAGTGCTCTGGATCAGAGGCTGGCTTGGCAGGAGCAGCATCCCTGTGCCAAGCTGCAGGCACTGCAGACTCTCCGTGTTGGGAAGGACCTTGGGGCATCCTGGGCTGGAGACAGGATGGCTGAACTCTGGCATGGAGAAAAACCTCAACCTCCAAGGCCCTGGTGAATGCAATTGCCAAAAGAATCTCAGTGGGGTCAGGGGTAAACATAGACAGGGCTGTTCCTACAAATGGCAGGGAGAACAGGTGGGATTTCAGTGGCTGGTAACAGGAGGCAGCAGGGACGGGTTGGGCTGGGAGCTGGCAGAGGCAGGATCAGCCTGGCTGTGGGACAAGGGGCCACAGGGTACCCGGGGGCAATGGAGAGAAAGTCCCCTGCACCTTCCCTACTCGTGGGATGCAGGCAGTGTGGCACAGGTCCTGAACTCTGGGAGACACTGCTCCCTGCTTTCCCACCCTGTGGAGCTCATTGTGTGCTTGGCTGGGTTGATGCTGCTACCAGCACCAGGGAGCTGGGCAGCAAATACCAAATAAACAAGGAATTCAGAGGGTGAGTGTGATGCTGCAGCTCAGGCTACAGCAGACAGCCAGGTATCCCAGGTTTGCCTTGCCTGTGAGCTGCCCCAAAATGGGACAAAGTATCCCTGGCTCCCAGCAGCACAGTTTATCCCTGGCCTGCTCCCAGCCTATCCATCTGCAACCAGCTGGGACATGCAGCCGGAGCGGCGCAGGCGGATGTGGGGCTGCTTTGAGTGGCAGGTGGATTTTGCTGCAGGCACTGAAAAGCAGACACCAGGCAGAGGGGCTGGGCTGGCTCCCCCCACCACTGCACGCCAGCCCTCCCCAGCACTCTCCCCAGCCTGGACTCACACATCCTCCCCGACCCTGGCCTTGCAGCTTGGCTCTGTCCCTCTCTGCCCATCCCTTGAGCACTCTGTGGGCGCAGAGCTGTGCCCATGGGTCTCTGGGCAGCCAAACCCACACATGGCATTTATTTCTGGCCTGCCTGTATCACATAAAGAGTGGCTTCACCCTCATGTGAGCAGTGTGGAAGCCCTGAGACCCCTGGGTGCAGGGGTAGATGGGCTGGCTTCTCCCACCACTGGGATGCAAGACTGAGCTGGTGCCAGCTGAGTGTGGGGGCATGGCAGGACCAGCCTGGACACCCAGGCCACTCAGGGCTGGCTGCATGGCGTGTCCATGGCAGGTGACACCTGCCCGCCCTGCTGCCCCCAGGCTGACACAGCAGGTGACGCTGTCTGTGTTTGTTTGCTCCGAGGAAAGCAGTGAAACCAGAGCCAGCTGTGCTGCTGTTTGTGGCAGGGCCCAGACACAGGACATGGTAGAGAGAGATGGAATGCCAGTGCTCACTGGAGAGCCACGTACCTCCTGAGAGTGCCATGGGAAGCATGTCTGTCCATCCATCTCTGTCCATCCTACCCCACCTGCAGCCCTTCAATGTCCTGTGGAACAGAAAATCCCTTTTTTTGGTGGTTTTGTAGCACTGCCAAGTGATGTGTGTGTACCAACATGGGAATGGGGACCAGGCTGGTGATGTGACCCTGCAGAGTTCCTTGGACTCCCCTGCCACTTCAGCCTCCGTGGCTGGCAGACGGTCCCTGTGAGGAGATCAGCGACATCTTAAAAGCTGCTGCAACCCTAGCCGGGTGGAAACACCCATATGCTCTGCCAGGCCCTGGGGAGGGCAGCCAGGGCCAGCAGGCTCCAAATATTGATCATGGCTAGCATGTTCACAGAACATCTTTCAAGCCCTGCCATCGTGGAGAGCCATGGCCAGATGTCCCTGGTTTAAATATCCCGTGGGTGGAAAGAAGTGGTACCTGTTCCTCAGACCCAAATAACTTGAAGCACCCCCCTGTGTCACCCATGGGTGACAGAGCCATTGACACAGCGGGCCCAGCATGTCCCTGGACCATGGATCACCTCTGCACAGGGGTGACACCCTTTCCCCCTGGAATCCAGGCTGGCTGACTAATGGGGCTTGGGACCCTTCGTGGTAATCCAGAGCAGTGATTTACTTTAAATTACCCAAATGAATATGAAAATAGACTCTACCCAAGAGCCTACAAATAACTTCGTGTGTTCATGGCTTGGGCTAATAGAAGTCCTCCCTGGAAGATCACTGGGCTGTGAAACAAGGGCCCAGCCAGGCTGGAGGGGGAGGTGGGGTTGGCCATTCCAGAGGGCAGGGAAAAGCTTTTCCTGCTAGCAGTCTGTGACCATGGACTGTCCCCTTCTTTTCAATGGGTGCCACAGGCCTGATGCTATCAAGGCTCTAAAACACAGAGTTAAAGCCTCACCACATGGACACAACTCAGTGCTGGCTTTCCTGGATTTTGTGTTGCATCGATTATTAAGCCCAGATCTGAAAAAAGAGGCATTTTGTTGTTGAAGGCCATGATACATGAGGAAGGAGTCTGGCATAGCAGAGAGATCAAACACCAAACACCAAAAAATAGTGTGCAGAGCTAGCTCAGGACTTGGATTCAAACCCCATCATGCTGGACACTGTGATCTTGGCTACAAACCCCCAGAGCTCTCCCGCTTTGCACCCTCCAGCAGATGCAGAAGCATCTCTGCCAGGCTGCTGTTGTTGGAAATAAATCAGGTGGTGTCCATGGGGCACAGGGGGAGCTTGCCTGGAAACAAGTGCAGCCCTGGACAGGGTGAAAAAGAGCATTTGGAGTCAGCAGTCATCAAAGAAGTAAAATAACATTCAACTTGTAATTAATTAATGTTAATGAAATGTTAGTTATCTAATAATTGTTAATCAAGTCAGATCTTGAACTTTAAAAAATTTTATTTCTAAAATAACTTCTGCCACCAAGCTAGTCCACTCCCATGGCCTCAGAGGGCTGGTCTGACAAACCTGCAGACTTGTGTGTTGGATGTGACCTGAGAGCCAGCTTTGATGGCTTTGCAGTAAATCACAAATGCACTGGGATGTCAGAGTGTGCCTGATCTGTGTGTGTTTGGTTTCTTAACCTGTCTGAATCCCATTAAACCTGATTAAGGCTAATATGAGGTGGATCCACTCAGAATGTCATACAGTGGCTTGGGGTCTCCATTCAGTCTTGTTTCTGATTTCTTGCTGCCCAGGAGTCCTCCAGCATCTGTAATTGAATGTGAGGGCTTCTGTCCAGGGCTGCACGCTGCATTAATCACCTCAGGCCAATTGATCTTCCCAGCATGTGAAATAACTCATGTTAATCGTTGCTTGTGATTAATCCTTTTCTCTGTCTTGTACATGAATTATTCAGGATGATGCTGTGGGAAACTGAGGCAAGGAAAGCCATGAGAGAGTCCCGTGGCTGGTGCAGGTGGTTTTGGTCCCCCAGCTGGGAAGGCAGGGTGGGATGCAGTGGGGTTCTGCCTCTGGCCCTGGACACATCCAGTCTGCAGGAGGTGCTTGGCCAGGGTCTTCACTCTCACAGGGGCTGCTGGAAATTAATTGAACAGTTGACAGCCATGTGTTGAACTCTTTGGGCATCTCCACCTGGGCTTCTCAGCACAGGCTCTCCTCCCATCTGTCTTTGTGCTGGCTGCAGGGCTGTGTCCATCATTGGCGCCGCATTTGTTTTGCTGTGGGTGTTTTCCTTGAGCCCCAATTACACTCAGGCTTACACCAAAACAAACAAGCCCTGGGATGTGGAGGTACCTGGCTGGCTCAGACAGGCTGGTGCCACGGCTGGCCCCGGGGCTGATAAAGGACCCGTGGTGTCGCTGTGCTGCAGTCTGGGCTTGCAAAATGTGACATGGTTTTTCTTGTCAATTAATCACTGGGGAGAGAGCAGCATCAATTAATGGGTAATGGGCCTGATTTTGGGTCAGGGTTTGCAGGCTGGGCTCCTTTTGGCCCTCTCTCCACTACAAAAATGAGCATCTGCATCATGGCACCTGGATGGGAAGCGCTGGGGGACGAAGTGAACGGAGCTGTGGGTTGATCCACCAGTGGTGGCAGCCAAGGGGGTTTCCTTGGGCGGGTGGGAATATTAACAACAAACCCCAAGACAGGGAAAACTAACACAGCTGGGATGAGGACATGACTGGCCTTGCACTCACCTGTGCCCCAGCCCGGCTGGCAGCACGTGTCCACTCTGAGCCGTGGGTGTTTCAGGACCTGGATGCTTTGGGTGTTCAGTTCCCTGTGTGCGGTCAGAAGCCAGGGCTGCTGACTTTGTATTTAGGGGTGAATTGAGGTGCCTCTAATGCCAGGAAGTGCAAATGTTTCTGGTTCACGCTTGCTTTAGGAAGGACTGCAGTGAGGTGTCTGCTTGAAACACTTAGTGGGGAAACTGAGGCATCTAAGCAGCTTTCATAAGACAGAAAACTCCTGATGAAACAGAAAACTTGTAGCCACTTGTGTGGCACTGGGAGCAGCTCCTGGGACATCCTCTCCAGCGAAGCAGCCGTTTGGATGTGCAGTGGTGAGAGCCCTTGCCTCCAGCAGGGAGCACATCCCAGAGCCTGGGTGATCAGCTCTGACACAGGCCAGAGGAGGAGCACGGATGGGAGAGTAATTTGATGCTCTGAGTGTCCAGGAGAGATCCTGCTGGAAATACCCATCTGACACTGCTTGAGATAAAGCAGGGGAGGTGGGTTCACTTTAGCTTATCGGACACATTTCCTCTAGAGAGATCTCCATCAGCTTAGGGAGGAAACTACTGAATTTTTGTCTTTTGGTGACTTTTTTTCCTCCTGAAATTTTTCAAGGGGAACAAAGATGGTCAGGAAAAAAGTGTTTCACTTGGTCCGACTTTGTTGGTGAAAAAGTTTTGTGTTGGAAAGTTTCTGTCTCTGTTTTGTTTTATTACCAGGAAATCAAATTCTTTTTCCCACAATTAAGATAAACTGAAAAATACTGCCTGGAGAACGAGGTGGAAAAGAAATTTTTAAGCTGAAGAAGAGCAAGTGACACACTTGGAAAGCTGTATTTTTCATAATTATCCAATGGAGACAAAGTGAAGCACAAACACAACATGGGAATTTCACATAATACTTCAAAGCTAATTTAATGAAATATCATTTTTCAGGGACAGAAGCAGCTCCTCAGAAAGCATTTGCAGACATCCCCATGCTTAGGACCTGATCTTCTGCCTCCTGCTGTGGCTTTGCATGTGCTGGGGTGGTACAAAAGGACATTTTGGATGCCCTCATCTTGTGAAGACCCATAGGGCCTTTGCTTGGCCTCACCTGCTGTGCAAACTGCTTCATTCCTGGCATCTGCTGGGCAGGTTTTGGGCTCTCAGAGCTGCCCTGCACCCCCAGTCTGCAGGAGAGAAGATCTCCCAGCCTGATCCTCTTCCCCAGGGCCATCCCCTGGCACAGGGGCTCCTCAACAGGGACCTCTCCCCCAGGCCATCTCCCCTGGGGACCCCGACTCCCTCCAGCAGCAGCTGTGCAGGTAGCAGGGCACGTGAGCAGGATGCTGCGGTGCCAGGCGGGATTCCTGTCCCCTGGCACACGCCCAGGGAGCTGTCATCTCACCACTGCCATGCTGCTAAGCATCAGGCAGCCAGCACCACCGCCCCAAAACCAGCAGCAGCTTCAGGGGATCCACCTGGCAAGCTGCAAGTGTGAGCAAATGCATCATGGTGCACCAGCCTCTCATAAAAACTCCTGCAAGGCTGTGGGTACGTTAAATACCAGTTTTGGTGCAGCATTGTGCAGGGACCAGCCCTGGGGAACACAGCCTCCAGGAGCTGGAAGTGCCTTCATCCATTTGACTTTCCAGCTCCTTTTATCATAAATTTTGAAAACATGCCACTTGTTAGTGTTTTGCAAGTGACCTTTAGTGCCTTTTCTCTGTGAAATGAAGCCCTAGGACAATGCTCTTCCCACTGTTATATGATAAATCACTTCCATTCTTTTTCCTTTGAATTTTTCACCAAATTGCTGATCTGATTCAGTGTAGAGACACTTCTCCAGCCCACCAAGTTTTCTGTTCTTATTTTCAGCTCTGTGTTAACCTGCCCTAATCATTGCTAAGTATGAGGTTTGTGTTTGCTGGTAGTCAGTGCATTTCCCCATGGCCTTGGTACTGAGAGGACCACGGTGGCCTCGGGGGTTCCTATGGGCCATGGGCAGGGAGAACAGGCATTGGTCAGACAGAAGAGCCTGGGGAGGTGTCAGCACCTCAGCCACTGCTGGGCTGTGAGGAGAGCTGGGGTGTGCTGGGCTGATGGTGGCCTGGGCCCTTTGCCAGCCTGGCAGCAGCCTTGGGTCCTTGGGAAGGGAAGCTGCCAGGGCTCAGTGACCAGCAGTGCTGGTGTGCGGCCGGGGTGTGTTAAGCAGCTGATTGGGGTGGTGATGGATGAGCAAGGTGTTGGGGGCTCATTAATTTCCTGGCAGGGATCAGCTTGTCACATCCTGTAATGCAATCAAAGTGGGAACACATCTCACTCGGGGAACACCAGGAGCACTCAGTCCAGAGGCAGATCACTGCCTTGCAGCATCCTCCAGCTGATAAAAAATGCTGTGAGAGTTTAGCCCCAGTAAATGCTGGGCATGGCCCAGCCTTGGTTTGGTAACCCTCAGCAGGGGTACTGCTCCCATCTGGCTGATTTCTCCCTGCTGCCCAGCAAAGGTGGCTGTGCAGGGGATGTTGAAGCTTAGCTTAGTGCTGCCTTGAAACCCCACCATCCCTGGGCTGCAGATGTCTGGGAAGCCTCTGCCCTCTGGAAGTCTGGGTGCTGAAGCACAGACCACAGCACTGGCTGTGGTCACCCTTCCTTCCCCTCCTGTCACCACACCCAGCTTTGGGGCTTGCTGGGATCCCAAGAGCAGGGTCCCAGTTGTTGGACAGGGGCAATTTCCCTGCTCCAGAGGTACTCTGGTGCAGCCTGTGACAGGTTATAGGCAGCACTCCTGCAGCCAGAGGATGCTGTGGGACAGGGCAGCAGTGGGAGGTCGGGACAGATGAGCTTGTGTTCCCTCCCAGCCTGCAACTCCCCAAATCCCCAACCTTCTCTGCAAGAAGCTCTACTTCCTGTCATCCAAAGCACTGGAGAGCACGGAAACACAAAGATTTAAAAAAAGAAAAAGGCCCCTGTGGTGACAAACACGATCAGCATGGCTGTGAGCCAAGGCACCTCTCACCCACCCAGGGGAGAGCTGGGGGACACACACGGCCCCTCCAGCCGGGCCAGGGCAGGGGGAGGTTGTTTTTCCGGCTGCAGCATTGTTCTGCAGGACCTGAATAAACACCCAGCCTGGCGCACCCAGGCAAAGGGCACGCTTCCCTCCCAGAGCCTGCAGTCCTCAAGGAAACCCCTTTTGTCTCTGCTTTTGGCTGAACCTTGGAAAACACCTCCACTCCTTGCAGGCAGCAGTGCAAGGGTCCCTTGCTGCTGGAGAGGGTGGGAGCCAAGGCTGTGTTCCAGCTCCTGTGCAGACATCTGGGCTCCTCTGAGACAGTCAAGCTCTCTCCTCTGCTTCCTCAGAGCCTAACCCCAGCACACGTGTGGGTGGGCTTCAGAAATACTTTGATTCACCCTGTTAATATGACTGATATTCAATAGTAATGATGTGATAGCCATTTAGTTATTCCTGCAGCTTGTTTGCTACTATTGATTTCTTTGGTTTGATGTTACTTGCAGACAGCAGGGAGCTGAGGTCAGGCTCAGCTGCACCACAGTGAGCTGCAGCACCCCAAACAAGGGGAGAGATGCTCAGTGGTGGCTGTCCCCAGGTGGGACAGGGCTGGGAAAGTGCCACTCTCTGGGCTCATGCAGGCAGACAAGGTTTGAAAGCTGCTGGGTTTGTGACCTGCTGCAGCTGGGGAACTGTTCTGTACCTCTGCTTCTGGGGAATTTTCTGTCCCTGAGTTCATTGGCCATCCTGGGGGTCCAGGACATGGCTGGGATCCAGCAGGCTCTCCTGTCCTGGGCATGCTCTAACAGCAGAGAGGGCACTGGCAGCAGGGAGCTGGCTGCTGTGCTGGGCATGGAGCCTGGAGCTGCACATTCCCCAGCTCAGCACAGGGCCCTGGCTCTGCATGATGAAGCTCTCGCAGCTGCAGCAGCATCTGATGGCTCAGGACAGGAGCTGAGTCACTCCCAGAGGGAATGGCAGCAGGACACTGCAGTGTCCAGGGACAGTGCTGTTCTACAGGCAGCAAAGTCCAGCTCTAGAGACACCACCACACAGAAACTGCCAGGACAAGTGTGGTGTCAGGAGATAATTTTCCTGTGCCATCCATGACCTTCAGCCTGGAAGAGATGTCAGAGCTTGGAAGCATGTGTGCCCCTCATCTCATCCTGTGCTGGATCAGATCTCACCCCTGTGTAGGAAAGAGCTGCTGCCTGCCCAGCCTGCTTTGCTGTGTGGCACTGGTGTCACCCAGAGAAGGCAACACACTTCTCCAGGGCACAGGAGTAGAGGAGTGCAGGCTCATGGCCAGGGAGCAGCTTAGCAGCCCATTTTGTGCCTATTATCCAAGGCACTGAGAGGGCTGCCGATGAACTAAGTGAGGGACTAAGTAAATAAAGGATTGACCTTCCACCCCAGGGGCCAGAGGGCAGCTACAAACTAGTCCTAATGTGAAATAGAGAGCCCAAACTTTGCAGACTCTGGAGGAATTTACCCTGGAAGCATCAAAGAAGGCAAAGGACTCATGTATCAGCCTGTCTGCATCAACATGGGGGTGATGGCCCTGCCACCCAGAGCGCCAAGCTCTGGCCAGCGACTCTGGGGGGACTCAGTGCCAGTTCAAGGAGGCTGAAGCAGAAAAGGTCTGCAGGGAAATCCCTGCCTGGGGTGCCTGGGGCTGCTCACACTGCAGCGTGCTGCCCCGAGGGCAGCTGGGCACAGGCCATGTGCTGTGTGTGCCCAGGGGCCTGCGCAGCACTTGGGGCTGTGCAGGTGGGTGCAGCTGGGGGTTTGTGGGGACCTCTGGGTGCTGGGACCAGCGACCACTGAGAAAGCCTGGGATCTGCAGTGCAGAGTTTTCAAAGGACTTCCTAAACAGGGGTCACATCTAAGGGTCTCAGGGCGGGCAGCCAGCATCCCCAGTTAGTTTTGACCATATGCAAAGGGACACACAGAGAGCCATACGAGAGAGGCAGAAGACCACAAGGGATGGACGGGTCAATAGGAGCTGGCAGATGGACATGGCCACTGGAGAAAAGGAAAAACAGGCAGATAAAGGTGAGAGCAGGAGATCACCAGAGGAGAGTTTTGATTGGGATATTTTGACTGAGTTATTCCAGCTGAGGGAATTTGAACCAAGGGGTGGATTTATTATTGCTTTTCTTGCTCTTGTCTCAGGGAGAGGTGAGGCCTGTTAATAGTTTGAGATGCGTGGGCTGGCACAGAGCACTTCTGATAAACCTACAGGATCCCCAAATACTCCAAGTCAAGCACTAATTCATTCACAAAACCGTGGCAATGTGGACAAACCTCTCTAGGCCTGTTGCATTGTGAAAGTCTGTGAGAGATTTACACCCTGTTAGCAGGACCCATAAACAGTCTGTGTGTTATCTACAGAACAACTGGGCTGTTTTCAGCTCCACTTCCTATTTTAATTGGTGCCCAGAATTGCTCTTCCTCCCTCACAACTGATGCTATGGTACTGTGCTTGCCTTTCCCATGGTGAAAAAAAAAAAAATCCCCCCAAAGCACCCTGTTAAGAACTTCCACATCTCATTGAGCTGTTATTAATAGGGGATTGTCTGGTGTCACAGCACAGGCATAAAATACATTATCACATAATCTTATTTAGCAAACACTTGTGTTGCTTCGCCCTTGGTAATTGCATTTGGGAGATGCAATATTTATGAAAGGGGAGAAGGAAATGTCTTGACTCATCTCCTGTGAGCAGTAAAAGTCCTGGGAAAAAGGGGGAAAGATCGGCTGGGAGGACGAAGGGGAAGCCAAAACTGCCGTTTCCTCTGCAGCAGGTTCAGTGCCCTGTCAAAACTCCAGCTTTGCCGCTGAGCTGCTCCTGGAACTGAGCAGGGCTGGGGAATGATGAAGGTTTTGTACTGGGCTGTGTCGGACCCCAGAGCTCCCCCAGCATCTCTGTGCAAACCCTGCTGGGAGCTCACTCGCTGCCTGCGTTAGCTCTTATTTCTGGTCGGACCTGCGAGGCTTTTCAGTGACTGCACTCCAGGCTCGGCTCCCAGGATGCTCCCCTCTGAACGGGAGGATGGATCAGGATTTCTCCTGGGACAGAAATCCCCACAACCAGCCCCGCATTTCTGTGTCAGACCCACGGTCCGAGAGCAGGAGCTGAGGAGAGGAGTTTTGCCCGGGGTAGAGCATCTCGACTCTGGGAGCTCAGATCTGTGCGGGCACTTCTCCCTCCATCTCTGAAGCCTCAGCTCCTGCCCCTTGCAGATTTGGGGGAAATTTGCAGCAGAGGATGAGCTGCTGGAAGTTGTCCCTGTTTCTCAGGGCATGCTTTAGGAAAAGGAGAAAGCTGTCTTGGAAGATTATAGAACGCCTCGGATAGCTCCATTCCGTCGGAACGCTGAAGTATTTATCCCCAGAAATCACAGCTCCTTTCCCCACCTACAAAAGCCCAGGTCCCCTCGTACCCGCGGTGTCCGTGGGTGACCTTGGCCGGCCGGCGAGGCGCGGTGGGCTCTGCTGGGGTCCCGGGAGCTCCCGCTCCGCAAAGTGGTGGCGGGAGCAATAACACCGAGCAGCGAGCTCTTGCAAGCCCCGCTCCTGTCGGCACTGGCAATTCAAAGCCATCGGTGATGTGCACGGAACTGGGAAACTGGTGTCAGCGACTCTCCTTCCCGATTTATGTTTACACACCGTGTTTAATGTTTGTTTTCTGTCGTGCTCTCTCTAAGCTGATTTTCGGCATTCCACTTGCGCAGTTAGGAACATCCGCAGAACCTCTGGGGTGGAGTCGGCTCTGACTTCTCCCCGTGGTCACTTGGTAAAACGAGAGGCTGTAGCTCTGGCTATCACAACGAATTACAGGTGGAAAATACACGTAATTCGAAAGTGAAAACTGGAAATAATTGATTAAATTCACAAGTGTGCCGATGACTCCTTGCGTCAGCGGCCGATGGTGTTTAAATACAGATAATCCTTGGCGCTCCCCATCCCCGGGCATCGGTCTCGGGGCGGAACTCGCTGGGCGTTTTTCCCGAGGGGAGCAGGTGGTGCCTCGAGGGGAGACTTGGGGTTTGCAAACCCCATGATTTCCTGTTTCTAGATCACTTCCCCGATTTTATGCCATGGGTAATACCTGTCCTGCAAATGACAAGTTTTTAAGTGCCCTGACAGAATTTGAACGTGCTTAAACGTCAGCAATGAGTATAGGTGCAAAAATTAGTTAGATGGTGAGCAGGGTAGTCCTTTGCTAGAAGACTTTCCTCTGCCAACTGTTAATTCCAAAAATCACGTTTCAAAATGTCATAAAATAAAAGGTATAAAAACTTCACAAATGTTAACTTCGATTACATACAGTATGGAGATGTCAAGAAAAAAAAATTCTTAGGTCAAAAATTACTATAAGTCATCATCGGTGGTGTTGGAGTTTGTCGGTACTTTCCTTAGGTACAAAAATACTTTCTGTTTATTCACAGACGGGATATTTCAGCCCATATACAAATCACTTGTAAGAAGACAAGTGTGAGTAAGGAAAAGCGCCTGAGCCCATCGCAGTCTCTGCACTTCGGGCACGGAAGGGACTGGCGGGCAGGGCAGGGGCTCGTCCCCGCAGCCACCCACCTGTACGGCGGCTGCCGGGGGCACGGGCAGCCCCCCTGGCCGGCCCTCCTCTCCAAGGGCTAATGCAAACAGCAGCAAATTAGATTTAAGTTTACCCATTGGTTCTATCATAATTTGTATTTGCTTTTTGCGTACTAATTGACCTCGGGGAGGGGAAAAGAGGGAGGAAATAAACAAACGCGCGCCAGGATTTACCGAGGAGGGCTTTGAGGTTTTTAGAGCTAAGCCCGTAACAATGTTTGCAATAATTAAGACCATTATTGTCGGATCTTCTCATTCATTAGTGAAAGCTCCTCTGTTAGCGGAGCCGGCGGGGCGAGCCGCTTCCCGCCTGCCCGGCGTTGGGAGCTGCCTGCGCCCCTGCCCCCGAGGGCGGCTTTTAGGATGGGGGGGCCGGGGAGGGGAGAGACACAAATCTGTTGGCAAAACAGGACTTTGTGTGATGGGGAAAAGGCCTAAGGCTCGGGGCGGGGGGAGACAAAGGGGCCGCCGCTTCCCCGGCGGGCGAGCAAACCGGGCAGCTGCCGGCAGCCGGGGCCGGCGGCGGTGAGCAGCCCCCGTGGTGAGGGGCAGCCCCAGGATCGGGCCGTGTCCCCATTGCCACCCTCGGTGTCGCGCAGGGCCTGGCTGTCGCCGTGGTCAGAGCCCCTCGGAGCTGGCGAGACCCAGGGGGAGGCGGGGGTGACCAGCCCAGTCCGCTCCCTTGCTGCCACGGCGAGTGTAATTAAACCGTGAGTTAATAACGGGGCAGAGCCCCCGGTGTCCCCCGCTGCCGTCGATGCCCTCGGGGGTGGCGGCCAGACGCCGTTCATTACAGAGGGGCTGGTGCGGGGCGGGTGGCCAAGGGGACGGGGCTAATGGGATTACACGCATTTCTGCACGGTGCAGAGAGGGGCTGCTGCCGCAGGACCAATAATTTATTGGCAGATGCTCCTCCGGCAACCGGCGGCACTGAATATTCATGGGGAGCCGCCGGGCACGGCGGGTCCCATCGGCCACCACCCCACTTCCTCCCCTCGGCGGGTACCCCCGTCTGGGGAGGGTCCGCAAGGCCGAGAGACCCCCGGCCTGTTGCGTGGAGCTGGGCAGCCCCAGGGCAGCGAGGGGCGGGAGGGAAGGTGCGGGGCCTTCTGCTTGCGCCCACAGGTGCCACGAGTCGTGACCCTGCACATCCCGCTGCCGAACCCGTTTTCTCCAAGAAGCCAGGGGCTACAGGAGGGTGAAGGGGCAGTTTGGGACTGCTCTAAACAGTTATTTTTGGTAGATAACTACTGCCCCGGGAGATGTCGTTGACAGAGCGGGGAGCCGGCCCCGCCGCTCCTTCCCCGCCGTATTAACTCGTAGCCCCTCGGTCGTTTGTAACCATAAAGGGGAGAAATATCGTTGCGGGTGAAGTTGGTGCGATGCTGCGGCTCCCGCTGCGCCGGGCACTTTATACTCATTAAGTGCAGCGGCGCTAAGTCATTACTGTAATAAGGAGTTATGCTGAATGCACGGGACCACGTTTCCAAAGCCATAAATTACAACTGTCAGTGCGTATTCGGGGGATCAACAGAGCTGGGAGTAATTATTTACAGCGTGCTTTATAGAGCAATTAAAAATTCCCCAAATGGTGTTAATTGCTTTTAACGTTCAAGAAGCGCAGGCCGCCCTTCCCGCGGACCGTGAGCCCGGGAAAAGGCGCCGCCGTCCGCCCGGGCTCGGTGGGAGCTGCGGAAAACGAGATTTCCCCTTGGGAAGCCCCCGGCCCCGCGGGAACGCGGCTGGATGGTGCGGGGCTCGTCCTGCTTGGCTATCGGCGTCTGTCGCGACACTCGCGGTGTAACTTAGTGCGGGCGCAGTGCTGAGGGATAGAGCCCCGACGGCAGCGGAGACCGCGCCGTCCGCTCCGGGGAGAGCCGAGGGACCCCGACGGGGCCGTGTTGGCCCCGGAGCTCTGCCGGCAGCCCCCGTGCGCAGCCCGAGCCCGCACCGGCGCCTTGGCCGTGATGGATTTCACAGGGGCCGCGGCGGGAGAGAAGGAGCTGCGGGAGATGCTGGACGCGCAGAAAGCTGGATAACCCCCGGGCTGGGGAGCCCCCGGGACAAGGAAGCGAGGGAGGGACGGAGTCGGGGCGCACCCTTCTGCTGAGGGGGGTTTGTGGCCGCGCACCTGCCCGCGGCAGAGCCGCTCGCTCTCCTTTCAGCAATAGAGGATTTTGTAGGTTCTGGAAAGCACCGCTCGAAGGGCAGTGCTCGGACCCAGCCCAATGGGCTTTGCTGGGACCTTGCCAAGGTCCCAGACACACCACTTTTGTCCCCGGTCCCCTCAGGAGGGTTTGTATTTCGCAGCGGTGTCCCGGCCAGCAGCTGCGAGGCAGGGAGGCAGCTTGCGATGCCAAACTCCCCGGAGCCCCGAGCTGCAAAGGAGCTCAGGGGCCAAGAGGAGCCCCGGCAAGGCAGAGGAAAAGGGGAGTGGAGGGTGGAGGTCAGGCCCTGGCTGGGCTGCTCCTCTCTGCTAGCGGGAGGCAGATGCACACGATCAATGAGAGAACCTGAGAAAGGATCCCTGGGCACTTCGTGGGGAGGGAGAGCCTTATGCATCAAGAAAAGCCCTCGTCTTAATTGTTATTTCCTAGCAGGGATAAACTGGGCACTCAACCCTCATCCAGGGCAGGATTAAAACACCATTTTGGAAATGAACTTGTCTCAGTAGCTGTTTGGGGTAGATGAAGGGGGACTAAAGTTTCAAGGCTTGCAGGAATATGTATAGCAGCCGTGAATACCTGAAGGAGGTGAGATGCTCTGGAGAAGTGGAGGCCAAGAACACTGGGCTTCCTTAAATTAGGAATTTTGCAGCAACTTAGTGCATGTATCAGGTCCTGCATTGGAGGCTTTCATCTGCCTCCAGGGAGGTCTGCCCCACCTTACTGGTGTTTCCCACAAAACAGGATTTCTCTGTACAGAAGAACTAAGAACTAAAGCAGCAGTCTGGGGAAGCACCTGGGAATGTCTATCTCCTGGCTCTGCCTAGACTGTGATATCTGAATGATTTTTGCAGAGCCTGGCATTTAGAGTCCTAGCAAAGAGTGACCAACCAGCCCTCAGCAGATGGAAGGACACTGGCTGCAGAGGCAGGCAGAGGCAGCTGGGCTGGGGTGCCTCTGGCCCCCACCCCAGGGATCCCTTTGTAGGCTCCTTGGATGCATCTCAAAGTTGGTGCTGGTCCTTGTAGACTCTCCTGTTGAGATATGAGCCTGAAAACACCAAGACTGACCCTGCCATGTATTAGTGTGTGAGCTTGCAGCACAGCCTCTTTGGCCTCAGAATTAGGGAGGCAAAAACAGTGTATTAATTGACAGGACGTTTCCAGAGCCTTGCGCTCTACAGTACTGCTCAAGCCACAGCCCTGGAGAGCCTAAGGAGAAACTGAGGCCAGGAGCCATTTAAACCGGAACATCTCAAGTGGGTGTTGTCCCGAGCTTAGATGTGCAGTGGCCAAACTTCCAGGGCCAGGAGCTGTGTGGCTTTCTTAAGGATGCAAGTGAAGTCTGGCTTGTACAGAGAATAAATCCTAGGGCAATGCATCATCCCTCATCAATAATTCCCATTGATTTCCAGAAATTCTGAATCCTTGTCAGGACCTAGCCCTGCCTGCTCTTCTCCTTAGTCCTCAGTGGGTGCTGGACTTCTGAGGAATTCTGATTTACCTGTTATCTGTCTCCTGGCAAGTTTTATTGCCCCGAAGCCTCTACCTTGGGCTCAGCAGCTGGGGGCTGTGACCCTCACTAACCAGACTGGATCACTGGTGCTGACCTTGTGATTTCTCGAGGCCAGTCCCTCTGGGGCCTTCAGCATCTGCTCAGCCTGGGGGATCCCTGGCACAGGGGAGGCCAAGGCTTTTCCTGGCATCAATTTGGGCCTTTGGGATGTGCAAGCGGCACCAGGCAGCTGTGTTATTTACTGGAGGGGGCATCTCCTGGCTCTCAGGACTTGGCAGCAGATCTGCATCCCTCTGGGTGTCAGAGCTCAGTCAGGGGACTTTGTGGCACTGTGCAGGACTGGCATGGCATTTTTATTGCTTCCCCGTGGAGACAATCTGACATGCTCAGGGCAGGTGAGCAGACTCTGCCCCACATCTCCTGTGCAACAAGGGGCAGGAGAAGAAGCTCAGGCATATGCTGAGGAAGGGGAAAGGCAGCTGCAGTCCTGTGGGACAAGAAGGCCCCTGCCCGAGGGCAGCCTCCCAGCCCCGGCTGGCCCCAGCCCTCTCTCCCTCCCTCCTCTCCCAGCTCCTCCTAACCACAAGGACTTTGGTTGATGGAGCTGGCGCCAGCGAGTTCCCTGAAGAGTTCAGAAGTCAAGAACTGAGGCAGGTACTGGGAGGGGGGGAAATCCGACCCCAGCAGGCAGGCAGGGCTGGGTGGTGGTGGGGCAGGCTGGCTGGGCACCGGCCGGGCACGGGGCCGAGGGGCGGCTGTGCATTGCTGCTGTCCTCTGTCTCCACAGCCTCCCCTGTGGGGCTGTGGTGGTGGCTGGGCTACCACAGCAAGGCTGTGGCGTGGCTGAGGGTGGCAGGAGCCCACAAGCACTGCTGTGTCAGTGTGTGTGTCTGGGGTGTGTGAGCACACAGGAACTGGGCTGTGTTACTGCCTGTTGTGGGGTGACTGTGGGTGTGAGTACACACAGCTGGCAGGGTGGGCATGAGGACGTGTGTCAGAACTTGTGTGTGCAGGGGGTTGTAACTGCCTGTGGGTGTTTGAATAAGTGCAGAAACGTAGGTGTGTGTGCAAGAGAATGTGTGGGACTGTGAGCATGGGTGTTTGTGAGCTCATGAGGGTGTTGTGAGTTTGTGTGCAACGCTGGGAGTGTGAGGATGAGGATGGGGTGATATAACTGGTGATGAGAGAGGAGGTGCACCTGAGTGCACAAACGCGACTTTCCATGCCAGTGCCGTTTGTTTAGTGTGGGGGATACCCCAGAGAAGGCTGTCCTCTGGGGTCCACACGGTCCCTTGTGGCACGCTGAAGAGCTGAAGGGCAGCCTTTGGGAGGAGGGGGCCTGGAGGGCCGGTCGGAACCCCCAGCGGGAAGGGCAAGGCGGGCAGAGCACAGACTACCGGGTACAACCCTGGCCCCGCGCCGGGAGCGCCGGTCGGCGGCAGTGGGAGGCCGGCTGCGAGGAGAGGGCAGTGCCGGTCCCATCGGCTGCCCTGCCCCCGGCCCGGCTGTGCAGAGCCGGCACCGACGGCCCAGGGCCACAGCAAGCTTTACAGAAACTGCAATAGCGGCTTTCATTTTCATGTTGTTTTAAACTTTTAAAATAATTCTGTAATTTTTTTTAACGGAAACACTCATCTCCCCGCGGGCAGGAGCGGGAGGGGACGGCGGCAGCAGACGGTGGGGCCAGCAGCGGCGGGTGCCCGGTGTGCGGTGTGCGCTGCCCCGTGGGGCGCAGCTGGGGCCTGCCACCGTCCCGGGAAACGAGCCCCGCCCCGGTTCTCCGGGGGAAAGTGTGCTTCAGGAACCCCTCGCCTCCTCCCATCCCACCCCTTCACCCCTTCCATGGGTCCGGGCACTTGCGGGTGCCCTTCTTGACGTCCCCGGGTCCCTGCTCTGGGGTTTGGTGCTGGGAGAGCCGCCTCCTCCGGGGCTTTTTGGAAGGCGCTGACTTTTGAATTGAGAACACTCTTCCGGAACAAAGGGGCACGGCGGGTCTGGGACCCCACGAGAAGGGGATCCTCCGGCTTCAGCCCTCGCTCGGGATCAGCGGCAGCCCTTGGGGATCGCAGCCTAGGCTTGATTCTCCTGCGGGGCCTGGCAGCCAAGATCCCGCTTCCCAGCAGTCTGCGGCCACAAACTCTGGGACCAAACAACCCTGCTCTGCCGCCCGGTATCAGCCACTCTTTCACCCCCAGTGCCCTGTGCTCACCCAGCGCTCACTTTATAAGGCCGGGAAGGGCGGTGATTTTTTTTTTCTTTTTGGTGGGGTGGGGGTGCGAGAGGGGGCTGGGGAAGAAGAAACTCCTCTTGTGTGCTCTTCCCTGCTGTCATTCACTGGGCTGCTCTCAGCATCCAACCAATGGAGAGTGAGGGCCTGCAGCAGTAGGCCCTGGGTAGGGTGATTGATGGGCAAGCGGGGCGGCGGGCGATCGCACTCGCAATCCGCCGCGCTCCGCTCCGCGGGGCTCCCGGCTGCCCACCGCCCGCTGCGGCGAGGGGTCCCCGGGGCACCCCTGTGTGTGCGTGTGTCCGTGCGTGCGGCTGTGTGTCCTGGGTGAGAGGCTCCTGACGCGTTGTGCTACCTGGTGGTGCTGGCTCTCGTCGGAGCGGGACAGTGTGCGCGGCCGGGCTGTCGCCTGTCCGCTCCTGGACGCTGCCGGGTGTGTTTGGCGCGGTTGTGTCCCCGGTGTGTGTGTCCTGTGCCGCGCTGGGCACGGCTGTCGCGCCCCGGGCTGCGGGGGTGTTTCACTCTTGTACCTGGGCTGCGCATGGCTGTGCTGCTGTGTCTTCGTGCTGAGCGTGTGGCTGCCGTGTCCCGGCCTTGCGCGGCTCTGCTGGCGTTTCTCGGGGTGCTCTGCCGCCGTGCTATGGGACTGAGCGCGTAGCCCCAGGTGCCGGTTTCGGGGCGGTGCGGGCTGCGCTGCCCTGCCCGGGCCGAGGTCCGGCCCCGGTGCCCGAGCGGCAGCATGGAGCACCTCGGGGCTCACCACCTGCACCAAGGGCAAGCCGAGCCCATCAGCTTCGGCATCGACCAGATCCTCAACACGTCGGAGCCGGGCAGCTGCATGGTGTCGCACCCGCGGCTGCAGGACTCGGCGGACTACGGGCTGGGCTGCATCGTGGGCAGCGCCTACAACACGGTCACGGGGGGCTACGGGGCGAGCGGCGGCGCGGCCGGCGCCTACACCGGCACCTCCTGCAGCATGGGCGGCCTGCCCGGCTCCTACAACGTGAACATGGCGGTGAGCATGAACGGCAACACCTTGAGCTCGGCCGGCGGGGTGATCCGCGTCCCGGCCCATCGCCCCGTGGCCGGCGGCGTCCACCAGCCTCTCTCCGCCGCCGTGCCGGCGGTGAACGGCATGAACAGCCTGACGGGGCTCACCTTCCCCTGGATGGAGAGCAACAGGCGGTACACAAAAGACAGGTTCACAGGTGAGTTGCGCCACCGGGACCCCGCTTCTCTCTCTGCTCCCGCCGCCCCGCTTCCCTCCTCGCCGCCCGGCCTCGGCGCGACAGCCGGTGCCCACAGGGGCACGCAGGATCCAGCCGGGGATCTCTCCGCCCGGCTACAGAAAGCAGCCGGGATGGTCCTGGGAAGTTGGTCCGGGAAGAGGCCAGAAGCAAGACGGGGTGGGAAATGAGGCGTATCCAGTCCCCCCTAAATGAGTTGTGTTTCCTTTTGTTTGTTTGTTTTGATATTTTGGTTGGTTTGGTTGTATATGTGAGGTTTTATGTTGTTGTTTTAGTTCCTTTATATTTATTTATTTGGTGTAGGTTCTTTATATTTTTTTTTCCCCGCGATACGGGTCGGCAAAGGCGGGCAAGGAAGAAAAGGGATGGTAAACTCCGAACGCGACCTCCCGCGGGCCCCGGGCACGGCTGCCCAATCCCTGCCGCCCGAGCCAGCACCGGGGAAACTTTCCTTCCAAACCGAGAGTTGTTTGGGAAGCACGGCCCGGCCGGCGGGAGGGCAGACAGGCGGCCCCGGCCCCGGCCTGCCCGGGAAGCCCGTCCCGATGTCTTTCTTAACCGGGCTGACTTTCGCCGGTTGCGGATTTCTGCTCAGCCTTTTTTCCCCAAAAAGGGACCTTTTGCACACCCGAGCAGAGCGGGGCTCGGGCTAGAGCCGCTTCCCGGCCTCGCCACTGTTTGTAGGTGTAGCTGGGCTCGTCTTTCGGCACTAACAAAGCAAAAACTCGAACAACGAAAATAAATTAAAAAAAAAAAAAAGACGCAAACAAACGAACAAAAGGAACGAAATTACAACGGGGAAAAATCAGTGCCGCTTCCCGAGGGCGGAAACCGAGGCCCGATTTTTGAAAGTTCCCGTTTAATTTCGACCCTATGGCGCTGGGTTCGGGCACGGCCGCGGGTGGACGAACGGGCTGTTCCCCTGGCAAGGACCTGGCTGAATTTCATTCAATTTGTTCCTGGCTTAGACACAATGTGATTTTTCACTTTTTTTTTTTTTTTTTTTTTTTTTTTTTTTTTTTTTGTGTGGGGGGGGGGAAAAAAACACCATTTTCTTTTTTTTTTTTTTTTTTTTTTTTTTTTTTTTTTTTTTTGGTGGGGTTGGGAATAAAAAACCCAAACCAACAAACCCAAACAAAACCATATAGATTTAAACAAAACAAAAAACAAAACAAACAAACAAACAGAACAACAAATATCAGCTTCAGTTTCGAGTCCGGGACTGTACTTTCCGTGTTCGAGGCACTGGGGCCGGGGGCGATGGGGTTACCGCCGCGCCTAAACGAAATTATCCCGAGCCCGCTTGGCACGGGGCGCGGAGCCCGGCCCGGCGCCAGGACCGGCTGCCGCTGCTGCCCCTCCGTTCCCCGGCAGGCACTCGGCCGGGCAAGCGCCCACTTTCCCCTCCGCCGGAGCCGAGCGGTGCCCGCAGCACCAGGAAAGGCGGCCGGGCCTTCCCGGGACGCGGGGCCGCCGCCGCCGAGTTTTTGCAGCTCCTGCGTGGGTGTCGGCGGGGCCGCCGCGGCTTCGGAGCGGTGGGGGGTGGTCCCCAGCCCAGCGGCCGGGAGCCGGAGCCCCTCTGCTGATGTGTCGCTGCTTGCTTCTTTGCTTCTCATCCCCCCTCCTCCCGTGTCCCCCCCAGTGGCCCTCTCACCCTTCACTGTAACACGCCGTATAGGTCACCCCTACCAGAACCGCACGCCCCCCAAGAAGAAGAAGCCGCGCACCTCCTTCACCCGCCTGCAGATCTGCGAGCTGGAGAAGCGCTTCCACCGGCAGAAATACCTGGCCTCGGCCGAGCGCGCTGCCCTGGCCAAGGCCCTCAAGATGACGGACGCCCAGGTGAAGACCTGGTTCCAGAACCGGCGCACCAAGTGGAGGTGAGGGACCGGGGGTCTGGGGGGACCGGGGGTCCGGCGGGGACAGACCTTGCTGCCAGCAGCTCTGTCGGGAGCACTGATGGCAGCGCAGAGGCGTGCAAGCCCCGTGTGTGTGTTAATGTGACGGTGTGTGCACACGTGTGTGTGTGCATGCGGTGTGTGCACACCTGCGGGCGCGTGTGCGAGCAGGACACGCGTGTGTAACTGCGCGGTCAGTGTGAAGGCCACGCGTGCCCGTGTGTGCCCGCACGCTGTGTGTGTGAGCGTGCAAGGGGGTGTGAGTGCAAAGCACAGCCCCGCGAGTGCCGTGTGCTGCCGGCCGTGTGAGCACACCGGACCTGCGTGCAAAAACGCGTGCGGGTATGCCACGGGGATGAGCGTGTGTGAGCACACACGAGTGCGGTGGGTGCACTCAGTGTCACCAGAGGGTGCGGAGTGTGGGAGCTCCCGGCCTGGGGCTGCCGGAGTACCGGGCTTTGCACAGCGCGGAGTTTTCGTCCCCGCGGGGTTCGCGGCGCCTCCTTGCCCAAACGCTTTCTTTTTGTTCTGCTGCCGGGCGTGCCGCTAAAGCCGGGGAGGAAGAGAAGGCTGGGCACACACGGAGCCTCCAGGGCCCCGTCGCAGTGACCCTGCCCCTCCCAGGCTGCACGTTCCGGGGATGTTCCCTTGGGAGACACCCCAGCCCTGAGAACACCTCCTGCCCTGGGCTGGGTGCTGCCCTGCTGGGTGCTGCTCACTGAGTGCTGGCAGGCAGGCAGCTTCTTCAAAATGGGGGAAAAGGACTTCCCCAGAGTCTTCCCAAGGGTTAACAGGACAGTGATTGCCTGAGTATGCTGGGGTTGGGTAAGAAATGGGGGTCAAGGAACTTGAAACCAAGAGGGGGTGTGAATCCTCAACCCCAGTGAGTTCTTCCCTAGAGAATCCATGGTAGTGCAGTTCCCCAACTGTTAGGAAGTCTCTAGCTAGAGTGATCTCTGTTGGCCAGAAAAAGAATCCTGGAGGAGGAACAGTCCTGCTGTGGCCTGCAAAATGGGGTCAGCTGTGTCTTCTAACCAGGTTTCCTAAGGAAGTGAGGCAAATCCATCTGTCAATACTCCTTGCGTCTGTTGGCTAAATTCAGCCTCTTTTGGCAGAAGTGCAGAGGATACAAACCTATTCACGTGTTTTACAAAAAATAGCTGGGTAAAGAGAAACTAAATCCTGCTTCTGCCTAAGGGAGAGGCTGCAGCCAGACCTCAGCTGTAATATTAGACATGGGAGAATCTCTGGCCTGAGCCAGAGGGACACAGGCATGAAAGTTCTGCTTGTATGCATCTGTGCCTGCTGGTGTTGCGATGGAGATATGGGTGCCCCTGGCTGATAGCACATCCAGCTTCCTGCCTCAGGGCCCTGCACTGGGCAGTGGGCTCTGAGTGGTTCCTGGGGCACTGAGAGCTGGAAGAAGAAGCTGTAGGCTCAGCCTGATTGAGGCAGTGGGAAGTATCTGAGAAAATAGAGTTGCTATAAGCCCCCTAAGCAGTTTAACTGCTTGAACACATTAGGGGGAAGAGTCTTGCCCCTGCCCCTTGCCTGGTTGTCTCCACTCCAGGGAGGTGGCTGTGTGATCCACTCCTCAGATTTGGGCTCTTGCTGTAGACACAGCCCTTTCCAGGCAGTTGCCCCTGCCCCTTGCCTGGTTGTCTCCACTCCAGGGAGGTGGCTGTGTGATCCCCTCCTCAGATTTGCTTCAGACACAGCTCTTTCCAGGCAGGTATGAACCTGGAAATCCCATTCTGATGTGAATCCATGACTAGACCAGCTGCTTGCAACAGGGAGATACTTGGGAGCAAGGTGCTCACAGCCATGGTACTTCTGATCACCCTGGACTTGGGGCTCCCTCCCTCCTCCTGGAGCACCTCCTCGTTGTGCAGGGAGTCATTAAATATTCATTGAGGCAGAGACCAAGCTGCTCCCCAGGCAGGTGCAGCTCTGAGCCCGCTCTTCCCGGGATGTCTGATGTGAGATGTTGACACGGTGATTAGAACAGGGACTGAGCCCTGAACTACCTGCTCCCAGGAGGGAACACTGGCCACATGTCTGGAGGCTTGGGTGCCCAGAGGCCCATTGCTGGCATCCAAGTCCCAGCCTGATTCCCCACTGGGAGCCAGGGACCCCTGCCCTGTGCTCTGAGATGCCACTGTGGAGATCAGAGCTGCCACTTCCAATTCCCACGGCCAAAGGGGATGAGACATCTCACATCCCCCCCGAGCTGCTAAATTAAAAAGCTGCCAGTTCCTGTGTCACCGGTCCACTGAAGCTGCCGAGAGGATGTCAGCTGAGCCTGGGGGTGTAAGGGAGGGAGAGGATGCTTTGGCAATCATCCTGGGACTGGCATGTGAGTTGCTCCCACATTTTCTCAGCAGCATGAATAGAGGTCCCAGGTGAAGTAGGGGTGAGTGCAAGCTGCAGACTTTAAACTGGCCAGCCATCCAAGCAAGCAAGGGTGGGGTTTCCATTGTGGATATAAGAGGATTCAGGCTATTTCTACCCATCCCATTCTCTGTTCCTAGGCAGCCCAGGGCCAGGGCCCAACCAACACTGGAAAGAGCCCCTTCTGACCCCCTAACACCCTTTAATTTGGGATCACCTCTGCTGTGTCATACCAGGCAGACACATGTCCAAACTCTTCTGAAAAACACTGTCATTCACCCTTTCCAGATAGGATACTCTGTGCTTTGAGTTTTGTTACTGTTAAAAAATGTGTTTCTAGTGTTCAGCTGAAATTTTGCTGCCCACCATGGGAAAGTTTTTCTCTTCATCCAAGCTCTAAACAGCTGCTCACCGCAGCGTGGCAGACAAGGTGGCAAACCTGCATGCCAGAAGGGGACGTCCAGGGTGACACTGCCCATCTCCCGGCTGCGTGGCACTGCCAGTCACTGTCTCATCCCACCCTGCTCCATGTTCTTGTGGGGCTCTGCATGGTTGGCTCTTGCTGTCAGACCAGAGCATGTTTTCAGGGGATCACAACTTTTGCGATGCTGTTCTGTGACACTTTGGGTGTTTTGTCCCTGCTTGTTTTTTTTTTTTTCCTGTGGGCAGAGAGTAATCCAGAGCTGTGGGCTGCTCCCAACTCTCTTTGATCAGAGCAGTGTTTTTGCCGAGGCCGCTAAGACAGACAGAGCCAGTCTATGGGATTTACTGAGATTTAAATACCAGTTTATGGGATTTGTGTAGGGGATGTGGGACCATGCCATGGCAAGGCACCCTCTTTTCCTACCCTTCCCTCCCACATCATGAGCACCCAGCACAACTTAATCTCTCTGGAAACACCCTTCCCTTGCTCCCCCAGCTCCCACTAATGGCTCCTTCTCTCCTAGGAGGCAGACGGCGGAGGAGCGGGAGGCCGAGCGGCAGCAAGCAAACCGCATCCTCATGCAGCTGCAGCAGGAAGCCTTCCAAAAAACCATCAACCAGCCCATCCAAGCCGACCCCATTTGCGTCCACAACTCCTCTCTCTTTGCCCTTCAGAACCTCCAGCCTTGGTCTGATGACTCCACCAAGATCACCAGTGTCACCACTGTCGCCTCTGCTTGTGAATAATCTGGCACCCACTGGTGGCACCTACACCTTCTACTGGGGGGCTGCCCCCAGGGGGACACGAGGCATCCTTGGTAGGACATGTAGCAACTCTGTTTCTCCCTGAGGAGGGCTGGAACCCCCCGATCCTCTGGCCACGTGCATCCTATGCATCCAGCTGGGGAAGCCCTCCACAAGGAACAAAAAGAAGGAAAGTCACCCCAAAAACTCTCCCTAACCATGGAGTTGCTGGAGCAGCAATGCTGTCTCACCTCCCCCCAACCCCTTTGTTCTCTTGAAAGTCTCCAGTGTTGACCCTGAACTTGCTGACGTGCTGCCAGACAAAAGCCCAGCCTTGACAGACAGAGCCGCTGGTGATCATCCAGCAGGGGAGAGGAAAACTTCCTTAGGATTCTACTGGCGGCAGTGCAAAGTCTATGTGCACCCATATATATATATGTATATCTATATATATATCTATATTTAGATATATATAGGTATATGTTTGAACTGTTGGCTTGAAAGAAAAGGAGAAGGCTCCCTGGGAAGCACGTCTCTGCTGTGAGCCTTCCTGGGCTGTCCGCACCGGAGACATCGGGGATGCAACAAATGGAGGAAACAGCAGCAATTTCTGCTTGTGCCAGATGGGAACCCTTCAGATCTCACCTCGCTGTCTCTCCTCCCCTTTTTCATTAATTTTTTCTTGCGAGGGGGAAACAAGAGAAGGATCTGACAGACTCCTGAGGACGGTAAATATGATATCTCAATTGTAGGAAGAGCCCAAACAGTCCCTGGCTGCCACGGACTCTGTGCCCATCAGCGAGTATTTTAATAATGAGAAGACCTGGGTGGCAGTTTGTGGGGGTAATGCAGTTTCTTTCCATGGAATATTTCCATATAATTTGCAAAATGTTGTCCAATGTTTTATTTTATCGGTTTCCCGTTAGAAGGCAGTTCCTGACAACAAAAAATCGATTTCACTCTCAGCTGTTTTTAACTTAGTTGTTCTTTTAATTGTACCAAGAGAATGAGACAAAATTAAACAAAGCACTTCTAGCAAATGCCAGGAATATATAGCTATATATATATATAAACAGTATATATTTTTCAGTTACTTATAATCTAAAACAGCACTGCCAATTTAAGCAGTTAGTACAAACAAGGAACCAGAAGACCTATTTTCAGTGAGATTTTTAAAGGCATTCATTTGTTTGCTTTTTTTTTGTTGTTTTGGTTTTTTTAAGTTATGCACTTACAAGGTGTTTTATGTGTATTCATTTTATAAAGTGCTTGTGTAATTTATGTGGAAATGAAAAAGAAAATAAAAAAATCTCCAGGGTACTGAATAAATCATTTAAAGCCTTGCTGTTCCCTGTCTATTAGTTCCCCAAGAGGAGACAGCATATCACAACTACTGCTGAAGCCTGTGCTATTATTTTAAAAATAAAAATAGAGTTATCATTTCCATTTGACTTTGCTCAGGTCCACTTGGCTTTGGAAGCTCCAGATGTAATATGCTGTGTTTTAATCCCTGGTCCTACAAACATTTCCAGGCTTCAACCCAGCAGTGCTTTTAGTGCTTGCTTGAATCGAAGCCTTTCTGTGGGGGCTTGCTGGGGGTGGCAGGGACTGTGCAGGGGCTTAGCTTTAAACTCATGTGGAATAATTTATTGAATAAGACCTTGGAATGAGGTCTCACCTGGGCTGAGGCAGATCTACAGATATTTGTGTCTGAAATTGAATATGGGAAGGGGCATTTGAGTATAAAGAAATGTGCAAAAGTACATTTTAGAGACAGTCTTGCAGGAGATTATTCTGGGGACGCTGTTTTCCATTTGTACTCGGCCTTGCTGCAGGACATTGTCCCCAGCTTGGCAAGCCCTTCTCAGAGGAAAATCAAACGGTGGGAAAACTCTCATCAGCTTCCTTGGGGAAGACTGCCAGCCCGTGGCTGGCTTCAGCCTGGTGTTTCCTTCCAGCACTGGGATTACTGGGCAAAGGAGGTTGGAGGATACGGCTGGAAAGGGCAGGCAGCCCCGGGCAGGGGCAGGGACCCCTGACAGACCCGGGGCTCCAGGCTGCTGTGGGACATCTGCAGCAAAACACCCCAAGCCTCCAATACCTCGTGGGGGACAGTGCTCCTCGAGGCTGGGTGCTCTGGGCACAGCATTGCTGGGGAGTTTGCTAAGGGAGCACAGGAACAGCCTGCTTCATCCAAAATCTGCTGCTGTGGGACTGCGATGAGAATTTGTGGTGCCGCAGGATTTTCCCGTTCTGCAGTCCAACGTGTATGAGAACACAGAGAAACATCTGCAGCAATGGAGAGAAAAGAAGCCAGGAAAAGGAAAAAAGGGTAAAGCACAGGAAAATATGGAACTTGGAGAACATGCATTTTTGGAAATATCTTTAAAAATTTTTGATTACTGCCAGAAGAATGCTAAAATAAAATCATACGTATTTTTTCCAATGTAAATTTCAGGGAAACTTTTTTGTTTGAATTCTGTTTCATTCTACAGTCAGATTTTTCTATCCTGATTAAGCTTATTATTTAACATGCACCCAACTTTATCTACAAAGTTATACTCCCTCAGGAGGCATTGCTGTCTACAAACCTTTAATAGTTCACAGTTTGTATTTTTGTTTTCAGGATTTCTGCATAGGAAAAAACATCAACCATAAAATAATAATAATAATAATAATAATAATAATAATAATAATAATAATAATAATAATAATAGTCCCTGTTGATATTAAAACTGTTTTCTATTTTATTATTATGACACATCAATATTATAAAATTTAATTCTAAGACAACCATTTTATCCACTTTATTCAGTTCATAATCCAAAATGTTCCCCAGTGAAGTTGAAGAGATGATAATGCACATTTGAGGGAATATGTTTAGATAGAATATTTAGCTATACCTGGTTTTCAAAACTGGCAACTTCCCCTTTTTCTGAACAATCTTTCCTGTTAAAAAAAATTAAAAAGAAAAAAAGAAAAAAACCAACAAACCAAAAGTAAAAAAGGAATCTTAATATGAAATGAGAATATATCTTACATTGGAACCAGAAAAACAGTTGCCTGGCCTTTCTTGTCCATGGAAAATTGATTCCGGAGGAGTTTTCTCTTAAAATATTTCTCTTGGATTCATTTTTAAAATTGGTTTAGTGGCAGAAGGTGTTTTTGATATCTGCATATGTGCTTCCAGTTATTAATATGACGATTTGTACCTAGACAATAAAAGTTGTCTGAAATATGATGGAATTAAATCAATAAGTAATGACATGAAATAATGACACGTAATGTTATGTTTTGTAGACTGACATCACCTCAGCTGTATCCTGGGGCCATCCATATCACACTGAAGACTGATTTAATTTTTTGTATTATATTTATTTGGGAGCAGGAATAAAATTGCATTAAGATGCCTTGAAAGTCATTTCCCCCTTCCTTCGCTCTCAAAATAAAGCAAATCCCAAACATGAGATGGGAGTCAGGGAGAAATGTTTTCCCACTGTATCTAGGAAATGCAGACCTAGGCAGGGTGACTTTGGTCTGTGTCCTGCCTGAAGCTGAAGGCACAGGGCGTCACAGGGGACACGCCGTGGTTGTGCTCATCTCTCACCCACAACGCTGCCAGGGATCCAGAGCTGTCGTTCATTTGGGCTGGATGTGCTCAGCTTTTGAAGGTGAAATCTGGAGGAGGGGAAACACTGTCTTTGCATGAGCAACTGGAGTATTAAACATCTGTGTGGAGCTGGAGGAGACGAAGCCCTATGGGATGGGCTGTGGTTGTCTGGGTTTGGTCCCAGCTCAGCAAACGATGAGGGCAGGAGGGAACCAGAGGTCTGGCCCCCATTTAGCCAATTAGTTGAACACATGAGTCATCCAAACCAGGATCAGTTGGTTTGTCTCTGCTGAGGGATGGCCCAGGAAAAGGCTGAAGGGTCTTTGCTGGAGCCTTCCACCCGAGCAGAGCCTGCAGTTGTGCTCGGCTCAGGCCAGCTCATTTGATCCCTGCACTGCATGCACGCCCCAGTTTCTACCTGAGTACCACATGCAGCTTTTCTTGGGCTGCATGACCCCATCTATGGGGCATTTGTTATATCTTTTAAGTTATTTCTGCTGCAGCAGCAGCAACAGTGAGAGCCACGTGTATTTGCTGGAGAAAGACTGAGGCGAACGTACGTGTCCTCTAATATGGTTTGTGTAATTGATAATGAAAGGAGGCATTGACCCCACAAACATATGCGGGGTCATTTTCGTTATCTCACTGAGACTGTTGATTGGTGTTTTTGAATGTGCTCCTGATTAACCAACACACACACAAAAAAAGCTTAAACTGGGGCTGCTGTCTCAGCACGGCAGCAGCAGGAGCCCATCCCCGCGGAGGCAGCCCCTCCGCTCCAAGGCCAGCTCACAGGCACTCGGGGCTACATGGGGTAAAAAACCCCAACCAATTTACTGACAAAACTCAAAATGGCTTTGCTGAAAACTGTTTGGGTTACACTAAAAAGCCATTCCTCTCTGGGGTTCTGGGACAGCTGGAACTTTTTGAATTAACCTTTTTTTTTTTCCTTGCCAGAAGCAGACTGGCTGAGTGACACTGATTTCTTTGTGCAGCGGTCAGCTTTGATGGCCACTTGTTTGAAAAACATTTGTGAAATAATGTTTGGAATTATCAAATTATCCTGGGTGAATATTTTCTAAATGAGAAGATCTAAAATTTGGGGGGAAAAGGTAGTTTTTAAAACAAATATTAAGGTAAGAAAAAAACCACAAAGCTATAGATTATCAGAACAAACTTCTGTTGTGGTCACACCAGATTGGTTTTTTGAAGACCTTTTGTTTGTGCAGCTAACTCTGATTTTGATATTCTTTAAATTATTCTTATTGTGTCTGTTCCAGTACTCTGGGTCGGCACTTATCCAAGATTAGGACAGAAGTTTTTCCCCTATTCCTTTCCAGTAATCAGAAACTCTTTGTCACTGGTAGTTTTCAATTAATTCTCTACATTTATTCAAGTCACACCTAAAACTGTATTCAAAGAACTATGTTAATTTCTTTTTCTGATAACACCAGAATAATCTTGATTTTTTCCAAGAGTAGAAAATAATTTTTGGCTTCCTTCCGGTTTTGTTTGGTTTTGTTTATTTGTTTGTTTGTTTGGGGGTTCATTTTGGGGTTTTTTGTTGGGTTTTTTTTTTGTTTGTTTTGGTTTTTTTGGGGTTTTTTCCCCCGTTGCAGCCAGCTGTGGTAAGCACGGGGCTGGCCTCAGCAGCTTTCAGCTCTGAAAGTCCAGGTCACACACCAAAGCTGTGTGTGCTGAAGGTGTGCAATGCCCTGTTGCAGAGAGCTGGAATCCCCCGCCCTGCGCTTCCCCGGGGCTGGAAGTTCAGTACTTACCCTCAGCTCAGCCGTTCTTTGCCTTTCTGCTTTCGACACAAAAATAAAATGAGCAGAAATGACGAGCCATGCTCTGGTTTTCGAGCAGGAGGGAGCAAAGCTTGAGAAAACTCGTTCTCTCTCTGCCTGTAAAGAATGTGAACCCGCTGGTCTGGCGCTGCGGTTAACTGTCTGTCTTTCCTAGACTGCAACTGTCTCAAAATAACAAAGCAGTGATTAAAAAGTATCAATCAATATATACTTTTTTAAACTACAGTTAGGAAGTGGTACTAAGACAGGGATAGATGAAAACAAGGAGAAAAGCTTTGTTTCCCAGGGTCTTCCCTGTCTCAGCCAGAGTAAATTTTTGGAAAGTCATTGTGCTTAGCAATTTTTACCTGCTGTTGTGAGATTTTAGGCACATGTCAGGGCTCACCAGACTCTTCCTCCCATGGCATCCATCTAAAATGTGTCTAATTTATGATGCCAGTGCTCAGTGGGGGTTAGACTGAGCCTGGCTATCAGGTGTGAGGGACATAAATGTGCTGAAAAGCAGGGCTTGACCCCAGCTCTCCCCATGTGAGGTGACAAAGGGGAATAAAGAGGTACAGGTGGAGATGGGGCTTGCTCGGGCTCATGGTGAGGAGGTGATCACAAGTGCAGAGTTGTGGCCAGGCCTCTGTGCTCTCTCCCTCTGCCAGCTGATCTGGCTCTTTCCACAGCAGGGCCTGGGGAAGAGGTGGGGTGTCCTCTGAGGAGAGGGTAAAGGCCAGCAGGTCCTGGGGAGCCGTGGTGTATCACAAGGATGCTCTGTTGAGAACTGCAGAAAAAGGCACCAAGTCTGCAGGGCAGTGGGGTTCGAGGGTGAGCAGTGAGGGGCACCTTGGGGTCCTGGTCCAGTGGGAGCCTGGCTGGGGCAGAGGAGGGCTGTGCTCAAGCAGGGGCTGTACCAAACTTGCCTGGCCCTGCACCAGTGGCGTGCACTGGAGGGTCTTGCAGGGCCTGGAGATGTCACAGCACGGGACTGCTGCTGAAATGGCAGTCCTCTGGCATCCCACGGGGACACGGTTGTGGAGCATGGTGGTAACTGCTGGACTGTATCCAGAGCACTTCCTTCCTTCCTTCCAGGATTAGGCTCCAGGAAGTTTTATGTGCATTTACAGCACTGTTGGGCTGTGCTCCACTGCCTTTGGAGGGACACCTGCAACCACAGAGGGATGTGTCCCAGGCTCCCTGTCCCCTGACTTAGCCACTCGCAGGGACAAGTGAGGGAGCTGTGGCAGGGGCATTTCCCACTCACCCCCATTCACGCAGAATTCCTTAAAAAGGTCTGGCTTTCACTTTGGATGGAGAGAAAACAAATGTTGTAACCTTATCAGTTGTTATGACAGGTCTGAAACCTGCCTTTGCTGTGGCTCATACCACCACATCCAGAGGCAGGAGGTGGGATGTAGAGCAGGGTGTGCTCTCTGTGGAGCCAGGCAGCAGACATCTGTTGGTGTACCCACCACGATGCACTCTCCCTCCAGACTTGGTTCTTTGAAGATCCGAGGATATGAGCAGAGCCATCTCACACTCCACAGGGAGAAGCCAGACCTGTAGCAGTGAGGTGAGGGAATGCAGATCCCCTGCTGGGACCCCAGGGTGCACAAGTGTGTGCCAGTCCCCGGGGAAACACACCACAGCCCCGGCAGGGAAAGAGCACAGACAGGCAGAGACACACCTGTAATGTCATCCAGAGGAAAGGATTTCCTAAGGGACCCTCTGGCCACAGACACTGCCAAAAGAAGTGAGGAGTGAGGAACTATGTCCTGTTGCTGAACATCTGCGTCTCAGGAGCTGGTTTCCCTCCCTTCCCTGCTGACATCTGGGATTGCAGGAGGTTACTCCAGCCTCACTCCCCTTCCTGGATGAAACCCCAGCTGTTGCTGATGGCTTGGCCCAAACTGGCTCTGGCAGGATAAGAGGAATGGAGATCCCCTCACACAAGAGATAGAGTGGGGGGGACGAAGTATTTCTTGGCACTTCAAGAGATGCTGCCTTTCGTGGAACTCACCCCACAGTCCTTTTTTCCTTCCTTATGTCCTGTCCCTCCCTTCAGTCTCAGGAACCTCCCTTAATTTGCCATTTTTTAAAAGCCCTATGGGCGTTTCCTGGATGGGAGCCAAAGAAACTCAAACCTCCCTGAGGCAGACAGAGAAGGACTCTTGGCTGTCTGGTTTCCCCCATCGGATGGGGTCTAGGGCAAGATAACCCTAACCACATCTGATGCACATAGAGGTCAAAGCTATGGGCGTTTCTCCCAAAATTCATGGCACTGCCCCTTCACAGGTGACTCTGGTGGACGGTGACCCAGAGAGCAGCAACGTGAAACACTGTCCTGGTGACAATTTCTCAGGCCAGCGGTCAGCACCCGTGGCGAGTTAGACAAGCAGGAGGGGGTTGCACTCCCTGCCCCTGTCCTCGGCCCTGTGCCGTGCGGGGGAAGCTGCCGGGGACATCCCTGGCCGCCCCGGGGCCGCCCGGGAGCGATCGGCGGGCACCGAGCTCCATCTAGGGGTCAGGGAGCGCCTGGCGAGCGCTCGGCTCCATCCCGCCGGCTCCGGCCCGGGGCACACGGTGCGGGCGGCCAGGACAGCCCAGCCCAGGCAAGCCAGCGAATGGCTCAGGCTGGGAGCGCTGGCTGCTCAGGATGAAGGGTAGACAAGGCCCTTGGAGACACAGCCTGCCCCTGAAGCGGACACAGAGTCAGAAAAATTTAGGTTGGAAAAGACTTCAGGGATCATGGAGTCCAATCGTTAACCTAACAGTGCCAGGTCCACCCCTAAACTGTGACCCTAAGCACCAGAGCTACATGGTTTTTTCTTGAAAAAAATCCAGCCCTGAGAAATTCAAGGGATGGACTCCCCTCTGTTTAGTATTCCCCACTGGGATTAGGAAGTGAGACTTTCCACAGGATATCTCTTATGTGCTGGGTAAGTTGCAGGATGTGTGGGTGCACTGGGCAGTGCCAGGATGGGGAGTGTGATGTGGGCAGGGCCACTGTGGGGGTTGCAGCCTCGACTCTCTGAGCTCCAGCAAGGCATGGAGAAAGGGGTCTGGCTCCATCCCTCTCCTGGTTACACACCCCTACCTCCTGGCTCATGGAGTGCAGTAAATACTGAGGACAGGCAGCTGGGGTTTTTAAGCGGAGGGATGAGCTTTGATCAAAACAGGTGGCTGCAACAGCTCTCTAGGACAGCCAAGAGGCTGCTTGCATTCATCAAAAGAAAAAATAAAAAAAACTGTTAATCACTCAAGCAGATAAATAACGAAGCAATGATTTTTGTCTTTGTGACAAAGTCATAAAGCTCAATAAACCACCTGTATTTTATTATCACATATTCATATGTTTAATACTATTAAAACAAGAGTCTGGGGTGAGCTGCAGGAACTCAAAGCACTTAATGGTGCAGACACAAACCTTCTCTCCTCCCTCCCCAAAGGTGATTTGAACCAGTTTGAGCAAATGTTTTTGTCTCTTAAAATAATTATGTGATTTAGAAGCACTTTTTCCTAGCTTGCATCAAATGACTTTAATGGGGTCTGCTTGTGTGTGTCTGTGTATGTCAGTTTAACAAGTTATTGCTTTTTAGAGCTGCATTTATAGCCCAGTATTCACCAGAAAAGTAATTCTTTATGAGAAGGGATTATTTGTGTTTCACCATCACTTGGCATTTATTTCACAGAGCATTTACTAGTGAAATTGTGCCCAGAGGGCAGAGGCCAAAACAATCTAAAAAGATATGTTGAAATTTGGGATAAACATTCTCTGGATGGTCTACCAGCTGTGAACTTTCTCTTCTTTTCCCAATAGGTTTTGTCCTCTTTGGTCCAGTCTTGGCCACTCTCTTCGCCCTCCTCAAGGTCAGGCTTACCTCTGTCCTTCCTGTCTGTGTTCTCCTCACAGCCCAAAATGGGATTTCCCTGGGCCAGAGGAGAGCTGACAGCAGCCCAGCCAGACTGGGATGGGAATCTGGAGGTGGGTTTCACACTGGCCAACACTTGAGTGATGGATGTCCTGGATGGGTCCTCACAGGTGACCCTTCTCTCTCTGTCCAGCCGAGACCTGCAGTGCTGGGGAGAAAAGGGCTGTTTTGGGGGCTAGGTGAGCATGCAGAGAGCCAGACTCCATTTCCACCCCCTACCCCAGTCATGACTGGGCCAGATATTTGGGGTGATGCTGAGACTGCTCTCTAATGCACAAAATAGAAAAGCTGCAAAGAGTCAGAAAGAGCTTGAGTTTGGTAGGAAAGAGGGAGGGTGGAATGCAAGCCAGCCTGCTGTATTGCCTTGCTCCCTGCAGTGAGGACAAAGCACCAACACTGTGGGACAAAGCCCTGGTGAACCCTCCTTGGCACAATCATTGGTTCTGGTGGGGTTGCAGGGGAGCAGAGCACTGAGCCATTCTCCTTGGGGAGGGCACTTGCTGAGTGAGCTGCCTCATTTACTTCTTGTCCTGGAGGCACTGGGAATCTCCTAAGCAACTGAGCTGTGCCACTGAAGCAGCTAATTTCTCCTCACAGGTGTATTTGGCTGCTTCAGGTAAGGGTAAAATGTAATCTCACATGAATTATCACTGCAGTTGGAGGATGAAGGGGGACGGTGGCAGCTCAGCAGCAGCCAGCCTCATTTCTTGGAGAAAAATACCACCAGTACAGACAATTAGAGGTACATGAGAGAGGGCTCAGCAGTTAAAGAATCAGGCTGTTCATGGCACAAAACAGGCTAAAGAGGTAGTCTTTATCAGGGGACATCAGCCTCTCTGGCTGGTGCAAGGGAAGAGATAGGCACTACCAAGTGGGGAGCAGGAGGATGGGTGAGATGGTGCTGCCTGCAGGGTGCCTTTGTCTAACTACATCCTGCACCAGGCCATGGGACCATGGAGCTGAGCTGGCTCCAACAGCAGCAGCAGGACAACCTCCTCCACAGGATACTGGTGCAAAGGCCAGTGGCTCTCTGGGGCTCTGCTGGCTGCTGCAGGTCATGGGAGACCTCTCATGTGCCTGCAAAAGGAGCTCAGGGAACATTACACCTGCAGTAGGATTGAGTCTCTCCACCAAAGCAGGCAGCAACATTGCAAGGAAATGCAATTGCAAGGGCTACAATCAAGAAAGACTGGGTTCTTTATCTATGCCTGGGCACTGGTTTTGATATACAGGTCTTATCTTCCAGAATCACATGGCTTGGAGCCAGGCTTTGCTAGGTCTGCCCAGGTGGGGAAGTCATCCAGAAAAGGAGGAAGGAATATGAAATGTTCCAGTGACTCATGTGGGTGAGAGATTAATATGTTTTGTGGCCACAGCAGATCATCCTAACTATTCATCTGACCTACTGGATCTCCCAGGCACAACATATTTGACCCTTATTTTGTGCTTCAGACTCCTCCTTCCTGACTAGCAAATGTCCTACAGGGATATTGATATTTGGCTAAAGGGGCCCCATGATGGACAAGCTACCCATAAATCCCAGCCTACAAGGCTTCTAGCATGTTAGAAGTTGCAACTTTAACTCCAAATTGTTTTGTGTCAAATTCTGAACTCATTCAGCTTTTTGTGTCTTTTCAAGGTTAAAGCAACAGCTTTCAGTGGAAGAAGGATTTCTTACCATGTATCTTAAATGTTTTCTGGAGGAAGAAATCAGATCAATTCTCACATTCTTTGTGTTTACAGTAGCTGTGATTGCAAACATCTGCAGTATGTCCTGATATAAAGCCACCGAGAAGGGCTATTGCCTTCTGTTGATCTCTCATCTCTTTACAAAATCAGAGGAAACCAGTCCAGCTCCTTGTAAATGGTCTCTCCTGCTCCTGGCCTGTCACTTGCTCATCCAACACTCTGACAAGACCGTGTCTTTGTCCTTAGGTGGTTATGAGGGAGCTCAACATGTGGGTTTCCCAGGGGAGGACAAGACTCAGCTCCTTTGCATTAATCTATTGCTGGGGTTATTAATTGACACTGGACTAGCAAACTGATTTTTTGGGAACCGTGGGCAGTCCAGGTCTGCAACAATGATGAAATGTAAGCATAATGGGCCCATTAAGGCATTTGTACTGGAATGGGCACCCTGAGACACATCACTGCAGACTGGTTGCTGTAGGAAAGTGTGTTAGCAGACTGGGCCCATCCAGTCTTTTTCCCTCCCCTGTAATCCCATTCTTTAAGTGGTTGTTCACTTACCTATTTCATAATTGAAGATTAATTCCTCAGTTTTCTCATCTAGGGACACAGAGCTCAGTCACCCAGGTACTCCCTGTCACCAGCAGCGGGGGAGTGCAGGGCTGAGTGATGATGTCAGAGGGTTCCATCTGACACCAAGATGCAAATTATTAATTTTGCTGGTTTAAGCTGGCTTTTCTGAACCTATCAGCCTGGTTTAGAGAACTCACCTGCATGGCCAGCCTAGCATGGACACAAGCACCTGATCATCTTGAAGCATTATAGTAAATGGGAAATGGCATGAAACCTGGCCTCAATTTTTTTCTGGAGAAATGGCATTTGGCCATTTCCACATCCCATTAAGAATTTTGTTCTGAGGCCCTGATGGTATCTGTCTGAATGGGATAAATGACTGCACAGATCTGAGGCCCCTTTGCCCATCTCTTGGCCAGAGGGAGGGAATGCTGTGGGATACACAGATGGGGAAGCAACACTCAGACTGCAGCAATCCCAAATCAGTTAAGCAATACCCACATTTACAGCAGAAAAAGACCTCTGTCCCGATATTACATGGTGGCCTGCAAGCTGATTGTCGTGAGGCTTTCCCAGGACAGTTCTGCTGCAGCTTTCCAGGGAATTGAGTGATGACAGTCTGGTGGTAAAGCCAAGGTTCTCCCAGGGCTCCAACCTGAGGAATGCCCTAGCAGGGAGGGTCTGACCCTGTCCTTGGAGTGCTAGTCTTGTCCCCTGCTCCTTCCTTGCCCTCTTATAACACATCCTTTCAGCAAAGTGGTGAGTTATCTTAATTTGCAGACAGCAGCACTCAGGGATAAGGTAACTAATTTGGGAAATTATCCTAGCTGTCAATTCCCTGAGTGATTGGTAGGAGAGGCTTTGATGCCTCACGCATGCTCCCTGCCATTCACTTGGACTCGAATTACCCTTTTATTTTACTTCCTCCTTGTTCTCATTGCCACACCACTCAAACTAAAATTATTCGCCTACAACCACAAACGCAGGGATATATCACCGGGAGTGCTGTAGGGCTGTCGCCATATATAATTCTCTGAGCTCAATATTTATAGAGCTACACACGGCACAAATCATAGCCAGAAAGCCCATCGAGCTGGAGAGCTAGGTATAAACTCCAGAAATATCGCAAGCCATCGCTCACAGGAGACTGCCCGGCAGACCCGCTGGCTGTACATCAAGCTGTAATGCCATCCGAGTCCGCGCTTGGTGCTGGAGTGGATCAGAGGTCACTTCCAAGCTTTTCTTCCATAAATCCTGGGTGCTGACTCTCAGCAAGGTTAGGGGCTGGGAGAACCCTGCTCTGAGTGCTCCCTCCTTCTGCTTGCTGGTGCTGACACTGAGCTGGCCCAGCACTCTGTATGGGTTTTTATCTTGGGGGTCTTGTCCTCCCTCCTGCTCCTCTGGTATAGAAACCAGAGATGAGAGGGAGGAGGTGTGTGCTGGATCTTACAGCTCCACTGTACAAGCCACAGGAGCTGACGGCTCCTCTGAAATGTCCTTTTGCTGGGCTTTGGGGGAGTCTGAGGCCCTCTTTTTCTCGTCCCTCAGGGTCACGTTCTCCCTCATGCCCCAGTCCTGTGCAGGACTGTGAATTTTCTCTAAATGCCAGGTGGTTACAGGCATGCAGCAGCCTGCCTGCCCACATAGCCAAGCCATGGTCATCAGCCCTAGGATAATTCAGGTCTCTCTGTCTCTGCCTTCTCTTTTCTTTTCCCCCTTTTCAAAGCTTCTCCCTGTCTTGGGTAGAATTGATGCCTCACTGGGGATGAGGGAGCGGTTCCTGACCAGGGCAGACCCCAATGCAGTTTGGTGCTTTTGCATTGCATTTAAAGCCAATCCAAAGAGCAAAGAGCAGGTGAAATGAATGCTCTGCAGATGCAAACTAATCCTTCCCCAGCTCTTCCCACCCTGGCAGCTTCCACCCTCATGTGCTGGTGATCAAAAGATTGGAGAAGCAGCAGGTGGAGAAGATCCAGATGAGACCTGATGCAATGAGCAGGTGAAGCCTCTCTGAAGCTGGGCAGCAGTGATGTTGTGCTTTCTGGACAAAGAAGTGCTGGGTTTTGCCTGAGAAATCACCAGCCAGACAATTAATTTTATTTCTAAGCTACATATGATGGACTGGAGCTAACCAGTCTCTGGTTCTTCCCTCTCCCCCAGCAGCATGGCAGACAGACTCTGACATTTAAGCAAAATAAAATCCAACCCTAAGCATTAAATAAAACTCCCAGCGTGATGGGTTCGTGGCTTGCAGCAACATCTCAGCAGGGGCGTGTTAAAGCTGGTCTTCAGCAAGAGGAAGAATGAAGCTTTGCAAAACCCTGACGAGGCAAAGCTCCTAAAATAACAATTGAATTAAACTTAATTCATTTTCACTTAATATCCTTATAGTGCCTTTAGCAAATGAGGCTGTTATTATTTTGAGAAGGAAAATGGGGAGGTGCAGTCTGGATGGAACTCACATCTCCTTGCTGAAAGAAAGAAAACTTCGGTGGAAGTAAAAAAAGCCATGGGAAGAAATGCAGAAAGTTCAAATTCTCCATTTTGCATGAAACACCCCCAAACCCATCCAGTCTCATGTTCTTCAAGATAATGCCCCAGACTTAAGAGTGTAAACCCACTGGTTTGGGGGTTTTATTTTTTGTGCCAGATGCTGGATGTTTGCTGGCTTTGCCAGGGTTACATAGCTGGTTGCATGCAGCGTCTGTGAGTGGTTGGCCAGGTCCTTCCTTCCCTCCTCTTCTATTGCAGTTTTTGAGCTTTTCTGCAACATTTGAACCCCAAATGGCCCCTGCTTGCCCTGCCCCGTACTAGCCTAGTCTGCAGTGTTTAAAGCACTGTTTTCACTTTTGTTTCCATGATGTGTCAGCGTGAGCCTTTCCCTGGGGAAGGGTGAGCTAACCTCGTGACTCTGGCCCTGACTCAGTGGGGCAGCCAAGCATAAGCTCAGGGTAGCAGCCCTGGACACTCCCTGTTCAGGACAACCTTTGTCCACATGCCTTATTTCCAGCCATGTCTCCTGTTTGCTTGTGCCCGCCCTTGTTTCTACTGTGGGCAGGATTTGGCAAGCCCCTTACCACCAAGATTGTCTTTCTCTGTTGGGGTTGCAGAACAGCATCCTAGAGAGGACATCCTGAAGCTCTTCCCCTCAGACATCCTAGCAAAGAGGGAATAGCTCATGATCCCACACTCCAGAGAGGGATGGTCAACTGAAGCCAGGAGCAAATGAACCCAAGGAGTCATCCCAACCTTGCCCCACAACATTCCTTCCTCTCAAACCTCAGGCTCTGCTAACCAGAGGGAGAAAATGCTGCTCTGAAATGGCCATGCAGGCACTGAACTACACTTCCCAGTAGGCCACAGAGAAAGGGCCCTCCTGGCATGAAAAAACCTCCATTTGACTTGCTCATGCTCCCTAGGCTGGGGACAGCTGGGGGATTTTAGGATTTCAAGGCTAGACAGCCTTGAAATCCTAAAACAGTTTGTTGCTGTGTAAGCAGCAGCAACAGCAGGCATTACAGCCAAATTAATTTCCACTCTGAACGCAGCTCTCCTGTGTCACTGCTGCCTTTACAGTCTTCTTCCCAGAGCTCGAGAAAATGGCCCAGACAGGCTTTGCAAGGTCGCCTCGCCCTCTGTCTTGCTCGGAGGCAGGCTCTGCTCCAACTAATCCTCTTCTGACACACCTTTTTGTCTCTCCTACTCACAGAAACCTTTCTCCACCTGCCTTGGTTAGGGCAGCAGCTTATTAACTCTAAGAAAAAGCAGAATAAACTTTCTTAATAAGACACAGCTTTTCAAACTCTCTGTTCTTTCCATCAATTAGAACTGGGTAATTTTAGACTTATGTGAAGAAAACAGAATGAGAAGGTCCCTGGGACAGTGAGTACCCACCCCTCATGGCTGCATCCCCTCTGCTGCCAACAGATGCTGCTGCTGCTCTCTCTTGCTGCCAGGCAAAGACAAGCAATATTCAGAGCCTGTGTCTGCAGCAGGGACAAGATAACTTCCCTGGGATATTTTCCAATAATCTGAAAAGTTAGCACATACCCATCATCTATTTCTCTGCACCTTCCTTCTGCTAGCAAGCCAGATCTCTTAACCCTGATAGATTTTCAGAGCTATTTCAACAAAATCCAGCTTTACTTTCAAAAGCAAGGACTAATGGGAAAACAATTAGCAGTCATGGTGGAGTACTCCATCAAAATCAGATCATCAGGGTTTTGGTTTTTTTTGAGCATTGCAGATGAAGAAGAATATGAGATGAATTCCACCATCTCTGGGACTGGTAAGAACTATTTGCCTCCTTTATCACTGGCTAAGAAATGGATTTTTTTCAGATTCCTTTGAAGGGATATTCCTGCCTTGGTTGAGAGCCAAGGCCTGGAAAAAAAGAAGATCTAGGTAGGCATCTGCCAGAGCCTGTGAATGGACTCCTGTGCCCAGTGTGTGCCAGACCCACACCCAGCAGCAAACTGCCTGGAAAGTCCCTGGTCCTGTCCTGGCAGGGTGAGCACCCGAGGGGCTGCTCAGGCCCAGAGCTCACAGTGCATGCTGTGCCTCAGCAGGGCTCCTTCTGCACAAGTCCTGGGGGCTCTCAGGGCCAGCCAAAGACACCGAGAGGGCCTCACAAGCAGCCTCTGCCAGGACCTTTCAGGAAGAATTGCTGAGCTCTTGTGCCTTGCTTTGAGGACACCAGCTAAGAGAGGAGTAAGCCTCAGCCTATGCTGTGCACACAGGCTCCAGCCATACTTGCAGGTAGTGGGATATCTGCCCTGTTTCCCCCTCAAATTCTCCTGTCCAAACCCTTTCTTTCCAGGCATGTCTCTGGAACATTAATCTCATCCTCCCTGCTGTAAAGGGGAGCCTAGAGAAGGTACCAAAATCAAGGCTCCAACAGAGTAGAAAGATGGTAGAAAGGCTGGGAAGTTTCCCCCGAAGACATTACCACTCCTTCAACTTTCTTACCACCAAACCCATTGCAAGAGGGTTTTGAGGGGGAAACTTGTCACCCCTCTAAAGTGAGGTGCCTCAGAGCCCAGCCCTAAATCTCTCACCCAGGCATCAGTTAAATGAAATAGGAGGTCCTGGTGGCAGAACCAAGATATCAGTTGATTATTATTTCTTCTCACTTTGGCGTGATCATTTCTGTGTCTTTATATCTTGCAGTGCTAATTATTCTTTTGCTTTCGCTGGGAGTGTTCATAGATCAAATGGGGCAGATTGCCTCTCCTCTTGGCCATGGTTTCTGCACCCTGGGCTGAACAGGGCACAAAGAATGAGGGCAGAAGTTGTTTTACATCTGTGCTCATGGGTGTTGTGGCCGATTCCTCCTACAGGGCAAAGGAAGAGACAAGGGATAGAAATTAAAGTTATTAGTATCAAACAGTTAAGGGTTCTGGTTGAATTAGGTGAAAAGTAAATGGGACTAATTGGGAAAAACATTTGCAGCTCACAAAATAGTAGCTTTTTTAAGAAACGGGAAATAGAAGCTAATTATAGGCTGTGTGACATTGGCTTTGTGTTGGTACTTGTGCTGGTGGACTTGAAAGTTTCTTGACTACTCCAGTTCATTTTGGTGTGCAGGATGCACTAATGGATGAGGGGGATGCAGGAGTAGCAGTCAGGGATTTTTTTACTTCATCATTGAATCATAACATAATTCATGTTGGAAGTGACCTCAGGAAGGTCTGATTGAGCTCTCTCTGAAGAGCAGGGCTCACTGCTGCTAGGGCAGGTTTCTCAGTTCAGTAAACCTTTGAATGTTGACACGGTTAGAGATTTCAAAGTTGGCTCTCTGGTCCAGGATCATGGGATCCTCCTTTCTCTGATAAGTAATCACAATTTTCTTTGATGCATCTTGTCTGTCACTCCTTGTGTCTATTGGCCTTTTGTCTTTCCCAATACCCCAAGAAGAGTCTGGCTCCATCTTCTCTAACCCTCCACCAAGCATTCCTGGCATGGTCAAGGGAGTCCGTGCAAAAGATGTGCAAGCACAGGACACCGGGGGGAGCTGTCAGCATGAGCATGAAGGAATGTGACTTGTGATACTTCCTACTCTCCAGGCGTAAATAAACAAACAACAGCAAAAACAAACAAACAACCCGCTGTGAAGCATTATATTTTCCTTTGAATTATTATTAGTTTTCTGAAAATACTAATGGGAAGTAAAAGGGTTGTAATACTCATTTGTGTGCTCTAGAGGCAGGGCTGGTACCTGGAGAGTGATTGCTGCCCATGAAAGTGAGCAGAAAATAACCTGGGGTGTGTCCACCAGTACGTATGTAGTACTTCATGCTGCCAGCTCTGCCAGCCTCAGAGCTGGGCACAGAACATCCCGTGAGCAGTGAACGGGGGACCCTGTCTCAAGCTGCTGGCAAGCTGGGACAGGACATATGCAAGGGAGGGCTCATCCCAAGTGTGATGTCTGGTCAGTTGACAGGCAGTGTCCTACAGATTCTGTAACCCTCTCAGTTCTGGGGCTGAAGCAGGAGGCAGGAGAGTTTCTACCAGAGATGACCCTGGCTATAAAGGAGCTGTATGCACACAGCAGGGAGTGCTCCAAACATCAGTTCATGATAGCAGCAGAATTTGAAACACCCAAGGACTGAATTTACTTGTCATGTCCCTAGTCCCATTTTGGCTGAAATTCAATGAGACATTTAAATTTGGGAGGACAGGGACTCAGGGGCATACACTAGATTGACTAGGAAGACCTGCTTGCTTTTGTGTCACCCCACTGTTTCTGAGATGCGTCAGATCCCGTCTAACCCTGGGCCTGGTTTTCACCTTCCATCCTCTCCCGGACATCTGTGGCAGTGGTGCCACTTTGTTTTAAGTGGCAATCCTCTCCAAAATGACTGTGAACCAGGGAATGGGTTTCACCCTTCAGACTGCATTACTGTGGCAGCATCCTGCTTCCTCAGGTCCTGATACGGGGGGACAATATGCTTATTGACACAGTGATGTTAGTAATGTCACAAGCCGTAGAAAGCAGGGCTTGATTTCTCTGTGGGATGTGAAGTGGCTGCTCACCTCGCAGAAAAAGGAATGCCACGGGGCGTTTTGCTCATGCAACCCTTCCTCTTTTCACCTTTCAACTTTTAGAAGGGCTTTCGCCCTTATTAAAACCGCTTGGCAGGAGGCAGCACGCCCTGCTCAGTCCCACGCGCGGGGTGCCGGCCGTGTTCTGGGGGTCGGGTGGCGGTGCCGCCTGCAGAGGTCCCCCTCGCCTAAGCTTTGAGGGCTGGGCAAGACAGCGGCTCCGGCGGGGAACGGCTCCCCCTCACAGCCCTCACAGCCCTCAAACCCTCACAGCCCTCACAGCCCTCACAGCCCTCACAGCCCTCAAACCCTCACAGCCCTCAAAACCCTCACAGCCATCACAGCCCCCTCACAACCCTCACAGCCCTCAAAACCCTCACAGCCATCACAGCCCTCACAGCCCTCACAGCCCCCTCACAGCCCTCACATCCTTTACACCCCTCACAGCCCCCAGAGCCCTCACAACCCTCACATCCCTCACACCCTTCTCATTCATCACATCCCTCACATCCCTCACAGCCCTCAGAGCCCTCACATCCCTCATATCCCTCACAGCCCTCACACTACATCCCTCATACCCTTCACAGTCCTCACAGCCCTCACAGCTCTCACAGCCCTCACATCCTTTACACCCCTCACACCCCTCACACCCCTCACACCCCTCAGCCCTCACAGTCCTCACAGACCTCACATCCCTCACAGCCCTCGTTCTGGCTCCCTCCTCCACCATCCCGGGCAAAGCAGCGTTGGGATGCCCATGGGTGTGTCATAAGGATGTGGTGCGGTGAGCTTGGAGTAAGCAGTGGCCTCCAAGTGGGACCCCGGGAAGGCAGGACAATTAACAGCCCGGGCTAACATACCATAATTGTGGGCAGCCGGAATTGGAAGTCCTTCAACTCGCCCTGCCCTGCTGAGGAGGACAGAGACACTTTGAGCCTTGCCCACAGCAGAGGCCTACAGGCCTACACTGAGAGGAGAGGCAATGGGACAGGGCAGTCCATCCATCCCTCCTCTCCAGCTGCTACTGGATCCAGTTTTTGCTCCAGTCTCTGTGATGGATTTGGAACTCTCCAGTTTGTCCCTATGTCAGCACCGTGGCGGCTCCATCTCTGCCAGTGCATGGGATTTTGGGAAGAAATGAGTGGCCCCAGCTGCATGAAAAGGTAATAATTACTGCAGACACACCAAAGGAAAAAACAGAGCGCTGTTCCTTCCTGTGCCCAGTGGCAACTACAAGCAGGGGTACTGCAACCAGCTGGAAGGGACCCCACACCTGGCCAAGGGTGCATGCTGCATCCCCTGCCTTGCTGCAAAGCCAGACCAGGCAAGGCAGGGTCTGCAGGGTGCCCTGGGTCCCCACCACAGCTTTTCTGGTTATGGTCACAGACCTCCCCTCACCCTCAGGGCATGGGCCACGGTTAACCCTGCCCTGACTGGGTGCTGGAGCACTTGGGTTTGGTGTTGTGGTTTGGGAATGGAGACAGTGCTGCTCATTAATTTAATTCACTGCTTTAAAATCATAATAGTAGTAGTAATAATAATAATAATAATAATAATAATAATAATAATAATAATAATAATAATAAGTAGTAGTAGTAGTAGTAGTAGTAGTAGTAATACTGGTAGTGGTAGTAGTAGTAGTAATAGTAAGGGATGAGGCGATCCATTCATGTGGCAGTACCTGAAATTTTTACTGTGGGGGCTAGGACATGAGCTGCCAACACGCATAAACTCCTGTGTGTGAGCTAGCATTTACAGATAACTGGCCTCTTCACTGCGAGCAAGGCTTGAACACACTGTCGCTTTTCCACCAAATACCAGGTTATTGTTCCCAAAGAAAGGAACTTTTTTTTTTTTTTTTAAACTAAAGGAGAAAAGCAGCTGGCTACTAGTGTAAAGAGCAGAAAACTGTGAAAGGGTCCTCTGAGGGAGTTGGCACAGGGTCCAGATTTCTGTGGTGACATGTTCTGTGGTCTCCTGTTCTCACTGCTCTAATCTCTGAGCAAGGTGTGAGTCCCTTCCAAGGGAAAGGTTATCTCCATAATAAACGGGCTGGGAGGAGCTGAGAGGAATATTGGTTTTGTCAGGAAAGGACAGATCAGAAGTGGAATTATTGGAATAATTTCAGCATCCTGGAAGACTCCAGTTTGGCTGTAATATTAATGTTTTTGAAGATAAGGAACATTTATGCCGTAAACTTGTGGTAGTTCCGTGTGGCCTTGGCATTGCTTTGGGCAGTGAAACCATTATGGACCCTGTGCACTGAGTGCCCTGAACTCCCTGAGTGTCCACCCAGCAGTGGGTTGGTGGGTCTGTGAGGACAGAGAAGTGGGACTGGTGCTGGTGAGGCCGTGCCTGCTGGGGTGGCACGGAGGGGGCAGCTGGCTCCTGGGCAGGGGATGTGTTTGCAGACTGGGGCGCCATTCACAGCACTTCTAATCCTGAGGGTTCTGGCCCCGGTGAAGTGAGCCCTCCCCTCTGCCATGGGCCGCTCTGGGTGCTCCTTCCCAGGCACCGGAGAGCACGTGGGGACTGCCGGGCAGCCGGGGCGAATGTGAGCCCTGGGGACACCGCGGGAGGGGGCAGCCACCCTCTCCTGTGCCAGAGGAGGGGGGCACAGGGACCCCCCTGCTTTGCAGGCTGCTGTGGCCGGCTGCACGCTCTCACCACGAGGTTTGCTCTGGATTCAGGGGAGGGGGAGGCGGGGGTGCTCTGGAGCAATAGCCAATCTGCCCAGCAGTCAGGATGACATGGGGGGCTTTGCTGCAGCCTCGGAGGTTCCTGCATGCCTCTGTGGGACCCCCACCAATTCGGGAAAGTCTCCTCCACCATCCATGGGCCCGCTGAACCTGGGGAGGGCCTGGGGGGCTTCAGGGGCTACCCCAGACGCCATACTTCTCACTGTGGAATCCCTGCTCCCTTCCTTGATGTGACCACTCGGTTGCCCGCTGACCCATTTGTGTTTCTGACTGCAGAGCCATCCCCGGGGGGGAGACAGAGGCAGTAGGGAGCACTGTCTTGTTCGGGAAATGGGAGACAGGGGTTGGGAAGGAGGGAGAAAGGCTTTTGCCAGAGGAAATCGATATCCAGTGAAAAGTAATTATTGAAGCATAAATTTATCATAAGGGTGATCACCAATAAAACATCTCTTGGCGACGTTTTAATTTAAAATCAGATTCGAAAAGGCCCCCCTCCCCCTTCAAAAAAAAATCCTTAACAAGCAGAAAAATAACTGCAGCCCTTGGAACACTTCATTATACGTTCAAAGAGAGCTCCATCATCTTCGCACCGACGCCGGGCTCTGCTCTTCTGATGGATCCAATGCAGCTGATTTATGGAAATGACTTGCAAATCCATAAATGTAGTTTGCAGTGACAGCCGTGCATATCACTAGTAATTCCTTTAAACTATGCAAAGAAAAATGATTCATATCTGGTTGGACCCTGCCTTTTCCAAGGGTCGCCACTCCTGAGTCTTGATGTGTTTGTCTGTATTGGTTTCGCTCTCGATTTTTTTTTTTTTAACTCCGTGATGGATGAGGCTGAGATCTTAACACCTGAAACCCAGGATCCCGAGACGGCCAGCAAGGGAAGAGTTAAGCATGTGGGAAACTGGTTTTGCCCTCCTTCCCCGCGGACACGCGTGGGTCGGACGTGACACACATTGCCTCAGTCGGTGTCGTGTCCCCGCGGCTTTCCTCTGCAACCCCCCGGGTTTCAGCCCCGGGTTCCGAAAGCTTAATTGTGTTAATTAATTAGTCCTCCATGTGTGGTTGCTGGGTGACTCCGGGGCGGGTGCAGAGGGATTGGAGAGGTGCAGCCCGGAGGGATGCGTGCCCTTGCCTCAGTTTCCCCACCTGCAAGAGGGGCGTGACGGGGACAGCCGGCCCGGGCTCTGCGGCTGCAGCCGCGCTCTGAGGACGCCTCCGAGTGCCCTCTCCCTGGGACTCCCGGTTCTCTCCCCCTTGCAAACCGCAGCACACAGGGCTGGGCCCGCACACGTCGGGCAAGGATGGAGCAACATCAGCGGTTCTCGGAATTTCTTCATTGTTTTCCGCCGTTATCCCAGGAATCAGCATACCTCCTTCCCCATTTGTATCCCCAAAGATCATCCTCCAGCAGTATCTCCGATAATGCATTTATTAGGCTTCATGATGCAATAACAACAAGCAGCCAGAAAATGTAGCATTTTTCCACATTATCATCCAATTTCCCTTCCCGGGTATTTAGTTCAACTCTTTAACACCAGCCACATAATTAGAATTTGGATTTCCATTAATTTTCCTTGAGCCTGCAACCATTTTAAGATCACAGTGGTAATTAACGTGATACATCACTAATTTCACCAAGCACAATCTAAGTAGGCGCTCCCCCTCCTTCTCGGGGGCAAGGCTGGGGGATGCTGAGGGGGACGTCGGGGCTCGGGGCGGCCCGGGGCCCCTGCCAGGGCCATTCTGTCCCCGCCCCGGCCCCGCCGAGGAGCGGAGCGTGGCGTGTCGCAGCCCGGCCCCGCCGCATCCTCCGCGCTCACTACGGAAAAATACACTTTTCTTTCCAGTAAATTTAACAATTAAAAATATTTATCGGTAGCAGATTTACGTTGTTGTGTCTCCAGTCTTGGGGCATATTGGTAGACTATTAAGACTAATTAGCATCCTTTCTGCATGCAGATTTACTAAGCTGATTGCGGTATAACTCATCCCTAAAAGCCCCTATCCCTTCACATTTGCAGAATGTAGCTGAAGGCAAGGCCCTTTCGTCTCTCTCCGAGCTTGCAAGCAGCTCACGTTAGCCGGGCCTTTTGCTAAGTAAACTTTAAAAATGTGAAGCAATAACAATTTGAGTTAGAATCTTGCAGAGTACTAAAATGGAAATATTACCTCGGGAGCTTCCACAGGAAGGATCTGGGAGGAAACAAGAAGCTTAAATGCATAGAAGCACGCAGCAGATACAGGCTGTATATTCTCAGCATTAAACCCAGGGCTGTTATTTTCTTAAATATATTTGGAAATAAACAAAGGGATTTCGTACGTGCCTGGGTGGCTGTGTGTTCCCGAAGCCAAACAGCACCGAGGAGAGGAGAGAGAGGGAGGGAAAGAGAGAGAAAACGAAGAGTTACAGAAAGTTTGCAAGATGCAGTTGCAGGGAACAGTTGTTCGTTTTTTCCTCCCTTCTCTGCATTTTGGGTCTGTTTAAAAGGCGCGGAATCAGCAGAGCGCTTTGCTGCGCAGCCCCTCAAATACAACGGGAGGGGAGATTCGTAGCATCCTTTGAACCTTACTTTGCATTTAAAATATTTAAAGCGTCCCAGAAGGCTCTGTGAGGCTCTTTCAAGGTGTGGAAAGTATCGGCTCTTATGCTTTTAAAAAGCATACACTGCTGGTTTATTATTAACACACTGGGAAGTACATAAGCCCCACAACTTTATTCTCTTTAATGAGCCTGGAAAAGCACGTTGGCCCTGAAGGGTTTTGTTCATTAAAGATGTAGGCTGTAGGAATATTGTCTCATTAATTATCTGGTTTTAATTACACTGTTACCCTTTGAATCCATATATTTGTGGGGGGGTGGAAAAGTTGCTGTAACCAGACCCTCACAATCCGCAGCGAGGGCGTGTCGAGGTTGAAGGCTGGAGAAGTAGCAGAGACTCGGACAGGGAGTGCGGGAGTTGCAGGGGTGCTCCTGCAGGAAGGATGGACGGATGGACGCAGGGGTGGGGAGGAAGTGAAGGTGGGAGGATGAGGGGTCTCCGCGCGTGTGGAGCTGCGCGCACACCAGGAAATATTTATTTCCGCGTGTCCGTCTGCAGCCGCCTCTCGGCTGTTGGCCGTCTGCCGAGCTGGGCCGGTACCGGGTGGGCTGCGCCGGGGGAAAACCGGAGAGCTGGGTCGGGCAGACTCAGGGCGCGTCCCCCTCGGTGAGATGTAACCCTCCGGACACCTCCCCAGGTCCCACATCATTATCTCTCCTCGGCGCATGGCGAGCCGGAGCCTCTCCAATTAATTTTATTTTCCTGTTAATTTGCTCGCCATTTAGGAAGAGCAGCTCTGTGGCCCGCTCCCTTACACCGAGCGAGAAATGCAGCATTTCTCACCCCGTCGAGGCTGGGCGACGGCAGCCGCGGATGCTGCTCGCGGACTGGACATCACCCGGAGGGGCTGAGGGCGTCGGTGCCATCGCAACTGCCGGGGCGCTTTGTCATTAATTACCCGGCGCTAAATTGTGCCGTTTTCCCTTTAAATCCCAGACATGTTGACAGGACACATTAAAGTGCAGCCTTCTCAGGCTGAGAACATCATAAAAACCGGACAGGCAATTTCTGTTTTCACCAAATAGCCAGGGTAGCGCGTTCTGCATCTTTGATTTTAATGCACTAACTGGCAGCTAAGCAGTGAGGGGAGCACAGAGGTGGGGAGAGAGGGGACTCGAGATGGAAAACCTGGGGAGGAAGCAGAGGTTAGCGATATATTTTTTTTTCTCTTTCCTGCAAGCCCTGCCCTGGCTCGGCCCCCTCCCATCTCCAAATCCATCGCACCAACTGAATTATCAACTAGAATTTGATTAATATGCAAATCTGAGGCAAACAGCTCCATATAATTCTTTCAGTGGAGAGTAATTAATCAACAGTTAAAGCAAATTAATACATATATCAATTTTGTCAGGAACATGCTTAGTTCAATAGCCCGTAAAATTGAAGTTTGAAGTATTAAGGGGCTCTACAGAAACGTTATGACTAAAACTTTCAAATTGATCCTATTTAGTAATCAATCAGGCTCTCCCCTCGGGTTAATCTGTCTAATTTTTCATCTCAAATCATACACTTTAGTGGCATGCCATCTAGCAAACAGTCGATAAAAAGTTAACAAAAATGATAACGACTTCAGCACACGATGGTTCCTGCGTGTGAGCCGGTGGACGCGGGTGGGTGTGCGGCCCCACGGCGGCCCCGCCACCCAGCCTGCCGCCGGTGCCGTCCCCGCAAAACCACCTTTTGCCGGGCAGCTCATTAAATATGCAGTTATTTTCTCTCTTCTCCCCGTTTGCTTCTCCCTCCCTCAGCCCAAGCGGGCTGATTGAGCACCGGCCGGGCACGCGGGTCCGCTCCGAGCCGTGTGGGGATGTCGCTCGCCTCGGAGCAGAGCCCCCGCTCCGGGTGCCTCGGCTCGAACCGCGCCCAGCGGGCAGCGCTCGGGCGCGGGGAATAAAACCTCGAAGTGCGGTGAAGATGTGCAGTCTGCAGCCGTGGGGGTGGGGGTGTGGACACGGCCTCACACGTGTTACCAGGACGGGCTCTACACGTGTTTACACCCCCTCGCACGCCCGGCCCGGCTCAGGCTCCGCGTAGCGATGCGTGCAGCGAGCAGCGCTGCGGAGGGGGCGCGGCGAGACGGGCGAGGGGGCGAGCAGAGGCCGGGGTAGGGGCTGAGGACCAGACCGCTGCCGGCAGAGGACTCCCGGCAGAGGACAGCCCCCGGGCATCCCTCTCTCCCCAGCATCCGTCGCCCCTTTCTGTTATGATACCGAGCGATCGGCTCTGGGAGCCCTCTTGGCTCGGCGCTGACGGCAGCCCACTCGAGGGCTCTGCTCCGGCGGCCACTTGCCTTCAGTGGGACGGGTGATGAGGTCACTGTGAGCGTGGATGACGTCATACCTTCTGCTGCCGCCTCCACGTATGACCTGCACAACAGGACTGCGCACAATTCCCCTGAGGGCCCCAGTCCCTTCCTCCAACACTGGAGATATTCCCCTATGGAAACCAGGCCTGGGATGGGGACATGTGGAGGAAATCCCCCCTGGGACAGGCTCCCCCCGCCGGAAAACCTGAGGGAAGATTTCACGCTCTGCTCCCCACTCTCTCTGAGCTCACCTGGACGGGGAGGACGAAGGGCCAGGCCCGTCGGTGCGCACGTCGATAGTACCGCCCCTCGCTGCAGAAGAGACACCCAGACCCCATGGACACGCCAGGGGTGCCAGTCCAGCCCTTCGGGGCCGATGGACCCTCAAGGGACAGCAGGCAACCTGGCAGGGGGTGGCGACAGGAGTGATCCGACGGGGCTTCCCCGCTTTGGCCCGGAGGAGAGACCGGAGTTTGAGAAGGCTGAGAGGTGCTCGCGGCCCAGCGGCTCGGGGGAGGATGCTCACGGCCGTGGGGCTGAATGCGGCGAGCGTGGCCCCACGGATATCACGGCGCCGGGAGCTTTCCGTTTCCAAGCGGCACCGGCGCTGCCCGGGCTGCCCCACGGTGCCCGTCTCCTCTCTCGGGCACAGGAAGGGGGCCCAGTGTCCCCAGCGGCCCCCAGAGTGCCGCAGAGCCGAGGGAGCAAATACGGGCCTTGCCCCGGGGCCGTGGGCCGCGGGGGGAGGGTGTGGGGACTGGGTATGGGCACGGCAGGCAGGCAAAGTGCTGGTACCCCACGGCCCCCGGTGCCGAAGGTGCGGGACAGGGGGAGGCCGAGAGCTGCTGGGACGCGCGGCGCTGCCCGGCAGCCTTTCCGCGTGTCGCGACACAAGGCAGCGGTCGCGATACGGCCGTGAATGTGCAGTGTTTGCTGCGGGGGGCGGGCGGCGAGACGGCGTGACACACGGAGGGAATGAAGACAGCCCTGTGTCACCTCAGCCTGCCCCGGTCCCCGGTGTGCCCCGGGCTGGGGGCGGGCGGGCAGCGGCCCTGTACAGGGGCCTTTCCGGGGAGCGGAGAAGACAGGCTGCGATTCCTGCCCCAACCCCAGAATCGGGAAGAAAAAGCCTTTCCTTTCAGCAGAGACTCATGCATCAAACTTCAATTTTCCGGACGATTGAATTAGTGATTTTTTTTCTCCTGAACTAAAATACACTTAAGTCTTTGGGATTAATTACCACGTTCTGGTCCCTCAGACTGTAGTATTAGTTATCGTTGCCATATTCGACATCAGCTCTGACACCTCATAAAATAAGGAACTGAATTTCACTGACTCAACCTGCTTCAACCCTGTTGGATAATTCAGAAGGGGGCTTTATTCTCCGTCTGGGAGCCCTGTGTGAAGTGAACAAGATCAAATATGGATCTTCTCCACCCCCCTCAGGGAAAAAAAAAATCTTAACTCCCCCCTGCAAACACTAAACAGTGGCTTTTCCAAGCAGACAACACCCCCCACCGCCTCCTCCCCTCCCGCTCCCTTCACACCTCCAAACGAAATCTAAGGCAGTGTCAAGTTTGGGGATGAAGGATGGGTATGGCAGGGGCGGGAGGATGGGCGGGAGCGGGGGGACACGCGGGAGGGCATGTCCGGCTCCCGAGTTAGAGAAATGGGGTTTCTGCCGGGGAGGGAACAGCGGTGGTCGAGGGGCGGGCTGGACCCAGCCCTCGGGGGTCGCCACGCCCGCGCTGCCCCTGCCCGCACCTGCCCGCGCCAGGTGCCCGCCCCGGCGCGGGGGACACGGGGCAGTACAGCCCCGGGTGATGAGCGACCTCCGGGCCCCAGCTGGCTCCCGCAAGGCACCTCCGTGTTCCCACACACCCCTTTGCCAATTGCTAGTTTTCACTTCTCCGGGCCAGGACCTGGGGTGTTTAAGCGGATTAACGCCTTTATTTTTCTTCTCAGGAATCACTTGGGAAAGGCCTGTGTGTCCCTCTGCCCCACGCCCACCTTTTCCCAGGGCGAGCCGCGGTGAGCCGGTGCCCAGGACACGGAGCACCGGGCTGGGGGCGAGAAGCTCCGAGACGCTGCGGGTTTGCCGGGAGTGGGACACGGGGCGGACTGTGCCCCCCGCTGTGAATCCGTGCAGGAAGCGCTGGGGGCAGGCTGAAGGCCGGACAAGGGGACCGCTGCCCCAGGTGTCCCGGCCAGCAAGTTCCAGCGGGGGGGCTCGGCCCAGCGCCCTCCTTCTCCGGGATAGCGCTGGACACGGACGGGAGCGGTCGGCGGCCCCTGGGTCGGCGAGGCAGATCCGCAGATCCCTAATTTGGGGTAAATCTGGGAATCTGGGGCGGGCAGCAGGGGTTCCATGCCGCGTCCATGGCAGCAGCCCTCCGAGTGGGCCGGGAAGGGCTGCGGCTGGGTCATTCCAGAGGGCACTATTCAGCGCTGTCGCCGCGTCTCTATTGCTGCTGCGGGGGAAAAAAAACCCCAAACCATCCGACAAACAAACAGTAGTCCCACTCCTACACCCACCCACCCCCGTCCCCCGAAAAAAGAACAGAAACCAGAAAACAAACAAACATACCACGGAAAAGAAAAAAAAACAAAAAAACCAAACCCAAAACCGTATTGTATCTAACATTCCAGGGAGACCAAACCCCGAGCAATACATCTATTCATGTAGGTGATCCCAGGGAACGGCGCATTTCAAACTGAATGGCAAACGAAGGGCACAATCCAGAGCTTCATTTTTAAGCCAAAAAAAAAAAAATCTTTTGTTTGTCAAAACGCAGATTAAACAGTCAAAATCCCAGTTTTCTGGGAATAGGGAGCTAGCCAAATTAACAGGCTACAAATCTTCAGGAGGAGGCTTTATTTACTAACCCGCCCCAGCCACGTGTGGTAAACTTCTGCGGGTGCAAGGCGGCCCGGCATCTCTTGTCTTTGCACTCAGAAGTCAATAGATCAGAAACCCAAATTAACTCCCAGCCTATTTTCCATACACCCAGCCACTTTTTTTTTCTTTCTTTTTTTTTCCTTTTTTTTTTTCTATTTCTTGGTTATAGTGAATTGTACTGTTTGCAGCCTCATTAAATCCATTCCAAGACAAAAGAATAAAAGACTGGGGGGAGGGAGGGGACACAAGAGGAGGGGGAACAGGAGAGGGAATGGGAAAAAAAAAACAGATAAAGAAAACAAATAAAGCCCTTTAACTAGATCTTCACATAAATGTCACAGTTTCTCAGCATTTACGTTTCCCTGTTTAGCATAAAAACACTTAAGGACAAGATTGAAGGCTTTCCGAGAGATCTGGACAGAAGTCAAAGCTATCATTCGGAGGTTAAAAAAAAAAAAAAAAAGAAAAATAAAAAAAAGAGGGGGTGGCGGAGTGGGGGCGGGAGGTGGCGGAAAACAAGTGCTCTTCCAAATAATACTAAAGAAAAGTGAATTTCATTGTAATTCATAGGCTTGTTCCAAATACCAAGAGAGAAAGGAAAAAGAATAGAAGCGCACAGATGCCCCGACGAAGGGAGAACAGCTCTGCTCCCATTGTTGTGGAGTTAAACAGTGGAAGGGAGGGTTAACCTAATCCATCAAATTGTCTGGAAATTGTGAAGAAAATTCAAAAACCATATGGTCTCCAAGCGCTCGCCTTCTCTCTGCTGCGGAGGGGCACGCTTGTTTCAGCATGGCGAACCGCAGGAGGCTGTATATGCTCCATTGTCGCTTGTCACTTCAGAGAAGAGGGCTCATTTGTCCCCAGTTTTCATGCTTTACGCTAAAAATTACAACCCCATCCATTCTCAAAGAGGAGAAAGATTTATTTAGCCTCGGAGAAACTGGACCAAAAAAAAAAAAAATCCAACCCACAAACCAACCCCGTCTTATCTGGACACTTCTCTGCCGACTCCACCACTGTACACCAGATTTGCCATTCTCACATAAATTTTACAAAGAATAGGGACAAACACACGTTGCTCGACTCCAAAGGCAAGTCACGCTGCCAAGAGAAAGCACATTCACCAGAGCTTTAATTTTGGCTGGAAACAAAAATAAAGAAAAAAGAAATGGGGAAAAAAAGGAGAGGGAAAAAAAAAAAAAGCAAGGAGGAAATGAAAATAAAAAGAATTAAAGGGAGGAAACGCAACATTTTCCATCCCCGTGTGCCCGTGGCAGCTTTTGGGCAGACGCGGGAGGCCTGGCCCGCCGGGCGGAGGGCAGCTCCCCCCCAGCACACCCCGCTCCTTTTGTCCAAATCGCTGATAACTCCTTGCTGTCGCTCGGATTTGTTTTTTTCTTGCCATTTTTTTTTTCTCTGCCCCTCTTTCCCCCCCAATTTCAGGCTGGAAATGCCCTGCTGCCCGCGGGGTCCCGGTGGCTCCGCTCTCCCCTCCGCGCTCCCGCCGCCGCCGCGCATCCCCCGCGCCCGGGACGCGCTGCCCGCACCTCCGGCCTTATCGGTGCTCCGCGTTCTCCCTCTGCTAAACTCTGCCTGGCATTAGACTTAGAAAAAAACCCGAAATAATAGTATTGGTCTAGCTCGTGTGTTCCTTTCCCGTCATTTTTCTCGCAGGCGCTGCTCTCAGAGTAACTTTAAATGCAAACGGGATGGGAAATTCCTGTGGGGGAAAAGTCTGGTGTAGCCTCGGACCGGCGGGGTGTTTTTTCGGCCACAAATGAAGGACGTTAAAAAGTATATTAAAATGGTAAAGATTTTATTGTATCGGAAAAAAGGAGCTATCTGTACAATTCTAAGAGACAGTAAATAAAGCGACATTGTCCCTATCGGAACTTAAATAGCAGGCCTTTTAAAATTTGTACAATTCAAACAAAACCAGGTCTTAAATCTGTACATTTTTTTAAAATTTATAGAGTAATATTTAAATGTATTGATTTTGGGATTTGTCCTTTTTTATTTCCATAGCATGCAAAAAAATTCTAAAAAGAGTAAAAAATAATTCTAGGATTTTATTATTTTTCCTTTTTTTTTTTTTGTTACCACCTTCATATCAAAAATACGAAAGGCAGCTTTTTAATAAAAGCACAACAATAGCAGAAAATGGTAAAAATAGCTTTTAATTGGTAAAATGAGGCAGAAATTGCATTGGAGACAAATCTCTATGCTCTAGGAAAAAAAAGAAAGTATATATTTTTCAACTTGCATTATCACCCAGCCCCAAGTTCCCAAGATTGCGAAAGAAAAAAAATATTTTTAAAAGGAAAAAAATTAGTTCGTGCACATCTGAAACATGCAAGGAAAGGAAAGCGGCTAATTTTTTTGCTGTTGCCGTTTTAAGCCTAACTTAAATCTTCTCTAAAGTGGTTTGTTTCGGAAGTCTTTGAAAACAACTGCTTTCCCAAACATCTGTTGGAAGCCAGGTTTATTCCAAGGTTACGCGTCTCCCTTATAGGTAAAATAATCATCACGGATAGCTATTAGAAAAAATAATAATCAAAACCTCAAAAAGAAGGGGGAAGGAAAAAAATTCCAATATATAAGTTTAAATATTTATACAGAAGCCGTCCATAATTGCACCGTTCCGAAGATGTGGCAGGCGGAGGGATATCGACTCTACCCTAAATGACTCGGGGTGTGTGTCTGTGCTGGGGTTCTATTGCTTATTGCTCCGACCGAGGGGAGCAGCCGCCCCGCCGCGCTGCCGGGGCCGGGATGGGGGGCCGAGGGTGCCGGTTTGGAGCTGTCGGGATGGGGGGGGAGGGACACGGGGGGGACGCCGGCCGCCCCTCAGTCATCCACGTCGATCTCCACGTCCTCCTCCTCCTCTTCCTCCTCCTCCTCGCTGTCCCGGCGGCTGCGGGGCCGCTCCGTGGGGGGCGAGGCGGGGCGGGGCGGCGGCGGAGCGCCGGGCTCCCGGGCGGCGGGGGGCGGCGGCGGGGACCCGGGCCGCGCCTTGCCCCTTCCCTCGGCGCTGGGCTCCAGCTCGGCCAAGGCCACGATGTCCACGGCGGGGTTGGGGCCCAGCTTTTTGGCCGATTCCACGTCGGCCTTCATCTCCTCCAGGTCTCTCTTGAGCTTGGCGCGGCGGTTCTGGAACCAGGTGATGACCTGGGCGTTGGTGAGCCCCAGCTGCTGGGCGATCTGGTCCCGGTCCGCGGGCGACAGGTATTTTTGGTAGAGGAACCGCTTCTCCAGCTCGTAGATCTGGTGGTTGGTGAAGGCCGTCCGCGACTTCCGACGCTTCTTCGGCGTTTGCCGCTGCCCGAAGATGGTCATCCCGTCCCGGCCTGCCGACGAGCCGCCAGATTGTCCCCGCTTTCCCGTGTCCACCCCGACCCGAGCCCCAGGACCCCACACCCCTGCCCCGTCGATATCTGGAGCGAGCGGGGCAGAGCCCCCTCTCCCGCAACCCCGAGGGCTGTGGGGGAGGATGCTGCCGGGTACCGGCCGGGTACGGGCCGCCCAGGGACCCCCTCCCACCCCATGCGACACCCTGGGAGATGGCGGGGGACGAGGAGAGAAGGAAAGCCAGGCCGTGGGGAGGAGCGGGGTACCCACCCGTTGGAGGACCCCCCTACTCTGAGAGGGGCTTACCTTCGGCCGCTTGCAGCACGCTGACTTCCAGCCCCTTGAAGGTCTTGCTGGCCAGCTCTTCCAGGGCACAGAGGGGCGAGGTCTGGGAGAGCAGCGCCCGGCCGGAGAGGGGCAGCCCGGCCGGGGGGTGCTTCTCGGCGGCGGAGAGGAGGTGGGCCGTTCCGCAGAGGGTGTAACTCCTCCGCACCGAGGGCTTGTTGAGGATGTCCTCGATGCTGAAGGGGGTGAGGGGCTTGTTGGAGTTGGCCGGCGGTGGGAGGTGATCCAAGGGGCTCCGCCGCCGTTCTTCCCCCGAGGAAGGCTTGGGTTCTTCTTTGGAAGTCATGGTGGGGCCGGGCTGCACGGGGCTGCCTTCCCCACCCGCGACGGGGATGCGCTGCCGCGGGGAGAAGCCCCCGGCGGGACCGCGGGGTGACGGCAGCGAAGACAGCGAGCAAAAGTTGAAGCCCACCTCCAACTCCGGCGGAGGAGCCCCGGGTCCTCCCGGGGAGAGCCACGTCGGGCGGCGGGCCGGGCGGGCAGGGCGGCGGGCGGGCGCGGAGCGGAGCAGAGCTGCCGTCGGTCCCTCGCCGAGAGGTGGTCCTGCCGTACCTCTTGTCCCAGGGTTTTGGGTCGGAGATTTCCCCCCCTCCTGTCTGTCTCCTCTCTCTCTCTCACTCTCTCTCTCTCTCTCTCTCTTCCTGTCTCTCCTCTTTCTTTCTCTTTCTAGCTGCTATTTTAAGAAACACCCCAAATCACAGCACTTTCCCTGCCCTCCCCACCTCCAGCTAATACCCACCCCAAAATAAATTTTAAAAATAATTTTAAAAAAAGAAAGAGAAAAAGAAAAAGCTGACTTCGTAGAGGGGAAGAGCAGCCCTCGCACCGAGACCTCGGACCAGGGGGAAAGAAGCGAGAAGAGATGGGGTAATTGACTATTGCTAACAAGTTATTGTTGATTGGGAGGTAATCAATTATCTTCAATGACACTTTTCGCCCTCTCTCTCTCTCTCTCTTTCTCTCTCTCTCTCTCTCTGTCCAATGCAGGCTTTTGCAAGTTCGGAGACCCATTAATTAGGAGGCGGTATGGAGGTGGAGCCCAGTTGAATTATAATGCTGAATGCACTTGTCATATTCTGGCCCTGCTATTTGTTTGGACATATATATTTTTAAATTACATTACAAACCAGCCTTTATTGCATCAGGATAATACAGTATAGTGAAAAATAATAATAAGCGAAAACAAAACAAACCGAAAAATATCTGGCTGTGTCTTTTTTTTTTCTTCCCCCTGAGATTATTTTTTTATTTTCTTTCTATTTCTCCCTCCTGCTAATTTCTGCTACCAGGTTATTCAAAATATCTCGCTCCAGCTCTACCCAGAGCCCTTTGATTTTTTTATTTTTTTTTTAATGAGGGAAAGAAGGGGAGAGCCTGGTTCCAGGTAAGGCAGACCTTTCCTTTCCAATAAAACCCGAAGGTTTCCGCCGAATTTGTCGTGCTCCTCTTTCCCAGCGCCCTGTGTCGGAGCGTGCTGCGGGGCCCGGGGCGGGAGCGGGGTCCCCCCGGTGTCGGCAGGGCCCACGGGGGGATTGCGTGGGGGCTGCGGGCCGGGAGCGCTCCGGGGATGTCGGCGGCTTCTTGGGCTGCGGTGGCGCCGGGTGCTCCTGGCCGGGAGCAGCGCGGGGGGAAGAGTCGGGGAGGGCCGGGTTCTAGCCCGAGTCCTTTTGCTACGAGCTCACGGGTGGCTCTGGAGAGGGGCAGGGGTGGCGGGGGTTGCTGTGTCCCCCACTCTCGGGGAACCGGCCCGGCCCGGCTCTCGGCGGGGCCAGACCCGCTCCTTAGTATTTCAACGCGGTGATCACCATCCCGCTTCTGTCCCGCTGTTCCGCAGGGACGGAGACAAAGCCCAGAGCCGGGGTGAGCAGCTTGGCCCCCACTGCGGGCGTGAACGCTCCCCCACGGTCCCCGGGGAACCTCGGCCGGGACACGAGCCGCGGCCCGGGCTGGGGCTGGACGGGACGGGCGGTGGCTGCAGAGGCAGCGGGGCAGGAAGAGAAACGGGGGGTTGGATTGGGCTCCAACTTTTCCTCCTCACCTTGAGGGCCCAGAGGAGGACGGCTGGCAGCTCCCAGGCCGCTAGGTACCAAACAAGCACAAAAGAAGCAAATGGCTCCTCTCCTTAAAGCGCCCTCTTCCCATTTTTTATAGCTCTCTGGGAGTCTCTTTATGCAGTGACCTATTTTTAAAGGCCTATATTGGGTTATTCATCATATCAAATACTGCGAGGAGATGGGGGGGAGCCGGTCGGGGGGGAGCGAATTACACTGATTCTAAATCGCCCGGCTTCTTTGCTTTGCTAGGTGGATTATTTGCTTCGCTTTGCTTGGGTTTTATGAAGTGATTTAAACATATTTTAACCAATTAGAGACTTTCCTCCTCTCCCTTGTGTCCCCTCGCATTGTTTTCCAGCGTGTCGTTTTATGTCAGTATCCAGGTTTTATTGAGAACTCAGCCGGGGTTCTGGTATTATAATTACAGAAATAAGATTTAAAAAAAAATAAAAAGGAGGGGGAAAACGAAAGAAAAATAGCCTCGTTCCCGAGTGCGAGTTTGGGCGGGCTGGCGGGCGTACGGGATGCTCTGAGGCGCAGCCGGTTACCGGCCGCAGCCTTTCCCGCAGAGCGGAGTGCGGACACGGGAGCAACTTACCCCCCCATCTCGAGCACAGCCCGTTTCGTTCAGGGCACGGCCAAAAGTGCTCCAGACACAGCGAAATCCTGCAAACCTTTTCGGATCCCCCGTTGTCCCCCCCCAGCCTGCGTCTCCCCTCTCTCTTTTATTTTTTTTTAATTTTTTTTTAACTTTGGCTCCCTAATAGGGGCAGAGCCCGGGGGAGGACGGACAGCAGCCTCAGTACAGACTTCCCGACACAGAGGGACCCTTCCTCGTTTGCCTCGGCCGCTGCCTGGTAGGGGATAGCCGGGTTCATGCTTTGCATGAGCAGCTCAGCCCGGTGGCTCCAGGCCTGTCGCCTGCCCTTGTGCCCAGCGTCCCTCCCCGAATAGCACCTCACTGGGAAAAGGGTGGTTGAGAAGGAAGGGGGCAGATGGCGGCCCCCTTCCCCGAGTACCCCGGCGCTCGGTGGTTGTCCCGGGAGGCTCCGACCGAGCCCTCTCCGCTGTGCTCTCGGCTGCCCGGTGCTGCCTTTGGCGGATTTGGGTTCGTTTGTCCTGCGCTGACTTTTCTTTCCTTTGCAACCGCTGCATCTCCCTTCTCGCAAACGACTCCGTCTCCGCACCGGGGGTGGGCTGGGCTGCCCCCAGCCCGGCTTAGGGGGAGAGCTCTTCATCTCCCCTCCTTATCCTTCGGATTTTCATTATTTTAATTTTCTTTTTTTGGCAGCCCGTTTGGCACCCAACCCCGAATTAGGGACCCTCAGTGCCCCCCGGCGTGTCCCATTGCATCTCACTGTCCTCAGAGGGCTCCTGAGAGCAAGGGAGCCCCGGGGACAGCCGGGGACCTGCTCCAGCCACCGCCACGGAACTTCGCATCCCGCCGGGCTCTTCTGCCCGTCCCGCCGGGACGCAGCTGCCAGTCGTGTATCCCAGCTTTGAGGTCGTATGGGGAAGAATATCCTCACCCAATGCGCTCCAACACCCTCTCCCCTCCCTGCTTCTACCTGCAACATCCCCTCTGAGTGGGACCTGGAACTGACCTACTCCTGGGGCAGGCAGAAGTTTGAGTTGGATCCTCAATCGAGAGGCAGGGAGAAACAGGGCTGGGGGGCACGGTGGCCCTTGGATATCCTGGGGAATGGATGAGGGCTTCCCTAAAACCTTTGGGGAAGTGTCTGTCTGTGTCCCTGCCTTCCATCGTGGAAGAAAAGCGGGTAAAACTGCGGCGTTTCCTCCTCACAGAGGAGAAAACTGCCGCTGAAACCAAAACTCCTCGTGAGTGGGGACACACACACCCAAAAGAAAAAAAAAAAGTCTCAGGCTCCGAGTAGCATCTTTGGAAGCCTCTCCTCTTGCCGTCTCCAGAACCGTATTTCGGGGTGTGGGCATAGCTGCCCTCGCCGTCCCGGGCCCGGCGGGCAGCAGCAGGACGCTGCCGGGGCTGCCCAGCTCTGGCTGTGTGCGGTCCGCTCCTGTCCAGGAAAATGTCACAGGAATATAATTAAAGCAGGCGGCATATATCATTCAAGTGTTGATCACCAAAGTAACTGCGTACAAATGACACCTCCTTTCCCGGCATAGCTGAGCCGTGCATGGCTCCCAGCTATGTCTGCCTAGTTTAAGTGGTCTAAACAAGTTACCACTCCCAGTTAGCAGCGGGGAGAGGAGCAAAACTCCGTGCCTTCGAGCTGGTAGCTAGTACTTGGCACAGCATCTCTCAAAGGCCAGGAGGGCGAGCCGGGAACTGAAGACATAAATAACTGTTTTAGTCTTCAAGCACCCCTCCAAGTTTGGGGCTGAGAGTGCCGAGGGGCGGAGAGCCCCCGGTGGGACCCGCGGTGAAGGACGGAGAGCCACGGCGGGGTCTATGGTCCCTGTCCCAGTCCACTCCTGAAAAACCACTGGTAAAAGGTACCTACAGGTATCCCATGATCCCGGGCACCGCACGGCGTTGCTTTCTTCGGAAAACAACAGTCCCGAGATGGGCGTCCTTCGGCTCCCAGCTGTGATGGGGAGGGGGCACCGGGGTACCGGGGAACGTTGTGGGGTTGGGGAGAAGCTCCCCAGCAGAGCCCATTTCTGGAGCTCGTTGTACAGCTATCGGCCGATCCTTCCTTCGCTCGGAACCACCTCCTTACAGGGGAAGAAACTTATCTGCACCAAAAATAAATGTGACCCGAGTGCTCGCATCCAGCCTGGGAGCCGGGGTCAGGTCCGGCCCGGCCCGGCTGGGACACAGCGGCCCCGCGAAGCCCGGAAATTTCCCCGCAGAGAAAGATGGAGAAGTCGCCGTTCCCTCGGAGGTCTCCGGCCGCGGGGCCGGGACCTGAACGGGGCCGACCAGGGACGAAACCCGCGGGTCTAGAAACGCAACCAGAAGCGGGATGCAAGGAGCAATCCCGCTAGGGCGGACGGGCGGTGCGGTGCCCAGCTCCCCGACTTCACCTGGGGATTTTCGTTTGCAAACCAACTCTCGGGGCGACTCAGCGGCGCCGAGATCAGCGGAGCTGCAGGGTCCGTGCACTTTCTGCCCACCCCTGGGACCGATTTGTTTCCCTCCCGCAAAGTCCCCGCGTAGTGGAGCTGGCACGGCAGTGCTCGCACCGTTCTCGCCGTCCCGCTGTGGGGCCGGGAGAGGAGGGGGGGAACCCCATTTTGGGCAAGTCCCTGGCCTGCTGTAAGCAGGCACGCTTTCGGGCTGCTGTAAAGGAAATAGGGGAGCCCGTCTCCCCCACAAGCAGTTTTAGAGCACAAATGGAAAGGAACGACCGGGGTGGATCAACACCTCCAGCCACCTGATCAGCCTGCCTGGGGTCCCAAGGAGCATTTTCCGTAGCGGGGAGAAACGCGGGGGTGCCTCCATCCCTAATGTCCGGAACCAGTACGTTGTCGTTCCTCTTAGCATAGCCGGGGACCCTCTCGTCCCACCACTCCTGGTGGATTTTAGGGTTTGTCGGGTAGAACCAGTCTGTGCTGATGGCTCCCCAGCCAGACCCCCGGGTTTCCCCTGGGAACAAAGGCTCCAGTAGCCGTTCCTGGAGTTCCCGTGAGAGTAGGGCCAACAGGAGCGTCTGAACATATTTAACTTTTTACGTTCCAGTATTTTATCTTCTAGTCCAAGAAATCCAGTAGGACTCAAGATTCCTGGGAAAAGCAGTCAGGATGTGCCTGTCCCAGCTCCAGGCAAGGCGAGAGGTTGATTTTTATCAATTCATAGTTTTAAAACCCCCTAAACACTCCGATAATGCCATCCGCACAACGCCTCTGGAGGGCGGGGAGGTGGGACCGAGACTGTCAGGGGCATTTCAGGCCTCCTGGCCGTGTCAGGATCTGTGGGTGACAGAGATTTAGCAGCTCTCGGACCCTCCCTGCCCCGTCCCAGTTCTGGGAGAGGTAAGGCCGGGCCATAGGGCAAGGAGGGAAGACCCTTCAGAGAGGATGAGCGCAACCCCGGCCTGTTCAGAGCGTGTCTGTCCCCTGGGCCACTTTCGTTTTGGGACGGGGAGCAGCCACCGCCTTCTCTCCAGTCCCCCTCGGTTCCAGGGAAGAGGATGGAAGAGGGGAAGGGGTGGCCACGGAGCTGACCCTGGGACGGCGGGGCTGGGCGCTGGGGAGGCGGGGGCAGACGGCGCCCGGCGCCCGCAGCTGCGCCCGGAGGCGGCTGGAATAGCGCACAGCGCTGGGTTCCCCTGTCACCGCTGGGCCCCCGGGGCTGGTCTGGGCGTGTCGAGACCCCAGGTGATGCCCATCTTACCCCGGCCCCGGGTATGCCCCGCTTCCCCCGGGAGAGAAGCCGCGGAGGGTCTGCCGCAGGACTTCTCCCTGCCCCGCAACCGCGCTCCGGACTCGGGGCCCCACAAAACTTTGGTTGGTTGGTCGGCGGGGGGGACAAACGACACAGCCACCCAGGAGTGTGACAGCCGAGCCGCGCTGGCTCCTCCGAGACCTGTAATATCTCTGCCGCTCCCGGCACGCGTGAATAATTCACCAGGCTGCCAAATGCAAGTAACGTTTGTGCCAGCTATGAAAGAGCTGGGGAGGTGAAGGCTCATTTTTGGGGGGCAGGAGGAGGTGTGGGGAATCAATTGAAACTTAATAAAGGGAGTGGGGGGGGACAGTGGTGGAAATAAGGCAGGCAACTTCTTCTAATAACAACTTGGTGTTAATAATTCAGGAGCAGTCATTGGATTATAGCGCAATATCCGAAGTACACGTTGCCGGCACTGTGCGGGTGGATAATGTAATCGGAGCTCATTTTGCCTTCCAATAAATTACAGCAGCAAAAGTTTCCTGTTAAAGCAGTTATTTGTATTTCTTTTTTGAAGGTGATTCCCCTTCCAACTACTGCAGTAAGACAATTAATTAAAAACTAATATTTCCATCCATTGCAAGAGCAGCACCAAGAATCAAAGCCACAGTTTGACTGTGATCTCTTCCAACTTTCAGTGTTGCAAGTCTGCTCCTCCTTCTCACTTCTTTCTTTCAGTCTCCCTATTATTTCATCCCTCTTTTTCTTTTTTTTTTAAATCCTACTCCATCTGGCCTCACAGGAGCCATCCAAGCTCAGAGAAGTGCTTCTGGAAAGAAAACTTTCTCTAAAATACATCTCTTCATGTTGGACTTATGTTTGTTCCTCTTGTCCATCTCAGGTTCTGTCATGAAGGAGTAGCAGCTAGAGGTAGGATCAAACAACAGTTCACTTGTCTTTCAACTCACACATGAGGTGAGTTTGCAAGGCCTCAGATGACTCTCCTCCTTTTTATTCCAAACTGCAGCAGCATTTAGCAGCAGACACATCCCCCAGACCCAGCCAGGGTATTGCAGCTTTCCTCTTCTCTATCCTCCTGTTCCTCTCACCAAAGGCTGGGCTATACCCTTGCCTTCTTGTGGTGTTCATCTCCAGCTGGGGTTCAAAAGATGATTCTCAAACCTCTCCCAGCCTCTGCTGCTGGACACAAAGATCCACTGCACTGCTCTCCAGTGCCAAGCTGCTCTCTGCATCCTCAGATCTGCTTCATAAAGGAACCTTTCCCCAAGAGTTTGTCTATGACCAGCAGACATCTCTGATGAGAGGCTTTACACATATGTTTGTTTTATTCTGCTTTCTGTTTCAGAAGCCTTAAACACATTCCTCAGCTGGTCATGTTTCAGGAAGGGCTCTTTCTATGTGTACTTTTAGCATCCTGTAATGGTGACTGGCATTCCCATCCTGCATAATAGCTGCTGTCAGCTTACAGTGTTCCTGTACTGATCGCTGTCAGATCAGGCTGTCTCCCTGTCTCCAGTGTTGCATGGAGGTACAATGGGGAAAGAGAGAAAAGAGCTTCCTGGAGGAGGCTGGAGTGAAAAAAATCTCTCTTGTTGGGCACTTTCCTGATTCCCACTCTTCAGATTCAGACTCTGAACTCTGAAGGTTGAATATCACTACAAAAATCTCTCTTATGATTCCACTTCTGAGCATTCTGGAGCCCTGTCCTCTTTCCTTCCCTGTTTTGTTCAGTTTGTGACATCTCTTGGCACCAAATTCCCATGTCCTCTGGCCTGGCACCCAGGACTCTTTTTCAGCTGATGTGCAATCGCTTGTGACTTGTGGAACTTTACAGCCTGGACTTTTTCTCCTGGGCACTGAGTAAAGCCTGTGTAGCGAACAGCCTCAAGATTTATTCCATTTTTCCACTTGAAATCTCCTTGGGGTCCGCTTAGCTCAGTTGTTTTTTACAGGTGTGCAAAACAGGTCTTCACTAATGCCAAATATGCAGCAACAGTCGGTCTGGATTCTGTTTGCACATGTTAAAACCAGTCAGGTTCTGTGCACTTGCCTGTGTTGGTGTTACAACTCAACAAGGACCTGCCAGCACTCCTCAGTCAGAGCTAAGAGAGTGAGCAAGGGAGGTATAAAGGCTGCCCACAGCAGAAAAACCTGGTCTGGGGTGTGCAAAGGAGCTGGCTGGTTATTGTGGGCATATCTCACCCTCAGGAGAGACTGGAAGTGGTGGGGCCTGAGGGATCCCTGGCTGGGGGCTGCCACTAGAGGTAGGGCACTGAGGGGATCCATGGAGGGGCTAGCTTGGTCTGTCTGAGAGCACAGGTTAACTTCCCAAAAGCAGCCCTTCTCCCTCACTTTAAATCTTGGGATTTTCTGCTTGGAAAGCTCTGTACCTGCTCCTGCCACCTTTCACAGTCTCCGTGAAGTGCTGAAAGTCTCCTGTGCCCTGTGAACTTATTGCCAAACTCCAGATGGACCTTTATTTACAGAGAAAGGAGTGTTTGAATCTTGGAGTGCATGGACTCCAAGGACAGGAGAGAAAAACGATTTTAATTTCCCAATGCTAAATAAACGCTTGTTGTCTGGTAATGCAATGTAAAAATTATAGAATGTATTATTTTTTTTTACTGAGAGGTGTACAGATCCCTAAATGACCTCATTAGGTACAAGGAGTGTAGGCAGTGGGTAAAAAGGTGTGAAGTCCAGCAGTGGATCACCTGTGCCCCTCATGGTTGTGGGGCAGTTGCAATGTGGGTGCACCAGGGCCTCTCTCCTCTCTGGTCTTTGTCCTTTTGCCCTGTACATGTGTGCAGTCTGCAATCTCACCAGCTCAGCCTAGTGGAGCTGGGCATGCTGTGCTGCAAGAACATGACCTTTTGCTCTGAAGATGGCAACAGCCTCGTGCTGGCAGCAGAACAGCATACCCAGTACAAATAGAATCATTCTGATAATAAATCACCATCCATAATAAGAAGACATCGTTAATAATAAGTCATCCAGGGGCCTCTTGAGACAAGAGTACAACTTACTGTAAAAATAGATAGGAAACATGGTGTGATCATTACAAGCAAGATAACAAATAAAACAGAAAATGACTTTTATAGGCATTTAGCTCTTCTTTCCTTCCCCCAGCTTCCAACTAGTTCTGTTTTCAGTCAGGATGGCTATGATTTAAGTTTGGTCACAAACACAGACTGGATTTTTGCAGATGCAGAGCTCTGGGTTTACTACACCTGTGAGCTAGTCAGATCACTATCTGCAAAGGAGCTGTCTGGCACAAATCCCTTCTTTTTTTTTTCCCTTCTGCTCACAGTGTGATCCTTTAGTTATCCTGATTTCTCCAAAGGTGATGGATAGAGGCTCCCTGCCTATGATATACAGAAGACAACTGAGGCCTTGCCCATAGACATCAGCTCTTTCTGTATCCCCTCAGCTGGCAGGATTTGTTGCCCAGCTCCCATGGCTTTGTTTTGGCTCAGCTGATGGGCTAACTTCAGAAATCAGAGGAGAGTGAGGGGCAAACACGTGGCAGAATGTGAGCTTTGAAATGAATGAATGTTTGCATCGAGAACTCACCAGACCCAGGAATATTTTCACACATAAACTACCTGGCAGCAAAAGACTCGTGAAAATTGCTTCATGCACAGAAGCGAAGGGAATCTCACACATTTGTTTAAGGACAAATTTGCAAGTCACCCTTGTACTGTTCTGTCAGCTCTAATCTGCTTGGGATATCAGTGCTGCTTCCTTGCAGCAGAGGGGAAAGAGGCTAGGGCTGTTCAAATCTTTCTTGGTTTTTCCCCTTGTTTGCATTTGCCAGGCAAACAATAGCAGATGTTATATAGTCAGTTCAGTTTGCTACTAGTCCCATTATGCTCTATTTATGTTTCACTTTATTGGCTTTTTTTTTTTATTTTCCTATTATTGTTTCACTCTGGGGGAGGCAGAGGATATAATATATTCATCTTTATTATACAAAATCTGTGTGAAGCATTTAATAAAATGCTGTTTCCACACAGCTAGGAATATTACTGTTAGCTGTTTTTAAGTTAATGCTCCTATTAAAAAATGTTTGATGGCTGCAGTGACTGGAACTTGTGTGGACAAAAAGCACACACTCCACTAAATAAGGCACTCATAGCAATTCAGAGATTTCCTGATGCCTTGTGGAAAACTTCTGTTTAGCCAGATTTCTGCTTATTTAGCATATTTCCAGCATTGTTCTTCCATAGTTTTATTATTAGTTGTATTTGAATGGAAAATAAGTTTTATCTTTTCTCTTCAAAACTATCCCTGAGATTGGAGGGGTCAAGTCTGGTCCCCATCCGCAGGTCTTTTTCCCAAGCAGGAGTTTTGGCAGAGTTTGGGCAAATGCAAGTGTGGAAGGACACTGATAGGAAGATAGTCATGGTTTCTCTCTGAAGCTGGACCTGCTTGTGTCCTGCTCAAGGTGCTTTCCTGTCCCAAAGCTGCTGATTCACACCCAAAAATGTCTGCTTGAGGTTGGCCAGGTCTATTCTGCTTTTCAAGTTGGTGGTCAGGGGCAGAGGGTCCATGCTTGCTCATGGACATGGAGCAGGGCAGTTTTCAAGACCTCCATGGCACTTGGCTGTGCCAGGAATGGGGGTGGCTCTCCATGGACCAGGAGCACAGGAGATGGTGCTGTTTCTGGGGGTACTCAGGGAATCCTGCAAAATTGCAGTGAAAAGTCAATGTTACTGCATCAGGTGAAAAGAGATGAGCAATGGAAAAGAATCTATTCCTGAGAAACAGTAGAAAGATCTTTCAGAAAAGTGTTTCCCTAATCGATGACTTTTGGGAAAGACTGGAAACCACACCCAAGACAAGACTGACTCAGACAGTCTGGTTTTAGACCCAGCGCTCAGTCAAGCACACGGCTTAATACCACACTTATCCCCAGCACAGGCAGGGGTCTGACACAGAGATGTGGGTCTGTGACTCCTCTCAGAATCAGATGCTTTATCCCTTGGAAGAGCAAGGAGGCAGATCAGTGATGTGAGTGTTACGTGTTTGCAGGAGTGCTAATGGCAGTCGGCCCAGCACTGATCCATTGTGGGTGTGAGAGGCTGAGGAAGGCCATACAGGGTTTAATGAAATTCTGCCTAGCCTCATATCCTGACTCCATTGTTGCTGCTGCTGGTCATCCTGAGAGAGCAAAAGACTCAACTGTATTACCTAATTTTGTATATTATTATCATACAAACTTTAGTAAGTATATGTCATGCTTCCCAGGGATACTTTCCCAGCTCTCAGATGATTGTGGTTCAGAGACTCCTGAGCCAGAAGTGATACCTTCATGTCTTATGGCCCAGATAGATTGTTCTTGCATGAATGCATCTAACCACTTGTCCTACCCATATAATCATTTGGCATCCATGATATCCCAGGGCAATGTGCTTCATGGCTGATCTACCAGCTATGCAGATGAGATCTTCCTTTTGTTTGTTATGAATCTGCCACCTGATAACTCCACATCCACTTGCACTTGTTCAGGAAGAGGTGGCACACGCGTAATCCCTGCTCACCCACTCCCCAGCCTGTCTGACAGCACAGAAGCTCTTTGGTAGAGCCTGTCAGCTCCTGCATGGAGCTGGCATGGGAGAGGTGAATGTCCTGTCATTCAGGACTGAGTACTCAACGGAGAAGACCAAGGAATGCCAAGATGCTCCTCAGAGGGAGGATGACATTAATGGTGTGGTGGGCAATGGGGCAGCCTCTGGTTGAGCAAACACCTGAGGAAGGGTTGGAACACCACGATGAGTTGGAGGAAGTTTCTTGGCTGATACATGAGGTTGATAGCTGTCAGTGTGAAGGGTTGGCTTCTGGGGCTGCAGTGGTGCAACAGAAACAGTGGCGAGGGAGGTCATCCCAGTCAACCAAAATCTCCAGAGCTTCCTGAGTAGTCAGGAAAAAGCAGACCAGGAGTTTGGGGCTCACACATCTCCTCTTGGAATGAACCTAAGCTGGGTATCACTGCATTGAAGAGGGAGCATCCACTGGCAGCACCCAAGACAGCACAGTTTGGACAAAAGGCTGTCCCTCAGCGTGACCCCACCATGGCCTGCAGCGCTCTGGGTTTGTTCCTTTGCCCACCCAGGTTTTGGTGCCTTTGTGTACCCCACATTCTCAGGGCTGGGAGGGCTTTGCAGCTGTAAAATTAAATCCAAGGGACGTTTTGGCTCTGCTATGAAATTGTCATGCTTTGGGACATTACAGCAGAAGCATAAAGACAAGTGTGCTCAGCCTTCACAAGGTTTTTCTCTAGACATGGCACTGTTGGGGAGGGAGAGGAGCTGGGGGAGGACACGCCTGCTGTCAGAGCAGTCATTTCATGACATTGCACTCTCCAGACAAGAGCACCTGTGAGACAGAGAGAGTTTGGTAAGCTTGAGAAAGTGGAAGTGTTTTACAAAAGTGCCATAAACATCTGCTGAGAGGTATCTGGAAACATGACTGTGAGACAGAATGAGGAGGTGAAGGGGGGAAGGAAAACAGGCCTTTAAAACAGGTGAAAGCCACCAGCCCTGTGGGGGTGATGTGAAAGTCTCAATGGCACTGTGGGACACAAACCCTGCCAGGCTGAGGAGGAAGACCCTGGGGAGACTTTCTGAGGCTTTTGCAATGTGGTAGGAGTAAGAAAAGAGCCAGATTTGCTAGAAATACTTCATTTTAATTGCAGAAGGCTGCCTGCAGTCTCCCTGCTGCCTTGCTGGGATGTGTTTCTGTCTCAATCATACGCATGCGATTTTTGGACTGGTGAATGGTGCCGCTGATGGGCAAGGACCAAAATGTCCTTGCTGTAGGTATCTCCCCCTGTTTAGACAGACCTCTAGGGCTTAAACCCTGACCATTGTCCTGCTGAGCAGACTCTTCAGGTCACCCAGTCTCTCTGCTTCACTGGATTTTTGCCAGTTTTTAACATTTCACTCAAAATGCCACTTGGGCACAGTTCAACTTGCATGTGTTGGTTTTCTCATCTGAGATTTGTGGTGAGAGAGATGCCCTTGAAGGTGAGTGAATGTTAAGAACAAACAACTCAGGGCAAGAGACATGGATAAGCCACCATTTATTTAATTGGTTTAAGCATTCTGTTATGATTTTGAAGCTGATTCCCAATTTTTTGGCTGCTTGGTGTTGACAGCACAGAAACAGAGCATGGGTTTCCTGCCAGGATCCAGAGTTCTAGCTATTTTCCCAAATCCCACAGTCTCCAGAAGCCATTAAACAAAACAACTTCATTTCCTGCGACCTCCCATTGCAGTTCCTGATCTGTAGTGTTGTAACACACAGCTCCCAAGGCTGCATCCCAAGGGGCACCTTCCAAACCCCATCTGCCTGCTGAGCACCTTGCAAATGAACTGTGGTTTCAGCTGTATTTGATGTGCTCCTTGTTGATGAAAAGTGAAGTATGAAGGGAGCAAATCTGCATGCTCCAGAGGCAAAAGTGTGGTGCAGATATTTTACCCCACAATGTAGGTCTGGAAGACCTAGAAAAACCCATTTGCTTATCCAGCCCTTCATCCTATAATGGTAATTAGTCATATTGGGATTTGTGCAAAATACAGCACTTTTCCCAGCAAGTGATCTCCATTGCTTTAGGTGAGGACCCTGAGACACAGAGAGGTGATGATACTGGCTTTCCTTTTGTGCTCTTTACCAGCTCTTGGTTTTCTTGAAGGCTAAGCCAAAAACTTCTCCTCACTGTAATCTCCCAGTTCAGTTTCCCATAACCAGTACTGGATAATTTTTCTCCACCACCTAATTGCTTATACCCCAGACTTGAAACTGCACTGCTGAAATAATCCAACTGAAACAGCTTTACACTGCTGTATTCCTTTCCATCAGTTCAAAACCTGCCCAGAAATGAATGACAACTATCCCTTGTGGGGCCTGAGGTGGGAGCTGTCTCAGTGCTATCCATGCTGGTCTCCTGGTGTGGGTTGGCCACCTTCCCACTGCAGGGCTCATCCTTCCCCTGGACCCCAAGATGTGCTGCCCTGGGAGCAGTGCCAGGTGGGATTTGCAGACTTACCTGTCCAATCCTCACTGGTAGCTGAGTTCAGAGGAAGGATGTTGCCCTGGCTGTGTGGCCACGTAGAGCAGGAGTTGTGGCAGTGGGGGACACTCCCCATCCCATGCAGAAACAACTCTGAGGTGTGGAGACTGATGAGGGCATTGGACGGAGTGTCAAGGGCAGGCAGAGCATTGCAGGCAGCCTCTTACCATGGCATCACTGCATGGGAGCAGATCCCTCCCCATCCCATAAAACTTCTGTCCCCTCCCCAGGAAGGGTCTTTCCTTTTCCCTCCCTGTTGGAGGGTTGGGCCGATGTGCATTTGCTGAGCCCTGGCTGCTTGCTGTCTCTGCTGCCATTTGCTCTGGGAACAGCCCACGGCACCGGCACCGTGCTCTGCTGTCTGTCTCGATGTCTCTTTAATCCTGTTTCCCTGGTTTCGCATGGCAGCGGCCCATGTTTGCTTGTGCAAAGCCTTCCTCTGGATTGCTGGCAGCCGTGCTTCCAAACCCAGCTTGCCGTTTTCCCCAGAGTGGTGGGATTGATTGGCTCCAGCCGGAATGGGCATGGCTCTCCGCTGCTTGGACCGAAATGCAACCATCTGTTACACCTCTAGTTAAAAGTACATAAAGTTGAGCATTTGCGTGTAGACAATTCCACCCCTGATACGCTTTCCACCACACATCCCTCTCACACTTTGGCAGGATCTTGCACCGCAATGGGCCCAGTACAGGCAAAACCAGCACTTTAGCTCTGCTGGAGCCAAGCAGCCTGGAGATGGTGGGGACGTAAATCAGCCTTTCCTTCTTCTGCTGTAGCAGGCCACCGTCAATTTTGCAGTGGGTTGTGCCCCAGGTTTACGCCTGGCTGTGGCTGGTCCTGCTACCTGCTCTGCACTGGGAAGCCCTTCCCAGGCTGGCAGCCAGGCTGCCTTGTGCCTGCTGCACCACCAATGCAGTGGAAAGGGCAGTGCATCGCTGAGCCTCAGCCGGTTGTTCCCATCGAGGAAAGGCACTGAAGATAAACAGTCAGCAGACACGTGGGAAAATGGGACCGGCATGCGAGATAGCCCAGAGAGTGGGAGGCGAGCATGGCAGATGCATTGTCTGTATAGCTGTATAGCTGCACCTGCAAAGGCCTGGACAGCCTACCTGCCTGCTCCCTTCCCTGTGCTGCCAGCCTGGCCTCAAGCTGCCCTTCCCTGTCTACATGGGCCTGTGCAGCTTTGCCAGAAGGGGAAGGCAGGGAGTGGGCTGGGAACACTGCTGGGCCACTGCCTCCTTCCTGAAAATGCTGGGCACAAAAAACACTGCTATGTCTATAAGGAGAATTTAATGGGCAGAAGAATTCTGTCTTCTCCAGTGTTGCTTCCCAGTTCCCACCCTTCCATATCTTTCAGACTTCCCTTCCCTGAAAGCTACAGAGAAATACTGCTGGGGCATATAGTTGTTTTCCATGCTGCACTCCAGCAGCAGCCACTTTACATATGCCCAGCCTGTCTCCAAGTCCTTGCTCTGGCTTTCCATGCCCACTAGCAAGTCTATGCTCAGAGATACACAAAAGCATCTAACAGACTCCTGCTGAGGCCTGGGCTCAATATCCAACCTGGATGTGGATGGGCAGGGAGAACTTTAGTACCTGTAGGATGGAGGAAAGCCTAAATGTGTGCAGCAACAGCCACAGTTGTTGCCATTGCTGAAGTACCAGATATCCCAGCCCAAATCATCCCCTGTTCCTGCTTCTCTCCTAGAAAGCTGTGGCTGTACTAATAAGGCAGAGAAGCAGAGGACAAATGGAGGCACTGGGGTTGGAAATGGTCCTGCCCAGACTAGAGAACACATCTGAGTGGGAAAGGAATTAGTTTGCTGCAGCCCATTTATAACACTGTATCACTGCACCATTTGCTTGAACCTTTATTTTCACAAAAACACATGGCTGAATTGCTGGGATGGGGCAGCTCCTTTTGGAAAGACTTGGGACAGAGAGAAAGCAAATATCGCAGCTTTCTGAGGCTCACAAGTGGGGAGTAGTCAGTGATAAGGATCCTCAAAATGCAGCAGTATCCCCCATGGGTGCCAGTAACTGTCTTTGGAAATGCCGGTCTCTTGATGCTTTCACCAGAGCCATAGCTCAGATGAAGTGAGAAGAATGTCACCTTTGCAACATTGCTGATTGCACATGGGTGATGTCCCAAGGAGCCAATGGATATTGAGTAGCCAAGTCTTCTTCCAGGTCCCTCCTGAATTACAGGGATTACAGGTCCCTCCTGGATTATATCAGAGGGACTGGTGGTGCTGCATCAGCCATCCCTGACTTTGCTCATCTTTGTGGGGTAGTGAAGGTGATGGGAGCAGGGAAAGGCTAAATGCACATCCCAGAAGCCAGGGTGGTTCTGAAAGCTGAGAGGAGAGCTGGGGGCTGGGGGAGAAGAAGAGACATCTGAGCTCAACACAGGGACAGCAGATGGATTGGAAGGAGCATAACCTCGTGGCAATGCATGCTCTGGTCCCTGCAGCTGGCATTAAGGGTCAATTATTTTCAGTGTAACAACTCATTTCTAACTGAAAAGAGAGTGACCTGATGACACTGATAGAGCCTGCTGACGTCCATCTCCCTGCTGTGGGAGAAGACAGCAGCACAAGTCTTGAGCTTTGCTTGATGTGTGATCACAGACCTCTGTGCCCGATTCCCTTCCAGACCTCCTGGTGGGCTGAATCCAGCACTCCCAGACGTGCAAAGGAAGTGCTCCTGCACACTGAATTTTGAGGTGGCAGCAGTGTGGTGTTGTTGATGAGCCTGCATTCGACATTCACCCCTTTTAAGAGCTCTAGGAAGTGTTATCTCTTTCAATCCATCCGTATCTGCTGGGCTTGGATCCTCTGTCCTGATCCAGGTCAGAGCCACTTCAGCAGGAGAGTGCTGGGGCAGGACTCTCCATGGTGGGGGCTGGATGCCAGCCTGGCCTCCAGCCCCAGTCTCTCACCTGTGAGTGTATGCAAGCCTGGACTCAGTTTATGGGAGAAGAACTCCCTAGGGCTAGAGGGCTTTCCCACTGCAAGGTGCAGCTCACCAAGGCAGCAGGGTGTGCATCAGCCCTGCTTGGAGGATGCAGGGCAAGGCTGGGGTGCTGTCCTTGCTGTGAAGCATGAGTCAGCCTTCTGCAGAAGGCAACTGCTGTGCATGATGCCCCAGCATGAGCCACCCCTTCATGCCAGCACTGCTTAATTTAACCCCTGGAGTGATAGAGTCTTGATTTTACAAAGTAACTTTCAGGAAAAGCATCTGCCTCCTGCAACCTTAACAACCTTCCTGGTGGGAAGATCATCCTCCAAGGGCTATGGTGGAGGACAGCCCTAACACCCTGATTTAGCCTGTGCCACAGTCTGGGGCATATCACAATCAAGGCACAGTGAGTCCCAGGGCCAGTCATTGCCTTGCTGTGTTTTCCAATGCTGTTCCCACCAGTGGCTGAGCTCAGGAGCTCTGTGCTCCTTGGGAAGGGGTCCAGCCCACTGACATGAGTAAAGCCCCCCCAGCTTGTGCCATCCACGTCTGGGAGTTAAGTGATACCCTGCACTGTGCCAGGTCCTTGACCCGGGAGGAATTGTTTGTGCTGTCAGAGTGCTCTGGGCTGCACTGGCCACCCGACTCTGGGGGCAGCCTGTTGTCAAGGGAATCCACAGCACAGCCTGGGGCAGTTTGACGTGTCTCCTTTGATCATCCCTCTGGTCATGTCTCTCTGGTGCAGCCACATGACACTGGCGAGGTTCATATGATTCACCTGCCCCGTGGTGTGAGGATGTGAGCACTAATTGGGGAGGATGTTGAAGTAGAGCACCCCAGAGCTGTCTCCTCCCATGGTACGACATGGTCCCAGTTTTGTCCCACAGACTGAGACCAAGGGTCACCAGCACATCCCACCATGCCAGAGCAGGTAAACACAGCAGTGAATTGGATGACACCCTAAATCACAGCAGGGCTTCTTCTGGAGTCTACTCTGCCCAGGATGGTAGGAAGAGGATACATGCAGTGAGAAAGGGGACAATAAGGAACAGAGAAAAATACCCCAAAAAGGCACAGGCTGAAAATAACCAACCCAGATAGCAAAGGAAAGGGAGTCAGTCAGACCTTCAGAGGCTGGGTGTAAAAGGGAGCGGAGACAGGTCCTGTCAGTCCAAAGCCCAGACAAAGGAGATGATGACAAGCAGCTATTTTAGCTGATGGCCTGAAGCCATCCTGCCTGGGGTGATGCACTCGAGTCTCCTAAACTAAGCAAAATTCAGGCCGGGACTGGGAGTTGGGTCGGAAAGCCAAGGTGGTAGGATGAAGGGCTGGTCCCAGACCAGCACCATGAATGAGCAGGTGCTATGAGACACAGGACTATAGGGCACTGCCACCTCCAAGGGCATCGCATTTCCAACACGGTGCAGCTTTGATGCAGCTTTGTTGCTGGGGACTTCTCTGTTTTTGCAATGATGAGAATTGTGTCCCAGTGAGGGGATCCCAGCAGGCACCTGCAGGGGATGCTGCAGGAGCTGGGGTCCTTCTGCTCACTCACCTATGAATGAGGCTTATGTGGGGCTGCTGCTTTCTGAAGGGACACCTCTCTCCTATAAAACAGAAAATGAGTCAGGTCCGTGGTTTTCTGCTGAGAGGCAGAACTTACATCTGCTCACAAGGTGCCTTAGGAACAAGAATGGAGAAAAGACGCCTTTTATCATATTTAAATTTCCTTTCTTTTTATATTTTTGGTGGTGCAGCAAGGGTTGTGTGGGACTGAGGCACACCGGGGGAGCTGCTGGAGTGCCCTGCTCTGTGGCACAGCAGTGAGATGTTGGGAAAAACAACCAGCAAATACCTGAGTATCTCTCCTAAAGCCTCTCACTGATGTCTTCAAGGGACCATGGGAAGATGGTGCTTCTGTGAAAAGGATTCAGGACTCAATCCACAAAACACCTGCTTTACTTAAAGCACAAGCATAAATTCCTTGAAAGCCAGAGAGATTAAAACACATTTGGAGAGAAGCCTGGCTGCCAGCATACTTGTTGAATCAGAATGGGGTCTGTTATATAAGCACAAAAACTGTTTTGCAAATGTGGCTGCTTTGAATTCATCACCCAAATTCACATGGAGGCACCTTTCTGTATGCTCTGGTAGCCAGAGCAGAGCTGCTGGGTCATGGGAAGCTGCCATTTATAGAAGCCAGACCCTAAGCTGTGCCAGGCAGGCGTGGAGCAAACCCAAGAATGTCACACATTATTTGAATTGAGACATCATTGACAGGGAGCAAAAAAACCCCAACAACCCAAAGCTCCTAAATCCACCAAGCCTTAAAATGGCAGGAGGAAACAGCCAAGTGAATTATACCCAGGATGAACTTGGCCCTGCTGCTCCTTCAGCAGTGATTTCTGAGGTGGTGTGGAGTCTGGCATTTTTATATCATCTGGCATTTTTATCCTATTTCATTCATTCTATTTATTCCTGATCCTGTTAACTTTATCCTATTGATTCAAATGCATTTTCATACTCCCTTATGGTCCCCTTTTGCATCACTTTCAGCTTTTAGGCAAACAGGACAGGTTTTTTCTGTCTTGGAAAAAAAAAAGTTTGTTTGGGAGCACGCTACTCCCAAGCTCCCCTCCTTGTTCTGGGAGACTGGGGTTTATTTATTTATCTTAGTTAGACAAATGGCTTCATTTTCACGCAAAATAGGATGTACTTCTGAATGCATACAGAAAAGGTCAAAGGGCTTTAACCATGCAAAGGGCAAAATCTGAGCCTGTTGAAGTAATGTTGGTGCAGTCCAGAATGTCTCTGTGAATGGAGCCAGCCCTAAAGGCTGCAAGTGAATATATTGGGAGGTGGAGATTTACATACCTGCCAGCCAGCAGATATATTCAAGCCTTCCACTGCAGAGAGGTCCCAGTGTTACTGCTGCCTTCTGCTTTGTGTTGGCTGCTCATACAGATTTGGAAATCAATCTCTTGGAGATGCTCATAAAGGCTGCAAGTGAATATATTGGGAGGTGGAGATTTACATACCTGCCAGCCAGCAGATATATTCAAGCCTTCCACTGCAGAGAGGTTCCAGTGTTACTGTTGCCTTCTGCTTTGTGTTGGCTGCTGGCACAGGTTTGGAAATCACATCTCTTGGAGATGCTCGGTTTTACCATTGTCTATTTGTAAGGACACCTTTGGTATTTAGATGTATCTGTAGCTGAATGCTGAACATCTTCAAAGCCCAGAGAAGCTCTGGTGTGGATTTGGGGATATAAACACACTTGTTTTGCTGATGATCAAAGACAAAGGGTGACAGAGGAGCATGGGCATCTGAAACAGAGGTTTTATGCATTAGATTCTTCAACAGTAGTTTTTGCCCTAGCCCAGTCAAAGGCCTGTCTCCAGTGGAATTGTAGATACTTGGTACTGTGGGAGAGGAAGAATGGAGAAAGCAGGGATTTTGGTGTTTGCAAGAGTCATTATTTTTGACAGTACTTTCTTCAGATTTGCTGCCTTTACTCTAAGCAAACTGGGGACCTTTAACAAGCATATCCCAGTGTATCTAGACCTGGAAGAAGTGGGTGTCTCCATGGCTTGGACTCACCAGCTTTTATCACCCTACGACTTTTCCTTTTGAATAAAATTTGTAGGTGCCCAGACTCCCACTGCTCCCACTCCAGATTGTGCCTCTGGTCACACTCTTTTGAGATAAAGACCTTTTTTCTGGCATGTACATTTTGTCTGGAAAGAGGAATAAAAGACCTCACCGTAAATAAATACAAACCTCCAAATGGCATGCACAGTGCCTTGTTCAAAGAGCTCGGCCTGTTTGAAATCAGCAGCCCCATAAAATCCGAATGGGTTCAGAAGCACTTGGAGTCACGGGATCCCTGCACATGAAGGGCCCAGCTCAATGGCTGCCCCTCACCGGGGTATCAGGGCTCCTTCCTTGAGCCAGTGAGGCTCCACCACTCCCCACCTCACAGCCCGGGGCTGCATCTCGGGACACGTAAATCAGAGCCTTTGCCCTTCGCCGTGGCTCTCGGCAGTGAGGTCGGGGGTCACGAGCTCGCCTCTCAAAATAATCCTGGATGATCAGGAAGTGTTTCTCATTTGATGAATTAGGTGTATAAAATCCGTGAAGGGCTCACAAACGGACAGACCTTTTCCTTTCTTCATGGGGATAATATTTCATGATTTGGGGAGGAAAGAGTGCAGAGGGAGGGGGGGAAATAATTAGTAATTTGTGATTAACTCTTTTCATGGGTATTTTGTTTCTTTGTTCTCTGATGCTGCCTGGAGCCATTTAAAAAATGACTTAACAACAACAACCAAACTAATTGCTCATTGTAACTAATGGCTATGTCAGAACTTGAAAATCAAACCAAAGAGTCTTGGAGAAGTTGCAAGGGAGATGCTGAGCACAGGAGAAGAGGCAGAGAGGAATTCCCTCTCTGGTATCAGATGGATGCTTAGACAGGGCCCTGAGATAACAGCGATAAAGGGAAAGACAGGAACTCTAGAAATCTGGTGGCTGTTCTCACAGATTCAAGTTGACCAGGCTGGCTGTGATGCACCCTTTCCTCTCCACATGGACAAAAGGTTTTTTACAGTTGCACTTGGAGAAAAATGCCTCCAAAATCTTAGCTCTGTCTGATGCATTATTTAAGATCATAGGATCATAGAATTATATAGGTTGGAAAAGATCCTTGAGATCATTGAGCCCAACCACTAAACTGGCACTGCCAAGTCCACCGCTAAACCATATCTTTAAGTGCCTCACCTACATCTTTTAAATACCTCTGGTGATGATGATTCAACCTCTGCCCTGGGCAGCCTGTTCCAATGCTCAACAACCTTTTCTGTGAAGAAATTTTTCCCAATCTAAACCTCCTCTCACACAGCCTGAGTCTGTTTCTTCTTGTCTTGTCCTTTGTTACATGGTAGAAGAGACTGACACCCATGAATAACCCAGTCTTATGAGTTTGGCTTTGGGTTGGCACAGATTCCCAACAAGAATGTGCTGTCACTGACTCACTAAGGCGAGTTCATTCTCATAAATGATTTGGAGACCTCTTCCTACATAGACCCAGTGCATGCATTAAAGACAGAGCAGCACTGCCTGCTTCTGCTTTTTGTGAGTTTGGTTTTTGCTGCAAAGGGAGGTGCCTTTCTGGCTGTCAGAAGGTGACCATCAAGGAGTGCAGGTGGTGGGAAGCAGAAAGGGATGGGACCCAGGGTGAGATGTCCTTCCAATCTTGAAGGCTACCAACAAGCAGCATGTGTAAATCAGGTTATCAGAAGTGACTGGGGCCCAAAGCCTTGTGGTCTCTAATTGGGCCACACATAAAATAGAGTTTCAGATTGAAGGCCTTTTGGAGCTATGATTTAGAAAGGCAAATCCATTATGATATCTCATTATGACACTGACATTAAAAGCACAGTGAACCTCTAATCGATGAAGGTTAATTTATTTAGACCATAAACCAGGAATTAATTTGAAAGGAGCTGTGGTGGAGCAGCAGCTGAGACTCCAGCCATCCCTTGTGTGATGCTGGTGGGGTGACAGGGACATCCTGGCCAAATAAGAAGGTTGAGACCACAGTTCTACTGACTCTGTAGAGCTCTGCCTGTCCTGTGTGTCAGCCCTGTGCAGACCAAGGAGATCTTATTACAGAAAGATGAGAAGCTGAGTCTCAGATGAGTGTTATCTTTGATTTGCCCTACAGTGGAGACTATCCCTCCTTGGGCATACCAGGATCCCAAATCATGGTGAAAGTTGAGTCCTGCTTTCTGAAATGTTGCCCTCTGAGCACACAGTGCTGAGGCCCAGTCCTCCAGCAGGGACTGATGTACATTGTGCCCACACCAGAGACCCCTTGGGTAGATGTGGCCAAAGAGCATCAGGTCTGGAGGGGTCTGGACACAAAGGGTCATAGAAAGTAGCTCTGATCCAGCGGAGTGATTTACAGCTCATGGCTCCTACCTAGGGGAGTGCTGAAGTGGAAGAGATTTCCTTAGCCCGTCACTTTTATTTTCCTTGGTTATTGTTTAAAATGCAGAGATTATGGGGTCAAACTTTCCCAGCCAATATTTTTTCTAATGAAAAATGTAGTAGGGTACGAGTCAGTGATCGAATCTATATGGTGAGTGTTCCACACTACAGTGATTTCCACAGACAGAACTTCAATAAATCTTGTTTTCAGAGAAATTATATGAGGCTGATGCTCTTTTTTTGCCAGTTTTAGATCACTTTACCCCTCTGCTGTGCTCTGTCCAAGTGGAACTTTCCTCCTACAGCAACTCAAAGATCCTCATGGCTCCAATGCGAACAGGGCAGGGCAATGAAGGTGGCCACCAAAGTCCCTCTGGGCCCACCCCACATGGCAATGTGGTTGTGGGGTGCCTTTTCCAAAGGGACCAAAGATGCTGCTTAGAATGAACAGCACTGTCCCTCAATATTCAACCTGAGTTCTGGCTATCCTGGGAGTGTTGCCTTTCCCTTGTGGAGAGAATCACAGGCATTGGGTAGTGCTGCTCCTGCTACAGACTGCGTGGGACATCCATCACCAGGCTGTATTTGGTGAGAGACATGTCTTTGTCCTTCCACCATGCACAGTCTTGCTCTTGTCAGTATTATTTAATGTTGGAGGTGCCATGGCCTTGGTCAGTGCTCCACTGTGCTGCGTGTGATGCGATGGCAGCCCTGTCACCCTGCACGTGCCTGCCTGCAAACATCCCCGAAGTCCTGATGGTATTAGTATTGGTTGGATGGATGGGAGAATCCTTCAATATCTTCCCTCCACTCAAGCCTAGGAGCTTTTTCCTGATTTCCATCCCAGTTTAGTGTTGCTTATCAGGGAGGCAGATGCACGGGGGCAGCTTGATCCCCATATTGACTGCCCTGCTGTCAAATGCCTCCACTTGCTCAGTGGATTCGGCGACAGCCCGTGTACAACCATATTTCACAGCCTGCCCATAGGATCAATATGACATTTCCATTCATCATTAAATATGTCTTCTTTACTTTGTGCTGCATAAATCAACCTTTCAAACGTAGCTCCTGGAGTAAAGAGTTGATCTCAGGGACCACTGACCAAAACAAGAGCTTTTCTAGATGGCTTCAGAGTTATCATTTGCTGCTGGTGTAAAAGGCACAAACTTTGTGAAGAAGCATAGAAATTAAGTGCTGCTTGAAGGAGTTGGTGCAGTTTTAAGCTTCATGCTGCCCCCGCATGCTCTGCCAGTGGCTCAGTGCAGGAGGAACACACTGCAATAACATCTGCTTGCCCCAGGGATTGGGAAGGTACCAAGACCATTTGGTCTCAGGTTGAGCTGGGTTTTTTACCACTTTGACTGATCCCAAACCAGTTTGGTGTGAGCAAGGTCAGATGCACAGGCACTGAACTCAAGCGTGCCCTCAGATGCTGTTGATCCATACACTGGAGGGCAGGTAGTTGTCTCTGCTGGGGTGAGTTTCCCTGTCATCTGGGGATGGACCAGGAACTGTGGGAGCCATTAGCTCCCCAGATAAGCACAATTCCTGTTTCAAGCCACCTCCAGAGAGGTCTGGAGCAGGCTGGAAACAGCTTCTTTCTCACCTTCTGTATTAGATGTGACCCTGGAGAAGCTGGACTTTGCTCATGTTCTCCTCTCCAGACATGGATGTCCAGCACCCACACCTGCTTGTGCAGCTCTGGCTCCCATAGTGGGGGAGAGTGTGGGAATAGGATTGCTCTGCTGAAATGGTGGGGAAAGACAAAAAACAACCCATCCTTGGTGACACACAGGTGCAAGGATGGTGGATGCATTGGATCCATAGGATGTCTGGGCAGAAAGGTACATTCAGAGCTCTCCACAGCCGTCATAGCCCTTGGTGGCAGCGGAGACAAAGGGAAAGACTTGAAAGTCACACATGGAGCTGCCTCTGCAGCATGTTCTCATCTCCCCCACGAAGAGTGGAGCCCTCCCCATGCGCTGGCTTTTTGTCAGCCGGCTCCCTTGTCCCTGCTGCACACACACACACATTTTAGCACTGTCTGCAAAGGAGTTTGGGAATCGATATTGCAATTGTGTTGTAAGTGAATTAGTTATAGATCAGCTTGGGGTAGGATTAGCTTATAGATCAGCAGGCTGGCAGGTGCAGGGAAAGAGCGCAGGCAGACATGCACACACGCACATCCCCCAGCGTGCTCCACTGGTGCCCAGCCAGGAGAAGAGGGTGAGTCAGGGCTCTGCAGGCCTGGCACTGCTGCCCGACAAAGTGCTGCCATACTCTGGCATTGTGGGCAGGTGAATGCTTTCTCCTGGAATTTGCAGATGTTGGGACAGTGGGGCAGGGCTTCAGAAGCAGCAGAGGTGATGTTATAACCCGGTTTTGAATCTGCAGATGTGGAACGAGAACTCATCAGCTGGCTCCATACAGTCCTGACCCTTTGGCTTGCATCCTTCCTGTAAATGCCCACACCTCTGGCAGGAAGCTGCTAGGGGGCCTTTGTCCCAGCATTTTTGCAAGAAGTGCATAAAAACACCACAAAGACAAACCGGGCCTCAGAGGTTTCCTTTTATGTTTTCTCAGAGATTGAAAAAGTTGCTATTTTCTAGTTGCCATCTGCACACCCAAAGTCTTGACTCTTTCTTTTAGTGACCTCACATGGAAGCTTTATCTCCCTACCCAGGGATGGGGAAACTGAGGCACCAATCATAAGCTGCTTGGTACAGCCAAAGTAGCTGATTCAGTGTATCCACACAGACTCAGCACCAGTCCATACATGAGCAGTCCTGGACCCCACTTTCTTCTGGTGCACTGCCCACTTCTCAAAGTCCCCTTGTCATGACTCCAGGATAGTCTGACTTCTAAAATTAGCCCAGTGCCTGGGTCCATGGTCAGGGGTTTTCCCTTTAAATAATCCTCCTGCCTCCCCTCCCGCTTTTGCTTTGACTAAGCATGCTGCAAAAACAACTTGCTTCTAAAATAAGCACCTCCTCTAACTCCCGGTTTAAACCTGAGTAGCCGAGCATGACATAGCGGGGTTGGGCTGGCAGCTGTGCCATCTCTCAGGCCACCTTTTGGTGCAATGGCACCTGGAACAGCTGGGGCAAGCACACGTGTGGCTTAGGGTGGTGTGGGCTTCAAAGGGGAGCTGCTGGGAGTGTAGTGGGATTATGGGGTATGACAGAGAGCGTCCCCACAGTAGTACCTGCTGCTGAACAGTCCATCTTCTCTGAAGAGCACATTTGACATCAGGACGTGTTCATTTGTTGAGATGAAATACAGGCAGACCTCTGAGGAATGCCAGCCCTCTGGGCAAGGGATAGTGAAATGACTTTTCCCTGGCACCTTGTGCTGACTTTCCTAAGTAACCCTGTCTCCATCCTTCTTCTCCTTATGTCAATCCATTTTTCAGCTGTGGGGCCAAGTTGCTACAGCTCAGTTTACACCCACAGGATTTGAGCTGGGGCCAGATCCCAAGCTCAATTTCAGTCATAAATCTGGAGTAGTTCCACTGAAGTCAGGGGAGTTAATTCCAGATTTACACCCGGTGGCCCTGAGGTGGGACCCAGAGTGTCTCTGGCTTTGGGAGCAAAAGGGGTAAAGTCTATAGAGGATCTGCCCTGGCAGGTTGCAGTGCTCGACCCCTGGCAGTGCCTGAGTATCCCGTGGTTGGAGTTATTAGAGCAGGCCTTCTCTTTATTATTTGATATAATCTACTGCTATCCCACCGGGTTTCCCTGACTCTGCACTCTGGGAAACCGAGTGGAACTAAGCCGAATAGGAGGATTACAGGCTCCAAATGGAAACGGTTGCACCAAGCCGCCAAGCGGAGCTCCTTGCACTGAGCAAAGAGGGCGGCTGACAGCCTCAATGACATGCCAGCACTTAAAATGCTGGATGATGGATGAATGTCATCCTGCTGGGAAGGGAAAGGGGGGTAGGGAGTAGGGGGGTTGGGGGGGCAAGGAGGGGAGGGAATCCAGCCCGGAGGAGCCAGGGAAGAAGAGCTGGCACCAGAGTTGACGTCCGCACTGATCCTCATCCATGGGCTGTGATTCATGGGGAGAAGAGAGGGCTGAGCTCCTGTCCGCGGGCCCCACCGCTTTCTGCACGCTGGATTGAAATTTTACTGCTGCTGGCAGCTCTCTTGCCCACAGCACAGGCACATGCACGTATACATACATTTCTATGTGCACACAGAGGACGTATAGGAAGACTGTTTAACAGATGTGTGTGCAAATGTGTGTATATTTATATAAACCTCTCCCCTTGACATGCATGTGCAAGCATGTGAGATTTCCTCCAAAATATTTCATTAAAGGCCATCGTTGTCCCCACCTTTCACTGTATATTATAGTTCATCCACAAATCACATCTATTAAATGACTAAAGGTTTTCTGCTAGGTTTTTTTTTTTTGTATTCCCCAGATGTCAGGGGATGTCAGTGATATGGCTGCATTACTCAGAATATTGCAGTCCTGTCTCCAGAGTGCCCAAGCAGGGGATTTCTCTCTCTGTCTCCTGTTGTATTCCTGACAGCAAAGTAATTTGCTTATATAGATTCTGGCAACAAGAACAACACAAAGCCTGGCTGCTTGACAGTGTTGCATTTTTAACTCGAGGTTGAACAGCTTCAGTCTGAAGACCTCTGGGATTCCTCTTCCAGGGTTGCTGACTCCTGGGATTTGCTCCAGTGTTGGGTGACTCTGTAGATGGGACCAGGCTGGTGCCTTACCCAGCACAAGGGCTAGTGAAAGGGCTCCTACTGTTGGCTGTGCCCTGAGCTGAGGACTGAACAGGACCTTTCTTCTGGGCAGGGCCCATGATGCTTTTCTGCTCAGAACCTCATAGTGCAGGCATACCACCCCACATGCTGCCCCAGAGCTGTTCCCAGAGGCACAAGTCCTGGAGTGGCCAAAAGTCCGTAGCCATTGTGCAAAGACATGAGGACTAGTCAGGGGGAGAGGGATCCCGTGCCCCAACATGTCTGTGAGAAGAGCACGTGTTCTCCAGGTGCGTGAGCACATCCATGCTCCAGCAGCTGCTGCTCGGCCAGGCAGCTGACATGCTGCAAAATGAAGCAAAATCCACCTCAGTGTGTGTGCAAGTTGCGGTTCTGCAGGGCCAAGGGGGTAGCAGAGGGGGCTAAGGCTGGGAACAGAGCCCGCAGGGGCACTGTGACCCCCAGGAGCGGCGGTGCTTCGGCAGGCGGCGCTCCTGCCCCCGCGCAGCGCTGACCCAGCACCCCGGATCAATCCTGCCACCCACCTCCCACAGCAGCTGCTTAACCGCGCACAGAACCCGGCACAGCAGCTTCGGCAAGAGAGAGAAGAAGCCCGTATCCAATTGAAACCACAGGGGGGATTTAGGGAGGCAGAAGGTAATTTCCCGAGCTGGAATATGGCCAGCATACAAGGACTAATATCCTGGCTCTTGGGGAAACAGTCATGGGATCTTTGCTTGCTGAGAGTCATCCTGATCTCTCTTTTAAGTCAGATCTGGAAAAAAAGGAAAACGAGACAAAGGGAAAAACCCTTCCAAGATGTCAGGGCTTTGGGTACTGCTTAAAGCTGCCCTCATCACAGGGAAGATTTTCCTGGAGGCAAAGCTGCCAGGAATCCCCAACACAGAAGCCTGGCAGCTGATACATGTCCGCTTGCCCTGGGTCTCCTCCATGCTCCCAGATGTGGCCAGAGTGCCAAGGGAAGTAGGGTGCTAATGTCCGTCAGTAGCATTACACAAACTATTGCTGTAAGCTGGTCATGTCCTTGTGCCAGTGTTTCCCTCCGCTGCGAGATACCAGGGAGGCTCAGAAAGGTCTCATGTCAAAGCAAATTTGGGGATAGAGGGCTCTATGCTAGTGCCAAACAGTCCACACTGCAGCTGTGGAAAGACTTCTTGGTTGGGTCCAAAATTTATGCCACAAAAGTTAACCTGCTGCAGGGTAGAAACTGCTGCAGAGAGGATGGGGTGGGAATAGAGGCAGCTGGTGGCCAGAGCAGGGCCAGTGTGTACAGTGGTAAATGCTGCTCCCAACACAGACAGCTCCCTTGCTCTTGGTATCTGCCATTGAGAAGGGATCCCACCCACTGCTTGGTGCCACAGAGCAGGCAGGAGGGAGAAACATCCCTGACAGCTGGGGTAGGTGAGGGCAGGCTGCCTTGTGAGCTGGCTGAGCTCACATCCCTGGCTTTTACACTGCTGGCTTGGTTAAGTGCTTTGCTCAGGCAGAACAAGACAGCCCCAGCCTGTGCTTGTGTGAAGCCATCTCTGTGAGTGGTGCTGAAGTGCTGGTCTAATGGAAGTGAGGGCTGGGTTAGCACTGCTGGGGCAGCCCAATAGCTTCCTGCCTGCAGGAAGGAGAGAAAAGACCTGCTTTAAAATTTAAAACACTTGGAAACAGCACTGGAAGCACTTCTTGGTTAAGAATTATTGCTATTCCTGGTGTGGCTAGAAAACCTTGAATGTAAGCTATAGGATAGTGTGTCTTTAATCAGTGTCTGCAGCAGGTTAATAGCTAGTGCTCTCCTCACCTTTACAAGTGATCCTTTCAGGTCATTTTTTTCTTATGGCTGGGCTCCTTGTGATCTGCCTGCTGGCTGGCAATGACTTTTTGCATCATCCCCTTGTCTGTTGCTGCAACAGGGCAGGGGATAACAAGCAGCAGCCCATCTCACTGCCCCATACATCATGGCCAAGATCTGTATTCTGACAGTTGCATTTTGTCTCCTACTTTCTGAGCAATGTTTCCTCAGAAAGTCAGGAAGCAAAAGTATCCTCAGATTTGATTGAAGACCTGGGGAAGGCAGACACATCCTCCAGACCACCTCGGGAGATCTGGTTGTTGGGAGTTGTTGTCTTCCTAAATTCTATCAAGTGAGAGTGACAGCTGTGCCAGTGCTTTGCTTTGCTTTGCTTTGCTGTGTGGTCTCACTGCTTCACCTGTTCCTCCATTCACGTTCCTGCCTGCTGGCAGCCAGGAATGAAACCAGCCAAGACCTAAGATTAGCAGGCCCTGACCATTGCATTGTACATAATGGGTTTAGTCTCTTGTATCTGGGGTGACTGGCCAACACCCTCATAGGTGGAACAAGGATGGAAAACCAGAGTCACCGTTCACATGAAGCCAGTGGTGAGCCACAGTATGGGTTTGGAAGAAGCAGGGAGATTTTCATGAGAAGTAAACCAAAGTTCCTGCCAGACCTGTGTATCACTGATGCAGCAGCACATCTCTGTGCAGTGATTTCCCATAGAGCCACAGCCTGTCCTTGGAGAGCAGAAAAAGATAGTTTTGGCTATTATTAATAAAGACCTTGGTGGCAGCCTCTTGCCCAGCTATTCCTTCCTTGATGGACCAGCTCTGTGTTTCCCAGCCTGGCAGACAAACCATCTCCCAGTCTTCCCACTGTCCCTCCAAGGAAGCTGTGTTTCAGCAGTAGGGGAAGGTGCAGCTCTGTCATGCTCAGTGGGAGAAGTTGTGTGCACATGTTGCAGAGCAGGACTGCATCAGCTGCTTGCAATTCTCTGAGGGTCCCATGTGTTTGCAAAGGCAGCTCTGTCAATCAATAAAAAGCAATCACAGTAACGAAGTATCAAGTAGGAAGAAAAGATTTCAATCTCTACATTGTTGAGGGATTGGGGGTTTTCTTTAAATGAGGCAAGAGAAGCTGGGAAAGCAGAGCCCATCAGGGATGACAAATCTGTTTCTTTTGCATGGGGGAAGTGGCAGGACCACAGCCCCTCCGACTAGATCCAATAACAAGGGAAAAGCTGAGAGAGGACCCCCTTTCTGCAGACACAAAGGACAAGCCAGTGGCGGCGACTTTCTCTCTGAAAAGTCACGTTTGCCAGGGGAGGCTGTGAAATCCAAGACGTTCCCAAGAGCTTGTTCCCTTCCCGTCCCCCCCAGTCTGGGGAAGGGAATCATTCTGATTTCATTTTTATTATCGCTATTCCCTCCTGGGCGAGTGCTGGGAAAGTGGTGAATTTTGCAGCTGCCCAAGAGTCAGTGGGAAGGGGAATGTGAAGGATGCATGCCAGAGCAAGGGTTCCTTATCACCTTTTCCCTGCCTTCCCATGGGACAAGGCATAACTGAAACCAAAGCATCTCTTGTTGTCTTTGCCTTCCAACTCAGTCACCTCACAGAACCTATTTCTCCCCAAGTAGGACCTGTGGGTAGTTTGTGGCATGCAAAGGCAGCAGTGCCCCAGTCATGCAGGAGTATGCTGGCAGCATTGGCAAAGGGATGAGGAAAGGTATTTATTTCAGCAGCTGTTTAGAAAGCAAGTCATGAGCTGCCTTATACTGGAGGAGAAGTTGCTGGGGACTCTGGTTAGTAAGGTTGGTTAGAGATGGGGAGCTCCCTCCTGCCAGTGCTTGCCAAACTGGCCCATCTTGCCTGGTCCTAACAGGGCTTCTTTAGTGCCTTTTTTAGAGATAGGTCACTCAAGTCTTCTTTTGTAATTAAACCTTACACAAACTGTAGGAGTCTTTACCCGCAGCCATGCAATCTCCAATAGGGCAAAACTCCTTCCTGCCATAGCAACATCAATTAAAAAACAATCAATGAGATCTCTACCTGGCAACAAAAATCTCCACTGATCCATGGAGATAAGGGCTGTACGTGGTCGGGGAAGGTCTGAGACAGGGTCTGGGTTTGCTGTGAAGGGATATTGGTCAGTCACACTCTGCTCCATGGCTCTGGTGCTTGCTTGTGAGGAATTTTAAATAGTGTTTTATAGGTATGAATTCATTATGGCCACAACCCAGACAGGTGAGTAAGGTAAAGACAGGGACACATCCACTGCTACTTTTGCAGAGGAGAGATGCTCAGTGTCCTTACACCTGAACTTTCCTACAGTGCAGCTGTAGTCCCTGCACCAGCTTCACATCTTACCCCTCCTCCCTTCTCCACCTCATGCTCACTCTTTGCTTTGTTTGCACTGACTGGCAGAGAAGCACCCATCACAAAACACCCAGATTCTGATGTTCTTTGAAGCTACTGATAGCATGAGCCATTGCAGTGGCAGGAGGGGATGGAGGAGCCATGGGCTCTGGGGGCCCCACCAGTGTGTCCCACACAGATAACAGTCTTGCAGTGTGACGTGTGCTGTTGCTCCAAAAGTGGCACAGAACAAAATCCCCTAATTTATTTGATGTTCTAGCAGAGCTGCTTCCTTAACCAGGTGGCAGCACCTTGGGCTTCAGTGCTGCAGGCCCTGCATATAAGGCAAGCTGCTCCAGCTGGGGACTGGCTGCAACTCCTTCCCTGGCCATGACATCCCAGCTCAGCCCAGGGAGCTGTTGCACCTGCCTGCCTCAAGTGTTAGCTCTCCATCAGCAGAGACCTTGTCTCAGAGACAGTGAGATGCTCCTCCCATCCTCTGTGGGCTTTGTCTTTACTAGGGAGATGCAGATGTGGAGGGAAAGGTGTCCTCTTGGCACGATGGGCATAGCTGTGCATCCGCTTGCCTTTCCAGAGGAGGGAAGAAGAGAGAAAATACCACTCAATTCCAACTTTCTTCATGGGAGCAACACTTGCCATTGTTGTCCACCTTTGTCAAATCAAAGAGACAGTGCTGGTCCTGGAGCTTGCCAATGTTTTAGTAAGGGTCTGAGCAAGAACAACGCTGGTTGTGTTGGGTACTGCTTCCAGTCCAGCAAACAACCTCCAGCTCAGGCCATAGGAGATGGGAGGAAGAAAAGAGGACAGATTTATTCAGTGAAATTAATGGAGTGACACTGGATGTTAATGGACTATTTACCAACATCTCCTCCTCTGTCTTTCACTTAGCCTGAGAAGCTCCTGCCCTCAGCTATGCCCGTTGCGCTTTCCCCCCAGCTTGTTTCAGATTCACAAGGAAGGGCCCCTCTCTAAAGGGAAGCCCAGAGTCAGGCCACCACAGAAGCCCTGACTCAGCTTACCTGAGTGTCTCAAGCCCACGTGTTCTCATTCCCACCTTGTCTATACATGCTGGCAGGAAAGATGAAGTTGAACAAACCATTTACACGCCAAGTGGATTAGCCAAATTGTGTTAAGCTCCCGCAGGGATGTCCTTGTTCACAGCCTTCATTTGATTTCTCTTTCTAAAGCCCACCAAGCTGAATGTGATTATGGCCTCTTAATCCTGCCTGCATGTGTCCACGTGGGGTTAATGCAGTGTAATAGATGCCCTTTACAAGTGCACGCTGGTGACCATTGCTGCATGGCTAAACCCTCAAGCCCAGATGTTCAGCAGATGTAAACCCAAAGCACAGACTGCAACTGCTACTCTTTGGCCAAAAAGCTGCTCTCACAGCTAAAATATGGAAGGGAAACTCCATCCTCCCAAGGCTGAGCAGCAAATCTGTGTCAGAAGCAAGAAACATTGTTGGCACTCACATCCACACTGGCTCACTGCAGACCCCAACACCCTTGGCAGATCCAGCCTGTGATCAGAACTTGCTTTTTCCTGGAGGTTAGGAAGTGGTACCAGAGTGCCAGCCCCATCAGGAGTGCTGCCCTTCCAGTCTGATCCTCACTCGTCAGCATCTGCAAGCCCCTGCCCAGGGGTGGCTCTGCTGACAGGCAGATTTCTTTGTGAAGGAGTATCACTCTCCTAAGGCAGAAGCTACAACTAAAATGTCATTGCAGCCAAACAGCAACAGTGGAAATCCATAGAGCTGCTCAGCTAGGTATTGCAAACCTGTCTGGCTCTGCCCAGCCAGGCATGGGAGACTGTAAAACACATGGGAAGATGTTAGAATTGTTGCCTTTTACAAATAAGGAACCAAACTGATGTTGCCTTCAAGGAAGAAGGTCCACAAAAGGCAGAAGGAGTTATTCCCCAAATCCATCCTGTGAATCACACTTAAAAACAAATCCAGGACTTGGCACAGCAGGATTTGCCCTGTCCAGAGCACCTCTCCCCGTTTCCACAGAAGAAACTACCCCAAGCCACTCACACATTTACAAGGAAGTTTGCCACAGCAAGACATGCAAGGTGCTCCATTTAGGGAGAGAAACCTGCCATGGTTCAGTCCTATTATCAGCAAGAAAAACCAAACAAACAAAACTCAAAGTCCTTCTTGTCCAGAGACAAGGGGGATGGAACCACGGGGGGTAATTTCCATAACTCTTTCAGCCACCACTCAGCACAAAACTCTCTTTTCTCAAAGTCAGACCGCCTGCCAGGGGAGCAAATCCATTCCCCTGGTATCTCAGGACGGTATCACATAATCCCCTTAATAAAGCAATCAAGTCCCAGATTAAAAACAGTTAGATTTCTACCCCACTGAAAGTTTTTTTTTTCCAGAACATCACTAGGAGGAAACCTCCTTAAAATATGCTAGTTTTGCTGGACTGACCAAAAATAAAAAATAAAATATAACATTCCTCCCAACAAGTAAACGGTAAAACTGTTATTTCCCCATGGAAACTGTTGGGTTAGCCAGAATGATATTTTCCATTAAAAATGTTTTGCTGGAGAATTCCCAACAAGTCAGGCTGCTGCATCACTGATTTTAATCGAATTTAGAAATTCTCGTTTCCCTTTGTTCTTAAACTTATATTTAGGAGCAGGGATGGTTACAGATCTGTCTGCCTCCTTCACCAGCAATGTAATGTCACCCACCAAGTGACACGTACAAAGAAAGATAGCAATGAAAACCCAACGTGGCTCATGCTACAGTCGGTGCTCCCCAGGCAGAGGCATAATCTCTCACAAGGCTGCCTCAGCTCTCAGAGCCCCCTTGATCTCCAGCTGGTTTTTTGGAGATGCTCATTTTCCCAAGCACTGCTCTAACAGTGAGGCTGTGCTGAATTCACAGATAATCAGTACCTAATTGGATTAGGAGCTGATAATATCTTTGACCTTTTTTTAATGGCTTGCCTGGCCTGGCTTTCTGCAAGGCTGAGGCTTAATTTTAGGCAGGAGGTTTTTCCACAAGTGAAGCATGACCCTGTTAACCTCTGAATCAGAGAGGTGACCTTCCCTCTCCCCCAAGCGCTGTGGAGCTGTTGGAGATTGTGAGGTACACATGGGTTTCACAAATCTGTGGACAAACACACTGAACCTATCTACAGAAGTCAGAGACAGGACCTGATTTTCAGCCAGAGCTGTGCTGGTATAAATCCTCAGACAGAAATGATGAGTCAAAGGAGTGTGAAGTCGATGTCCCTGCCAGTGTCTGCTGCACAAGTCCCTTCTTTCCTCACCAGTTCTTCCACATGCAGTTTGGGGAAATGAATCGCCAGGGCAACAAAGGATCTGGAGATTGGGATATTGGGTGTTTGTGAGACAAAGGCACGGGGATGCTTGTGCATTTTTGTGGTCACATCTTGCTCTGGCTCACCTAGTCCCATCATTGCAGCTAAGTGTGTGCTCCCACACAAGTGAGCAGGTTCCTGCACAAGCCCAGCACAGCTCAGAGCAGAGACAGCCTGTTTCTGTTACACCTAGCTCATGCCCAGCACAGACACACTGTATTTTGGGGCACTGGGATTTAAGGAGATGCAGGGAGCAGGAGGGGAGGGAAGGCTGCCTGATGAACAGCAGATGTTGGTGATCATTGGATGGAGCTGTTAATTTAACTGGAGTTTATTGAATAGCAATTAGGTTGGGGTCTCATTACTGTAACCAAGTGGCACAAAGATGTGCTGTAAAAACCCAGGGAAGAGGGATGTGCACCATCAGAGTGACAACACTGAAGGCGCATTTAGGACCTGGAGCAGTAAATCCTCTCACTTGCCCAGAGTTCCTTCTCCTGGGTGGTGCTGGCTGGAGCTTGACACCTGAATTGAGCTGCTGGGCTTGTCTCAAGATGGGATGCTGCAAACACAGTGAAAGGTAGCGAGTGTGTGTACTCAGGGAGCAGAGGACAGCAGAGGAAAAAAGGGTCTGGAAACAGTGTCAGTGAAGAGGTGTGAGTGACAGCCTGGGTAAGACAGCAGTTCTCTAGCTCAGCCAGAGACAGGGATGGAAGCAGGACACAGTGTGGAAGAAGGGTTTGGAAGTCTGTAAGATACATTCCTAACCTGCCAGGGGATGGGACAGGATATCTTGGTGCTTTAGGGAAAGCATTACCACAAAACAACAGAGCAGCAGTACAGCAGGGTGGGTTTCCATTTCATGTGGTAGTCAGAGACCACGTATTTAACTGCTGCTTCTCCAGGAAGCTGGGGCTTGTGTTTCACACCTCTGCTGTGTAGGGTGGCCCTGACACTGACAGGGAGGGAAGTCAGTGCACCGCTCCTGCTGAATGTGGGCATGAGATCCACCAAGCCCACCTCCCAAGAAAAACCCAAAGGGGCTCACTCGCAGCCTGAGTATTTGGTGTGGTTTAAACAGTGCAGAGAGGGCAAAGGCACATTGCTACCCCTGCACAGCCTGACCTGAGCCTTTCAATGTCCAGTGCAGAGTAAAACCCAAGAGAGGATAGAGGCAGGATAGAAAAGTCCCAAGCAAAGCTTGGTTCTAACACAGGAGACATACAGAGACACATACAAAACCACATTCACTCTCCTAATGACAAGATGATAGCTTGCTTCTGTCTTGGGGGAAAAATTGAATGATCCAGGTTCAAAAAAACCAAAAAACTTCCACTAATGAACAAATTGCCAAACTAGAGTGCAGCAGGGATTTGGAGGGTTAAAATGTTTGGGATTAATTAACTGATTAATTAAGCCCTCACATCAGCCTTCATTCCTGCAGCCCTGCTATTGCATGAGGGATGTACTGGGAATGTATGATCCTGTCAGCGTGATGCAGGAATGCTGGGGGGAAGGTGCTCAGCAAGAGAAATTTACACACACATTTGTGATTGTGGGGTTAAAGTCAGCTATGCCCTGCAGACCTCGTGTGAGACACCTTCACACCTCTGCCCTGATTGGAGTGGCTGCACATCAGGGCTGCTGGTTGCTTTGAGATCTTAAAAGAAAAACATAGTTCTCAAAAGCCAAAGGGATTTATCTCTCCTGAGGGCACGGGGCTTCCCTTCCCTGTACTCTGCTGTGAATGTGACAGCAGCCCTGCTCTGCTCAGCAGTCCGTGATTCCCACTGCCTGCTTATCCTGGAGAAAGGGAGCAGTGGGCGTTGCAGGGTGGTCTCAGAGGACAGGAGCTGTGGGGCTTTTTGCACGGGTCTCTAGCCCCATCTGAGTATTTAATGTTCAAAATTGGGTGGGACCCTTCATTTCACGACTGGCCAATCTTATTGCTTGGGGGGGGAAAAAAAGGCATAATGCTTTTAGCTTTTTCTCCCTTCCCTCCTGACCCACAAAACAACCAAAGGAAACCTGTCCATGCCATGAGGCCACCTGTCTGCTTCCTATGTCCTGACTTGGTAGATGTCTGTCCACCAAACGTACTGTTGGTGGATCTGGAGGACCATCTGCTTCCTGGGACACTCTTCAAGACTTGAAATACTGCTGTACTCAGTACTTCTAACACTTAAGCTGTTTACAACCCATGCTCTTCTCACAGTCAGTGTCTGGAAGGGTGCAAACGACTTTGGTTCATTAACAAGACCTGGCCTGGGCACTTCTCTTGTAGTTTTACAAAGCTGTGCTAGCAGATCTCTTGTACATCAAGAACAGCTTTGCAACCCCTCCCATCAGAGTAAATGAGAAAATAAAGGAACTCAAATGGGTTTGTACACACAAGAGTTGATCGTGAATCTGAAGCAGGTATTTTTATGTAAAGCACAAGCAAAAAAAAAGAGAATGGTTGTAGCAGGGGATAAAGTATGCTCAGGCAGATAAAATTAGCTTGCCTTGGAGATATCCTTCTGAGAGTGGGTGACACCAGCTTAGCCTGTCTCACATGTGTTTGTTTTGCTGGGTGCAAGCACAGCAAAGGAAATGGCAACCGGAGCTCACCCACCCCTGCTTCACAGCTTCACACTATAAATAAGGCATCGAGCTATTGCACCCACCAAATTCTTCCCTGTCTTCCGGCCTACGGCTCTGTAGTGGCTGGGCTATGTATAGCATCAGCCCCTTTGTGGTACCAGGTGTTTTCTCTAAAGCCCTGGCTCCAGGATTCTGGGATTACATGGCCAGCTCTGGGTTTTTTTGGAAAAAAAACCAAAGCAGACGCCGGAAAGAAAAATTTAAGATTAGAGTCCAAATGCATCTAAATAGATAGAGCTGATCTGTTTTGCTTAAGAACTTCTTATGGAGAAAAATGTGCTTATTCCAGCATCAAGATCCTTCTGAGGAAAATATTTTGATACAGGTTTTTTATTTTCTGATCAGGAGAATCAAAGCAACAATACAAATCATTCCAGCTTCTAATTCCAAGGCTGAGCAGCAGGCTTCATTTTAAAATATGACAAGAAATTTCCTCTTCCCAAGTTACATTTCCAATGGCAAAAGAGATTTTTCTTGCTGGTGTTTTCACTTTCTAGATTCATGATTTAGCTGCAATCTGAAGTTTGGAGATTTTTTCTTTTTCTTTCTGACATGTCAGCTTTTCCTTCTGATTCCCCACTGAGTATGATTTGGAAACACCAAGATTTCCAGCAAGTGAAAGTTTCTGTTTATTTTCCTGCATTGCCAGGCTGACAAGACAGAGGGTAAAGAGAAGTTACTCCAAGTTCCAGGCAGAATGTCTTGGTTGTGTGTATGAATGTTGATTCTTGGTGCTGGCTGCCCCAAAGGCCCTGGCTGTCCCAGGTGAGCACTGTGAGTGTGTGGAAGCACCACAACAGCTCTCCCTGGGAGCTCTGCCTGCAGAACATCCTGTTGCAAAGGCACAGGGCTCTTCTGCAGAAGATGAACAATTTCCAGATTGCAAACCCCACAAGTGTCACTGTTCATTTGCCACCTGCAAAGGAGATTAAACCACGGTTGGAAGAAATGCAATTTTCACCAGGTATCAAATAGGTGGCACAGGCTGCAAAGTCTGCAGCATCCACACTTGAGGTCAGGTGGGCTTACCCAGCAAGATGAGTAATTTCTACTGTTCTCAGGGTGGGATTCTTCAGCAGCTGAGCTCACCTGGGGGCGTGAGGCAGCTCTCCCACAGGGCATAGACCTGAGCTTACCTGGGAACAGAAGAGACTTCTTGTCATCAGGTGCTGAGCAGCAGCACTGCTGACATGCTTGCTCTGTACGTTCATTCCAGCCATGCCTCTGAGGGTCCTCATAGTCCACAGAGAATCACACCAAATTCTTATTCTTCATTAATTTACTGTGATTGCAGCAGTGCCTGCACAACCCCGGGGAGATGCTGGTCCAGTTCTGGAGCTATTGCATATCTCCAGGGCACCAGACAGGTCAGGATTTAAGAAGAGAAGATGGATGCACAGTGCAGCAAAAAGAAACACAGTGACTCCTGTTTCAGAGGCAAGAGAAATGGAGCAGAAAAAAAAGATTAAGTCCTGGACTCCCCCAGAAAGTTTTGCTGATGAAGGTTTGACTGTATCCATGAACTGGCAAATTCCCCAGGTATAAGTGAACCAGGCAGCAGGGTCAGGCCTCCCCCTTTGCAATCCCTGGCTCCATTGTCATTGGAAAACACCTGGGTTAAGTACATCCTGGATGGGCACTGGGATGTGCAAACTGCTTTTCATCCTCATGGCTCTTAAGCTGCAGCTCCAGCTTCCCTGTTGCTCTGTGGAGGGCAGAGCTGGGGGTTTGCTGGTGCTGGTTGGAGAGTGTCCAGCCCCATGCAGGGAGTGTGGGTGCCACTCACTCTGAGGATGGGGTGCTGGGGACAGAGAAGTTCTCCTCACCCAGAGAAACTTGGGGATGCCAGGCAGGATGGCCTGAAGAGCTTGATGATCCATCAGCCCCATGGTGCATCAGAAAAAGGGTGAAAGGAGGCAGCAGGCTGCATCAGCCATGAGCTGCACATGTGAATCCATCAAGTGACCTCGCTGATCTGTTTTTGGGCATAGCAGGAATTTACATGGACTCTGAGACGTACCAGTGGGGCAGAGGGTCAGAGCAGCCTCCAGAGTATGTTCCAGCACCCTCTGCACGACCACCGTCCACCCAAAGCCACCATCCGAGCGTTTGGGCAGCAGGATGGGGGGCAGCGGACAGCCCCGGGGAGGGAGGGCTGCGCCGAGCGGGGAGCTCCGGAGCTGACTCCGGAGGATGCTACAGCGAGTCAGAGGCAGGATGCTCGGAGCTCGGGCTGCGGGCGGGGGGAGCTGCCAGCACAGCCCCCGGCGCAGAGCGCTGACACTGCTTTTTGTTCAGCCTGACAGCGAGCACCTGGTGCCCCACGCGCGGAGCCGGCGGCCGCAGCGAGCGCGGGCACACGCGCGCTCAGCCCGCAGCTCGGAATCGATGCAAACATATGCTGCCATTAATGTGAAAATCACTTCTGCAAACATGAGGGTCCCTCTATTCAAGGCCTTTCCCTCTCCCTGCAGGGAGGAGCGGGGTCAAGTGCAGACCTTTTATGTGAAATCCCTGAAAGGGACAAGCGGGAGAGAGCGGGAGATGAATGGGGCTGATCGTGATAGGGAAAACGGGACAACAGCCCAGACTAACACACAGGAGCTGCTCTCCTGCCACGAGCTGTACTAAATCTGCAGTGTTGCCTTCCTTTTTCTCTAGCCAAACACCTCACTGGGGCTGCCAGTTTTGCCTTTGACTATTTCTGCTAAATGCAGGAGGGGGCTCTATGGAATGGAGTGACCAGATGCTGCAATGATGGGTGCCCATGTAGGGACCGAGGGAGTAAATTTCCGAGGCGGGGGTGAGCCCCCCTTGCATGGATAAAAAAATATTGATGAGGAGTGCTAGCTAGAGTAGTTGTGGTGACCAGCATTGGAGTATCCAGTCTTCCCCAAAAACACAGCATATATTTTGGCCAGCCCTGGCGTGCACTGCCATGCCAACACAGGCTGGTTGTCCGGATGCTGCTCCTCTGCCTCATTGCAGTGCTTCAGTCTGCTTGCTGCAGACATTTACAGCAGACTCCTCTCCTCTTTGGGCAAAGTGGCTTCTCTGATATCCTCTATACCACTGCCTGCCTGCTGTGAAACACCCTGAGTTCTTTGCCCTGAGAGTGGCAGTGTGGACGTGGGTGGGCAGGTTTGGTTCACAAAGCATCAGGGGTCTGTAAAACAGCTGGAAGGGCTCTCTGTGAATCTGAATGAGAAAAGGGACACAGCTGACATTAGAGGAACCAAATGGAGTTTCTGAACTTCTCAGTTGTTTGTCAAAGGCTTTAGAGCAACACTGTGAGATGTCACTAAAGTGCCTTGCCCCATTCTGTACCCACCTCCCCCATGAGACAGACTAGGTCCCCTGTCTGTTCTGTACAGAAACACCTTTATGTCAGCAAGATTCTTCTACATATCTGCAAAAATCCCTGCAAACTCTCTTCTGGGCTGTCCTTGGTTGTTAGTCTGATTAAAAAAAAAAATCTTCAAATCTTGGAAAAACACCACTTTTCTTTGCATTTTGTTTCTTAGCACTGAGCTTTGATTTGAGGGGGAAAATTTTCCTGGCTCAGCTTTATGCCCATCTCAGACTCATCTCAAAGCACCTGGTACTTTACAGCATCTCCATTTTGTTTCCTTGTGATGTCCTAGACCAAGCACGTGTCCTGAATTCCCCAGCATCTGGCCTTCGCCCATATCTATCTGTTGGAAGCTGAATGCATCTCTGATTTGGGAAATCAATCACACTTAATTGAAGGGTGATTGTTTTCACATACGAGCCTGCCACATCACTTTTATCTTTATCACATTCCCTTTCTCTCTGGGTTTTGTGTGACAAGATACTGCAGAGCAGGAGGGAAGAGGTTGCTGACCTTGGACCTGGATATAATTGAAAAAAGGAGGGCATCATCTTCCTTTTTTTCCTCGGTGGATCAGTTTGCATTTCCTTCAGCTTGGGACTGAGCACGTGCATATGCACCCAGAGCCATATTTAATGCAGCCCCACACACAGCTGTGCTGTGATGCTGCACGGCAGAGAAGCTGGTACTCAGCATGGCCCAGCATTGCTGTGCCATGGAGGTCTGGCCCCTCAGTGAACCACAGCAGGGAAGGGGGAACAACACAGCATTGTCTGATGTGGCAGCGTGTTTTGGGTGCCTGGTGGTTCAGGGTGACTCTGAGCATCCTGAAGGGTTGTCCCAGGGAGATCAGCATGGCTTTTTAATAACATTGTGGGGCAAGCCTATTTTCTGTTCTGTCTTGTGTTTTGCCTGGCCACACTAGAGGCTGTCTTGAACCGGGATTCAGTCTTCTTTTACTGGAACATTATGCTGCACAGCAGGGCTGTGATTTCCTTCAAGAGCTTCCATAACACAGATGGTGCATGAGCAATCCCTCCCCGTGGGCTTTTGCAAGGACTTGTGCAGTCCAGTCCCACGTGGCCACCTGTATTGTCACCCCACTGGGACATACCAGTCCGAACTGCTGCTAAGCTCTCAGCTCACAGGGATGCCTTCCTGTCTGTACCAGCAAGCTGAATTGTAAGCTGCTCCCCAGACTCCAGTTTGAAGGTCTCTATAGTATTGACTTTCTCGCTCTTGGAAGTGCCTCATTTATCTTATGCTCTGCATTTGTCTTTCCTGCCAGTGTAGTAGTAAGCAGCTGAAGCTTGCTGCCAGCTTTTCTCCCTTAATGATATTCCACATATGCAGACAAGGATCTGAATCAGAGCTCTGGAGTCAGTCTCCACTTCCTCACTTTGGAGAAATGTATCTTAACACAGTAGCCTTCCTTTGCAGTTTGTCTTGGGGCTTGGCAGTGAAACAGCCCCAATACCTACCTCTGAAGGCTGTGGTCCAGGGCACGGGTCCAGATTTTAGACTCATTTGAAGGCTGATTGTGTCAACAGGAAGGTTCCTGCTGGCTCTGATGGCTCTTGGACTGGGCAGTCCCAATTATCTCCAACTTTGGCTCTTTTCCACTGGGGACAGATTTATCCCTTCCAGATGTGGAGAGAGCTTTTCCCAGCAAAGACCCAACACAAGCCTTTACCAGACGAATGGTCTTTTCTAGATAACATGGAAGGAATTTTAGGTTCCTCTGGGTGGATGGTGCCTGTTTTTTCTTATGTACCTTCATCACAGGCTTCTCTTTCTGACAGGTGCTGATGACTTGCAGCCCAGGTGGACAGGACTGAGAAGGGTAGAAGGACTGGATTGTGTGATGGAGCTGTGGGTTTCATTGATTTCTAAATAAAACTTTCATCAAGACACAGAGCCCCACTTCCCTTCCAATTTTATAAAGCTCTTGTCAATCTCTGACAGCGCTGCCAGGGCAGAAAAACACAGCTGCTGGCATCATTGTGAAGGTGTGTACACAAGCAGAGCAATGGGTGGGGAGTTGGATGTCTTCCCTTGTGGAGAGGAACCATAGCCCAAGCCCAGTACCCTGCAGTGTACCCACTTCCTGGCTTTCCCTCAGGGCCAAGTCACCCCACCACGCTGAGTGTGCTCTGCTTTCTCTGGGCCTGCTCTTGCCCAGAGGGGATTTGTGTTTGCAATTAACTTTGTGGTGACTGTGTGGGTTACAAATGGCACTTTACAAACTCACAGTGGAGGTGGCAAGGAAGAGTGTGATGTTCACCAAGGCTGGGGGTACATGGGCAGAGCTCTGTATTGGCCCAGTTATTCAATGAAGTCCCTGAGGTCTCCTTATGATGGTAGAATGTTACCATCCTCTCCCAGACTTACTTTCTGAAAGCTGACAGGACTGACTCTAGGGAGCCACCAGGACAACCTTTTACTGCAAACTGTGTCTTCAATGGAGTCTTCCCCATCACTGGGAGGTGGTAAACTCACTCCTCCAGGGCTAGTGGAGGACACACAATCTCCTTGCCCAGAAAATGCCATGTTCTGGAGCAGGAGGATGGAGAAATCAAGCCAAAAGCAATGATCCAAGTATTATTTGCCTCTTGCACAAAATTTTATGAAAACAGATGGAACATTTGCAGGTTTTTATTTAAAAAAAATCAAAGCCCAAAAATTTGAAAGCAATCTTGTATTTGCTATTAGTCTTTTCAAGCTTTGCTTTTCCCTCTTGGCAAAAAATAATTGACGACATTTTCCATCACCAAAAAAATTCCCCCATTGAGAATTAGGTATAAAGTCTTCTGTGTTGAGCAGAGATGAGAGGAAGGAGAAACACTTCACATTCTCTTGGCTTAGTCCAAGAGGGACTGGAGATTTGCTGAGAGTCTGTCTGTCTGTCCATCCAGCATCCAGAGGGAGCAGAGACTCTCCAGAGCACTCAAAGTTGTTCCTGTGCCTTGCTAAGGTGGCAAAGTTTTCCTTTGTGAGCATGAGGAGTATCAGCCATTTTCAACAGTGCCTGGGAGTCCAGAATGGGCAGCTTTTGCTGGCTGGCAGAGGGACCACTGGAGTTTTCAGGGAGGACCATCTGTGCTGGAGAGAGGGAGACATCATAGCGGGGGTGTATGGGGCAGTGGACCACAGGGTGTCCTGGGGACATCCCCAAGAGAACAACCAACACTGCAGTGGCCAGATTATCTTGTCCTTTACCTCTTTACCTGCAAGAGTCAAGAGACTGGAGCCAAATGCCTTCACTTTTATCCGTCAGCAGGGATGGAGGAGCCCATGGCCTCCCTCCTCCTTCTTCCACTGGCATTTGATTCAGACATACACTAAAAAAGGAGCTGTCGGTTAAAGCAAGAGCTGCTTTTCCAGCTCCCAGAGGATCCCCCTGGTGTGACCTGCAAGGTGTTGCAATCCCTCTCTGCCACTGGCCTGCCTGGTTTTTGTCACACATGCACACACCTTCCTCCCCCTTCAACAGTGCTTATCACAAGCGTTTTGGTAGAACTGCCCTTGTCATATAAATCTAAACATAATTCTCTCTTTCCTGTTAAGCTAAAGAAAATAAACGTGTAGGGCTGTTACTGGAAGCCAGGCTGTAGGACTGCCCTAAATTCTCTTCTTATTGAGTCTGGGCTGAAAATCACTCAATTCTGCTGAGGACACACATCTATGCTTGCACACACAGGGAGGGAAGGTGGGAGGGGGAGGGAGAGAAAGAGAGAGAGAGAGAGAAAGAGAGAGAGAGAGAGGACACGGTGTGTATAAATATCTCCAGCTCTCTAGATAGTCGGCAGATTTATTCCGCTGCCAAGCCTGCAGAAAATTGACTTGTTTCATGGAGGCAGGCTATTGACACATTACCGCAAGGAGGGTTAGGAGAGAAAGCGGTGCGGCTGGCGCCCCTCTATTATACGATAATGTAATCAGCATTGTGGGAAATGACTGTGGGTAAAATGGCATCGCTGACATTTATATTAGAGGATATTGATGGCAGGAACTGTGACCACATCTATCGTACCTCCCGTTTGCCAGGATTGACACAGACGGCTCTTGTTGGCTGGATTTCCTCTCTCTCTTTCTCTCTCTCTCCTTCCTCTTAGCTCCGTTGCTCGCTGCTGTCACTGCAGATAGATAATTGAAAAATGGATCTCACCTTTCCAGCAAACAGGAGTGGTTCAGGCAATTACTGCAGAGGTTATCTACTCAATCTCAAGGCCTCTTCTCAGAGAGAGATTCAGAGGAAATTGGATTTTACATGGATGTTTTATTCTACAAGGGCTTTAGTATAAACAGAGGCAAGGAGACACCAGCAGACTGTATGGGTGAGAATCACATGCAGAGGGGTAGAGTGAGGTTTTGACAGGGGGGCTTGGCTGTAGATGTGGTGGTAATACCATTTGGTGGCCCTCTGCAGAATTTCTGATCTCAATTTTTTTGGAGGTTGCTATTGGTTTTTCTTTTAATGTTTTGCAGAGGGTTTTTTTAAAGTGGGGGCTAAGAGAGGCTATGCCCACCTGCAGCCATTTGGCTACATTTTGCCCCTGGAATTTTAAAATTAAAGGGAGTTGTTGCCAAAGGAGAGAAAGGCAAAAAGAGATCCAAATGCTCTGAAGATGAGAGGGCAGAGGAGATCAAGATGTATTAAAACAGCTCTGGAAATTGTCTGGCTCTGAAAAGAGAGAAAATTCTCCCAGGCAGGGAATATTGCCCACAGGCCTATTCTCCATCAGCATCCCTGAACAGCATTACACCTTGAGGTGTGTGGTTATACGAGAGGCAAAAATATACCCATGGTCCTTTCGTACACACGGCAATGCCAGGCTTTGGGCTGAGCTTGGTGGCAATCCAGCCCTTCAAAGCAATTTGCAGCTGGTCCCCTTGTCCTCAGAAACTGCTGAGCCAGGGAGGCCAGAGAAGGGAGTTGAGGGTCTTGGTGACCTTGACAGTACAGTGAGCACACAGCAAGGCTGTGGGGCAACCCTCAGAAAGGCTCCTCATGTGTCTGATCAGGGACCGCTTTCCCAAGAACAGCAGCCTAAAGTAGGGTCTGCCAGGGACTTCTTGGAAGAAAGTCATTTCCCATTTAGGGAAATTCACCCATCTTTTCATGTTTTATGTTACCTTTTCATAGTAATATATAACACTAGGGTGTTTGCACATGTGGGTGCAAACTCATGCATGTGGGTAAGAGCAAAGGTCCTTGTACCATCCAATTGTTTTTAGTCCCAGCCAGTGCAGGATGTGTGGGAGCACAGCTTTGCACCAACAGCTCTTACACTGTTATCCCAGATGGAAGCAGCAGGGATGGTTCTGCAGGAGAAGAAATTCAGCCCAGCATTAGACAGTCTCATCAGCCCCTTGCTGTCCCCAGCAGAGATTCGTGCCATCCATGGGTGCTGCTGTGCAGCCCTGGGTCTCTGCACCCTGCCATGTGCTGCAGTCCTGCTGTCCGTCACCAGCTTTTTCGCACTCTCCTCTGTCTGTCCCCTGATGTCAGTGCTAGAGGTGCTCATCTCTCTGGCTGATCAAATCATTCCTGACGTGCACAGTGGCAGACCCTTCCTTGCTGAAAGTCTGTCTCCAGGGTCCCAGGTGAGGTCCTGCTCTCTCTTCCCCAGACAGCGAGAAGGCAGAGTGGGGGGAGGGCAGTGAGGAGGGGGCAGGATGGGCGCCCCCAGCCCTCACACCTCTTCTCTCCATGATGCTGGAAGCCAGAGGGCCCCCACAGCCTATTGCCTATTCTGGCAGTAACTGCGGAGCTGGAGATGAAGCCAAATGGCTTTGAATGAGCAACAAAATCCCCATTTTCAAGTGAAAGAAGAGATGAGCTGCTGGAACTCAAGCCTAAGGCAGTGATGGCTGTTATGTTCCTCAAGATCCCTGAGTCTGGGAGGGATGTTTTTTGGGAAGCTGAGCACAAGTGATGTGACTGATCCTAATGCAAAATCTCCCAGCATTAACTGGCAGGCTGGCATGGGGAGAAGCGGGCCAGGACAAGTAAGGCTTTGTGTTTGCCCTCATCCTGCATCAGTCCTGGGCTTCCAGTGGTGGCCATGAGAAAAGGTCTGGCCTCCTGAAACAGGACCCCAAAGCAGTCATCTAGGTTCTGTAGAAAGAGGTGGCCAAGCTCCCTGAAACTGGCTCACTAAAAAAAAAAAAAGATGCACCGGGACAAGCCTGTGGAGTTCAAATAATTTTCATCTTGATTTTTGCACGTCTTTTTTAAGTAAAGGAAATACTGAGTGATGTGACCCTAACCTGCATCTTTGGATGATGAAAGAATGATGAAAATCTGCTTTGTGAGCTGCAAATGATAGACCAAAAGAGGGTGAGAAGAGGAAGAAATTTTAAAAATCAGCAGCAAAAAATTTCAAATCACAGTGAAATAACACATCGGTTTCATTTTCCTCTGAATTTTTTCATTTAAAGAAAAAGGCAATGAAATGCTGCTGAAATGACATTTTTGACAAAGTGCCATTTTTCAGCATGACCTCTTGGACCCACTTACACCAGTGCTGCTAACTAGTTCTGCATTCATCAAAGCCTGCAGGAGCAGGGGGCAGAGCAGCGTGTGCTGATGAGCACAAGTGCCTTGGATTTTCAGCACGTGCCTTGGATTTTGTTCCACCAGCAACCTCCTGGTCTAAGTCCCAGAGCAGTTTTTGCTGGAGATGTTCAGGCTGGGCTATTGGTGTCTGTGACATCAAGGCCACAGAAGAAAAAGAGGTGGCTCAAAGACTCTTCTTGGTTATTAAGAACCTTCTCTTGTGGATGTGATTAACTCCTGGGGTTGCTGGTTCCTGACAGGCTTGTGCCCATACAGCTCTGGAAGGGAACATGGCTTGCAGAAGACAGTGAGCTTTCCATCTCCAAGGTGTTGGTCCCAGTGGGCAACCTCAGGTTAGCACATAAAGAAATGCAGAGTGCCAGAGTGAGGCTGTGCTGAGTCACACAGAGGAGACAGCAAGGCTTTTCCTGCTTTTCCTGCTTTCAAAATCAGGAGCACACAGTACCCAGGGCAGAATGAGGGACTGCACTACTGCTGAAGGTCTCAGTGATTGACCACTGTAGGTCCTGAACACCACAAAAAGTCCCCTAATACATCTAAAATCCTAGTGGCTGAGGTGGGTGTCCTGGTACTGTGTCTCCTCTATAACCCCTGTAATTGTCCTGAATATGGCATTTGCTTTCATTACTTTGCCTAGATTGCTGTGGACTGTTATTACCTACCCAGAAATAGCTGCTGTGTTCCACCTTGGAGGAGACTGCATGCCACAGGAGTGGTGAGAAGGTTTTGCTGCTAAATAAGCTTTCTAGAAGTGGGATGGATATCATGAGACTTAGCTTCCTTTAAAAGCTTAGAACTCCTTGGGTGGAGGAGCCCAACATTATTTTATTAGCATTACCACAATTGTTAGTGGTATTACTAATATCAATCTTATTATAGACATAATATCTGCTCAGGATGAGAAATTATGAAGCTGGACTAGCTGAGTGAAATGCTGTGTCTCAAGCCACATTTCCCTGGGCACATAGTGATTATTCACCAATGATCCCAGCCCCACCATAGGAGATGATATAAGCCCTGGAGATCTTGTAAAATGCAAGACACAAATATGTTGTTACTTTAGTTAATTTTCCTTGGTATTACCCTACCATGGTGAGATATGCACCTTGTATCAGTGTCCTGCCCGTCTCTCCAGTCCCAGAACAAAAAGAACAGTCTTCAAATTGCTCCCAGTTCTGATTTAGAATGTTTAAAAGGTCCTGTGCTTTGCTCAGCTGGTGTTTAACCTTTCCTATGTCCTTGCCCTGGCCATGCTGGCCTTTACTCCCAAAGAGCATCTTTTGAGCTTTGCTCTCCTCACTTCTCTTGGTATGCACCCGTGGGCAGGAGGAAGGTGGGAAGGATCCATGGCATTGATCAATAACTTTTTCCTGTCCAGCCAGGAACCCAACCCGCCCAACTTTATTGCTGCAACCAGATCCTGGCTCGAGGGATGTTACGGCAACCAGCCTGGGCCGTGGGGGCCAGAAGAACAAATACCTCCCTAACAGGCATGACTTCAGCCAGCACATGCCCCACTGCCCGGATAGCTCCTCTGACAGAGGAAGCCCCTGTGAGGATTTACAAGTCCCAACCACTTCCTGAAATCACCACTCCTGCTTGTTATCTCACCCTCCCATCACCTGCAGGGTCCGGATACTGTTTGAAGGGAAAGGAGAGCCCTGAGAAGGAAGAGGAGGAGGTGTGTGAGTCCTGCTGATCTGCCCATTAGGCTGGGGGGTGGCAATGGACCCCAACAATGAAATATCTGAGCACTCTGGCTCAGTCTTTTTATTACCTGCAATGGAAAATGAGTGCCAGCTGCAAATCAGGGATTTCAACAGCCTCTCTGAAGGCATGTCAAGCATTTTATGGCTGGAAATACATTTAGGGTTTATTATGGGCTGCCCACTGATCTTTCCTGCATGCATGGAGTGGCTGGACCCTGTTCCCACCCTGCCTTTGGATGGGAAGGGGTCCCCACAAATTGATCGGTTTTCGGATGGCAAATTGATTGGTTCCATTTGCTGCTTCTCTACTTTCTTTATCCTGAGCAAGGATTTAACCTCACATTGAGACAGGCTGGAAGCTGATTTGGAGGACAGCCTCAGCCTGCAGTGGGATGCAGCATATGTTGCAGACCTGTCAAATGTCACACAGAGCAGCACTTGCCCCATGGGTCCCTCCACAGAAGAAACAGGCTCTCCCCTTCCCAGCACTGTGCCCTCACTTCCTCAAACTTCAGCACTCAACATTTGTAAACTCCACACCTTCATGGAGGAGCACCCCAATCATCCAGTCCCATGCTGGGGTCTTGGAAAAGTGAGCCAACTAATGGGAACTGGACCACTTGGAAGTGGGAAACTGGCAAGATAGGATGTAGCAACACAGCTTTGCAAACTCTACAGGAGCTCTACAGGAGCCATGGCACAGCCTGAGCTGTTGGAGAAACCATCTCTTGGCTTCATTTCTAGACATGCTACAGACATGCCTTCATTGCACCGTGCACACCTCAACCATCCAAATCCCTCTGTTAGACCAAGTGCTTTATAGCTGCTTTCAATTTCTTATTGACTGGACTCTGCTCTTCTCGTTACACAAATATCACATTTTGAAACTTCCTCTACCAAAAACATGAACAGGAATTTCCCTATAGTGTCCTGGTTTTAAGAATTTGGATCTTGAAGGCCTGCAGAAAGTCATCACCACTGGTGATAAAACAGGAGAGGAGGGATAAAAAAGGGATGCATGTGGGGGAAGGACAAAGAACATGGGAAGGAAACAGGGAGGGACTCTGGAGTAAATCTGAGGAGCTGTGGGCAAGGTCAAGCTCTGCTATCTTGTCCCCTCTGAGAGAACAGGGTTGCAAGGTCTCCAGCAGAAGAACCACAGTCCAAAAGCAAGGTGGGAAACATGGGGCTGTAAATCAGCTCCTGCCCAGTGCTGTGACAGCTCTTTTGGCCTGAGCCATGGCTGACATCTTGCCCGAAGCCATGGCAACCATTCTGGCCTGTGCCACGGCTGTCACCTTGGCTAACCCATCCCAACTGGCCACTGAGTCTACAAACACACCCCCTTACCATTCCGTGTCTGAATTCACTGTAGGAATGGGGAGTCCTTCATTAAACTCACGGTGTCCATGGCCTTGTCAATAAGGAAGGGCCGCAGCAGCCCTTGGTGCCTTGGCTCTGGGTGCTGCTTTCTCAGCAGCCATTCTCTCTGGACATGAGGAGCAACACTGCGGGGTCCAGCCGGGGATCCCAGTGAGGATGCCCAGCCCCTTGTTTACTCCTGCTACCATCTGCTGGAAGGAATCAGCCTGTGCACTTGCCTGCCGCATGGAAACTGTTGGGAGCCATACCCGGAGAGAACAAGGACGAGAGCAGCACTGGGGTGAATCTGCTCATGGACACAACACGGATGAGGGTCCTGCTGGGGGGAATCTCTCTGCTCTCTGCCTTCCCACCCTGTGTTCAGAGGGACCAGAACACCCATGTATCTCTCCTAGGGCTGTTTAAAGACAGGAATTTTGGAGGCTTCCTTGACTCTGCTCCAGAGCCTGGCACAAGGCATTGGTTTGGTCTGAACCTCAGTTTCCCTGTTGCTGCTTAAAACACTAACCTTTCGTGTGGCTCAGCCCCCACCATTTGACTTACTGTGAGTGTAAACATTGTCCCTTCCTAGATAGGTGCCATCACTTTCACCATGTTCCCATCCCTGCTGCTTCCCACCATTCCCAAAACAATTCCCATTGAGCAGCGCTCCCCTGCCACAGAAACACAACCACGCCTTGAATGAGGCATGAGGGCTGCTCATCTGTGACCATCTGGGGAAAAAAAACAGTGCTGAAAGCCAAAATATCTGCTCAACACACTCTCCTGTGCAAGCTGGGCCTGGGACCAAAGAGAGTCAGTACCAGGCTGGAAGCTTCTGTATTTTTGTTATGGGTTGTTGAACAAACCACACAGTTTTACCCCACAGGGTATCATAAATAAGCAATGAAAAAGCAGAGAAGTGAAAAGGAAAAGTATTTGCCTGCAAAAATATGTTACTAAGCAAATGAGTCAGAAGGATGTGGACTGAACTGTGCAGGGCCTGCTATGTCTAAAAGCAAAGCTTTTATAAGGTAGGGAAAGTGATTTAAGAGTCTGCAGGTAAACATGGGCTGCCACGTATTGTTCTGGGGAAAAGTGGCAGAATAAATATGCAAATCCTTCTTATGTGACAGCCAGAATGGTGGAAATGATTATGAAATAGACCTGAAGAAGCCTGATTAATAATTTATCCTCAAATGGAAGTTGATTCTTGGCTGAACAGCAAGGATAATAAGGCTGAGGAATCAATAAGAGCATTTACAACTCTGTAAAATGCGTTTACAAGTACAAAAAGATGGGTTGCTTTGTGGCCATGCCTTGCATGAGCTAGGAGAGAGAGAAGGGAGAGCACACAACAGTGACTGTGCAGGCCACACAGACAAATCTGGAGAGGGAGCTGAGCATTGTCTCTGGATGTTACTGCTACCTGAATGATTCTCCACCATTAACACATGTCCTGACAGCCCATGGAGGACACATTAATTAAGCTCAGTCACTTAAGAAGGTTTGCATAATTAATGCAGTGTTGACAGAGCAGTTCAGTGGTATCTTCAGCCAGAATGTGACAGTCCTCAGGGATGCAGTGTGGAAGTGACTGCCCGGACACCATGCCCTTGGGTGGCCTGTGCACATCTGGCCTAGCTAATCCCCCTCTTCACCACACCTTATCACAGCACACATTGGTAGGCAACTCACCCTCTCAGAGAAACAAGTGATCATCAGCAGCCTCCTTTGATGTAAACTCTTAAAACTTTGTGCCTCAGATTTCTAAAAATATCCTTGTTGAGATCCACTGGGCAACTGGAGGTTCATTGCTTGCCCACCCCACCTTCCTTGGGCAGTTGAGGAATGGGTGCCTTAAGAGCAGCCCAGCTCTGTGATGTGACAAAACTGGAGGCATTTTTACATGGCCTGATTCAGAGCTGTGAGCAGGTACCTCTGCCTCGAGGCAGATGAGAAGGATGGGGTCTCTCAGCTTGGCTCGAGACTCTGTCACCCTGGAAGGGACATGAACCCATGACATGTAATTGTCACAAACATCTTCCAGTCTGTTGTCCATGGGCTCACAAAATGTCCCTGAAAAATGAGAAAGAAAAGCCAGTGGGGCTGCGAATGACCAAAATCCAAACTGCCCCTGGCAAGTTTTTCTTTGTGATGTCTTCTGTAATGAGAGCAGTGACATTTTGGGGTAGCAGAGGGAGGTGGGAAGGCAGCTCCCACTGGGGATGTGCCTGATACTGAGACCCTCCCCGCCTTGGGCAGAGAGTACAGATAATGGATTTGCACAGATTTCCTCTTAGTGCTGCTCCTCCCCGAGGGCCTTTGGCAGAGCGTCTCCAGCGCCCGGCTGGCACGGTCTGTCCCAGCCGAATGTTCCACAGCACAACACCAAGGGACAAATGTAGGGACCCTGACAGACAGCCTTGCAAGACAGCTCTCCCCAAACCCTCCCAACAGATGGGTGTCCAACCTGCTGGTAAATACTGCCAGTGAAAGAGGCTCCATCCCTTCCTGACAGCTTGTTCCAGGGTTTGTGTGTGCTCAGAGCTGGAGGAGTTTCCTAACGTCAGACCTAAATCATGCTTGCTGAAAATGGAGTCTTGCCCTCCTTATCTTGTCCCCATGCTGTATATGGAGAGCAATTCATCCTTATCCATGCATAAAAACCTTATATACAGAAATACATTTTACTTGCTGCCTTCTGGACCTTTTGTTTTCCAGACAAAACAAGCCCAGTTCCTTCAGTTTTCCTTCCAAGGTCAGATTTTCAGCATTTATCTTTGTTACTGGTGCCAAGGAGTGGCACGAAGCACTCTGATGTCCCACCTGCTGTGAGCAAAGAGGAATAATCAGCTCTAGGGTGGATCCTGGTCTTCCCCTCACAGGGCATCAGCAGGACCTCATGGAAATGGAGAAGAACTGCAAGGATGATCTGAGGATTGATACTACCAAGTGTGAGCTGAGACCCTTCAGCTGGTGAAAGACTAGAGGAAGGACAGCTGATAGAGATGAATGTTATTGAACAGGTAAATAAGGAATGACTGTCCACTGTTTCTTTCAATGTAAGAACCAAGGCTGTCAAGTGAAAGCAGCAGGAGAACAAATAGAAAGATAAACTGTGCTGTGTGCAGCTAACCTGAGAGACTCCTTGCCTTGGGATACATGGAGATTACCTGTTTAAGAAATTAAAAAAGGAACTAAAAAAAAAATTATTGGCTAGAAATCCACAACAGCTGCTATTAAACACAAAGCCACAATGTTTGACTGAGGAAGATCCCCACTGAAGACTGGGAAACTACTCTGAAGAAACCTCATAGCACATGGACCCCCTCCTTACACATTAGGTCTCCTCTCAGACCTAATGGTGCAGGATTGCATGGACCTTAGATTTGACCTGATCGGTTTTTTCCTGTTCTGGTTCACACCATGCCTTTGTAGAGCATCCCAGAACACTGGATATTCTAGTGAACAACAGGCTTTGCTAAAAAATGAGTTCAGCATCAGCTGTCAGAATGACACCTTGGCTGTCTCAGTCATCTAGAGTCTCTCAATAGCTAAAGAGAGGAGACCTGAGGAACATGAAGAAAGAGAGAAAAAAAAGGCATCAGTGAGTCTTGCAGAAACCCACATGAAAACAGATCAAACTATTTAGGTCCTGTTTAGGAGTTTGTCCTGTAGCATGAAACACTGTGATCCTGAGAACAGTGCCCAGCTAAAAGTGCCTGCTGGGACACTGAGGTGGGGGATGCTGACCTGCCTCGCAGCCTTGTGTAGCCACAGCTTCCTTTAAGTCTCTGCCCCTGGACTCCAGGCAGTTTACAGTAAGATCTCACACATCCCATCCCAGCCAGGTGTGAGATCAATTTACTGTCTGGAGCAAAGGTTAAGCGTCCTGAAGGGTGAGGCCCAATGCAGAGCAGTGTCTTGGCCCATCTAGGCTGAAGCTGTCGGCAGCCATGGCTTTTGTGTCTGTAATTTAAGCCTTAACAAACAGAAAGACCAAACTTTGTGAGAGAACTGTCATCTTATTTCACTTCTACCAAGTTTGGGACTGGAGTACTAAAGAGTACGGGATCTCTCTTGATATTAAAGTCCTTTTGGCACGGGTTGAAAGATAACTTTTGCAGGTAGAGGACATTCAAAGCTTTAGAGGCCCCTGGTTTGTAAATGGTTTACTTCTACAGCAGCTCCTTCCAGGGAACAATACAGACTAATCTATCACACAGCTCAGATGGTGTGAGCAGCAGCTGGTCAGGCCCAGAGAAGGGCAGCTGAGGAGAACATGAGTTTTTGCTCTGCCCTCACACCCAGCATGTGCCTGATGGTCTCTCTGTTTCCTTCCATAATAAAGATCATGGATGACTTTGTCCAGTGCTGAGACATGGCACAGGCTATCTCCTGGTCTTCCATCTACACATCTTTCCACCTCCAGGGTGCTCAAAAACATTGAAGATGGTATTTCCTGTGGGAGACACTGTGTAGCTGCTCTTAGAGAGGCTGATGGCATTAGTAGGAAGGAGAGGGCAATCACTTAGATTAATGAGGCCCCAACACATTGACTGAGAGGAAGGGTGGGCACATTCGTGGGTTTTCAACACTATATTTATTTTTATAATCCTCCTGTTTCCCACCTCCCCCTCCATGGTGTCTTGGAAGTCAAGACTGACACCTGCCAGGATATGAGAAGTCCAGACAAAATCAGAATGATCCTCTCCAAAGCTGGAGTGGAAGGGAACTTTTTTCAGCCCCCACAGAGATCAAAGAGCCAGCTGGGTCTGGGGTTGCAGGGCTGGGCAATTCCCAGGTGCAGGAGACTGGCAAGGTGTCAGTCATGTCCCCCTGCACATGCTCCTGCAGACGCTCAGCATATGACTGAGGGGCAGCTGGTGGCAGCTAAGCCTTGGCCCGCACACCCCCTTCCTTGAGAAGCATGACGGAAGGGATTAAGTGGCTTGTAAGGTGACACGGGGTTGATCAGCTCTCAGTGGCGTGGTGGGAGGGAAGATGCTGAAGTGGCTTTCCACCTCTGCTCCCAGTCTTCTCTCCAGTCTCTACCCAAGCCCAGAAGTCTGTTGTCCTGCTGGAGGAACAGCAGCTCCTGTTCCTGTCACCCACTTTCAGACCTTACCTCTATGCCCTTTTCTCTCTAGGGGTGAAGGATTTGTCCCTCCAATCTCTTCTTTATGTCCTAAGCAGTGACATTCCCAGGGGAGTGTCTCCAGGAGCTGGAGGGGCAGAGGATGAAAGAGAGCAAGTAGATGCTGTTCAAGCACAGATGTGACAACTAGATGGGATGGACTCTGCAAATCTCTCTCTCCTCCTTGTCCTTGCAGACCTGTGGCAAGGCTTCAGCGCTGCTCAGAAGATGAGGATGATTTGCAGCACAAAACTGCTCCTGCATTCATCCATGTGTCTGCTCCACCACAAGGACACAGGAGCCAGGCATATCCAACCAGCTCAGCTCCCACAGGCAGATAAACCAACACACACCCCAGCACAGGGAGCTTCCCAGGGGCTTGAGGATAGATGTTGCCCAGGCATTAGGGAGGGAAATCTCTGAATGTAGCCCTGTGCTGAAAGTGTGAGGTTCTCTTATTTTGATCACCTCTTACTCACCATTATGTCAGTTCTACCATGGTGATTTTTCCTGCAAAAGGCACACAGAAACATCGTGGGACCCTATCACCATCATCAGATACCAAAGAAAGAGTCTGCTGCATGAAGAGCTCTTTCTCCAAGCAGACGTGGCTCCAGCGTCTCCCTGCAATCCCCTTACTCTGCTCTCTCCTTCTTCCTGCCCTCAGGCAGCCCCTGGGCAGGCATTTCTGGATGACTCATGTGCTCCAAGCTGGACCAGCTCTTGTAATCCCCACTGCCACTGCCAGACAATAGGATGCCAGCACACGGGTCCTGCTGGCAGGGTCCTAGCAGCCACAGGGAGCAGGATCAGCAGCTCCTGTGGTATTCCTGTATTGCCAACGTGCTGTCAGCTTCGTTATTCCTCTGCAGCCTTCCCACCCTCCAGTGACACCCAGACTTTCTGTAACACAGATTCCTCTCATAGGGAGGCACCAGAGAGCAGGGAATAAATTTATAAAATTAGTTCACGTGGTCAGGGCTGAAGCTGAACAGATTTTTTCCATCTGATTAGTTCATATCCCTGCAGCACCTCTGGACCCCACTGAGGTCAGGCACTCTGCACTTAATCAGTGGATCTTCGGCAGAACTGCTGAGTTTCACAGGAAGAAGAAACACTTTTGATTGTCCAGTCTTCTCTGCTGTCTCAGGGGCAGTTACTGAGCTTTCCTTTCCTATGGCAGGTGATGTCAGATCAGGTGTTGGAGCACAGACCGAGGCACGAGGATACTGCTGGCATGAAGATTATCTCTCATGGTCCTACTGAGCTTTGTTTCCCTGCTGTATCCCTCCAGTCTCCTTCCTGGTCCATGTATGTCAGGCATGGCTGTGTCAGTAGTAGGGGTCAAAAAGCAGGGGAGATACTTGGTGCTGTGCACAAGTGATACCCAGACTGGCTGCAGGGCAGGAGACAAGGCTGTACACTTAATCCTCGAAGCATGACAGCGTGGCACTGCCCTGTAACAGGGATTCCCCTTCGTTGTGAGAGTGCTGGTGACAGCTCAATCCAAGGGAGGTGAAAAGGCTCATGACTGGCATCGGCTGTGGAAAAAAACCCATCCTTATGTGGCATCTCTTGTGGAAAACATTGCATCTCTAGAGTGGAAAAAATCCAGGCCAGTTCCTCTGGAGAACAAATCTCAGAGAGTACGGCTCTGTCTAAATATAAATCTCTCTCCGTGAAGGTCCCACAGCAGTCTCAACGCTGTCCTGAGGCGATGGAAGAGCCAGAGGCACAGGGTGCAATGCAGACCTGGCAACATTAGAGGGAGCTTTGGGAAGGGGTCTGGGAAGAGTAGGAAACAATAACTAGATGTAAATTACATTTTGTGAGTTCGTTTAAATAAGGGATCCAGTTTAATCCCATCGAGTGTTTGCTTAGTGTACAGCTGAAAATTAGCATCAACAATTTTATGCACACTAATAAATTCAAGCCATTACTCTCTCCATCTGCATCTTCATTCATATAGTTTAAGAATCAAAGTGATTTCCCTGTAAATTTCTAAGCCTCAGTAATTTACTCCAAAGAATGTAAATAGAAAGAGCCTGAAGGCCCAGAGACACAGTCTTACAAGCCCTCCCTCCCCTCCCTCCCCTTCTCACTTTTCTCAGGTGAAGATGATGGGAGATGTCCAGTTTGGTGAGCCAACACGGACATCACACTCTGGTCTCTGGCTGCCCACTGGGGTTACCCTGCATGTGGACACAGAACACATCAGCTGGGGAAAGGGAGCCCTGCAGATTGGGATGCTTGGTGTGGGTATAGCACCATGCTCCGAGGCGGCTGCGAGGAAATCAATCATCTTTTATTGTTCTTTGCTCCTCCGGTCGGGGTGGAACATTCCTCCTAAAGAGAAACTTGTTATCCTCCCCGGCAGCGTCCCTGCCGAATTCCTGGCATCAGCGGCTATAAATAACCCCCTGTAGATGAGAACAGCATGTGGGCAAGGCTCCCAGGGAGCGCAGGCAGCAGGATCCATCCTGCACACACACGGGGCCCTGCCACCAAACCCCCAGGAGAGCTTTCCAGCCGGCTGGGGAGGTTGTTCCCCCATTCTTAGCTTAAAAGCCAGGGCAAAAGAGGCAAAGGAGTGCAAGGAAACCAGCTGGCTGGGAATTCTCACTCTGCGTTTTAGGCTAGGCCGGTCCAGCTGGAACAAAGTTAGGATAAAATTCTATATTTTTTATGAGTTTTACAGTCTGAGGCCTTGAAATGTGGAACTAAGATTAAAAAGTCTTGCTGGTTTTTTGGGGGGTTTTTTTTGGTTTGTTTTTTTTTTTTTCCCCCTGAGAATCGCAGAAATATTCCATCCCCAAGTCAGAAGAACTCCCACCAACAGTCACAGTAGCCCCTTTCCCATCCCCTGAACTGTATGGTCAGAAACCTGGCTGAATATTTTTGTATGTGCCACTTTGAACCACTGGCTTTCAGCTTCCAACATTTCACCAAACTATTTTATGGTGCAAATGTAAAAGTTCCTTTTAGGCAGAAAACATCTATTTTTTCATTGTAAAGCCTGTCAACTGTTTAAAAAATGTTTCCACTTTTTTATTTTCTTTTATAAAATAGAAGACATATCTAAAGCAGCCCATTAAACAGTTTAGCTTCAGCAAATTAAAAGATAAAAATTAATAAGCCACTGTTCTACTTAGGCAAGGTGTTTATATTTTACAGCCAAGGAGCTGGTGGATTATACATGAGGTCTAGGACAGAACAAGGGCATATTTGGAGGAAACGAAGGGTGTTAGACTAAAGTGCAATGGATGCTGCACAAAGATATGGCAAGGAACAGCTTTGGAGGAGAAAATCCATGCTTCTAAATGAAAACCATTTGGCTACATAAGAACTGAAGCTCTGGGATTTGAGCTGACATTGAGGCTACCATTTTTAAATGCTTCTACTGCATCGAGCACAATAAAGAGCTGGACGAAGCTCTGCGAAGTGCAGAAGTTTGCAAAATCCAGAGGGGAGAAAGAATGCTGAGAGTTCCAGATGTTCAACACTTAATTAGAAATGTCCATCTTTTTCCCTCTCTCCTTTCACTGATCTCAAAATTATCTGCAAAGGAAGGTCCTCAAGGAGCACTCCTTTCAGATCAGATTAATTAATTTAATTTTAATGTCAAGGTTTAAAAGCATCATACTGCTAAAATGTTAAAACAAAAAAGCTGTGTCTAAACATAGTAGTTTTTGAAAATACAGAAATGAGGTCTTTAAACATTGACCAAACATTTCCTTTGTATTTTCTTTCAAATGAATAGCCTGGTAAAATTAGGCACCACTCTGTCCTTTTCCTTAAAGTTCAGGGGACCAAAGTGTCAGGAGGAAGAAGCCTTCTTTCAATAGGCATAGAAATTACATGTTTAAAAACATTATTTTATTACTCTTGTGAAGCTTTACTGACAAGTCTAAAAAATGATCTTATGAAGGTGGAAAACAATCTTATTTCTAAGGAAAAATAAACCATCACAGACAGATAGTTGTCCCAAATAATTAACCAAGAAGTCTTTCAGTAATGGAAAACACCAAAAAAACTTAACATTTGAGATGAACCACATTGATTGACTCATTTGACCTCAATCAGGGTGTTGCCTGGGTCTTTCAAAAAACCCAAGGGGAGAAGCAGGGAAAATATAAAAGTCAAGCACGACAAGAAGCCCCTCCATAAATCTAAGGGATCCTCCTCACACCTCTTGAGTGGAAAGAGTCCAGCTTACCCAGTTTTTTACCTATTTTCCTACTAATATTTCCCAGAAGTAAACAAGGCTTCAGACTGTCCCTACAGAAGACCTTGGAAGTGCCTGTCTTGTTTAGGGTGACTGCTGGACATCCATCTCTCTTCTGGAGGGGACAGGCAAGGAGGCACGGCACCTGTCCCCACTCCTGGCAAGGCGATGGCAGCAGGCCAGGCGCAGGGGCTGGGGGGGTATGAATCCAACCCAGATGTGCTCCCACCTGGCTGCAGAAGCAAAGCAGCTGCAGTGCTTCAGTGCAGGATGTCCTTATCACTCCTGGAAAGGGGAGGCTGAGAGAGCTCGGCTTGTTTAGCCCAGCATGACACCCGCTGAGAGGGGATCTGATTGCTGTCCATAAATACGTCAACAGGCCTAACAGCAGGGAAGAGCCACTGGAGCTAAAAGAGGACACTGGCACTGGAGCAAACAGGGCTAAAGCACAAGGAAAGAAAATGTAGGCTGGAAATTAGCAGCAGATTTGTAGCCAGCAAAGAGAGGCTGGAATAGGCATCCCACAGGGCCAGAGTGGGCCAAAGTCAATGTTTGTGTAAGACAGAGCCTGCTCAGTCCATGAAGGAGCTGCAGTACTGGATGTTCTCAAAGCATTATTCCCCAGCTCCAGCAATGTTTTATATGCAAGTCAGGTATGGCTGGTGAGAAGCACCTTTCTCTGGCTTGTCTGTCTCTCTCAGTGGAGATGATGGCACTGAAGTCCCCCTTTCTTAACCAGGTGTACCAGCTTCTCTACTGGGATCCATTCCATCTCCAAGCCCCAAAAGGCAGATATATGAATGTTTGGTTTTCCACACAGGGTACAACCCATCCAAACCACAACTTAAGCTGTGCCCACTCTCTCTGCTAGCAGGGCCACACTGAGGTCATTTAGCACAGTTAAACTTGGGTTGAGTGAGCCACAGCAACCTTATCCCTGCCTCCCTCCCTGCCTCTGCTGGAGAGGCCAGCCCTGGGTGGTCAGCATAACCCCCTGCTGAAGATGAATTTGCAGCTTCATGATTGGGAGTGTAGCAGTGAAGGCCATGTTCTCTTCTGCCCTTTCTGCTCCAAGAATAGCAGCATCTAGCAGAAGGGCAGGGCAGCCATCAAGGGAGAGCAAGGGATAACCCAGGTGCTGTAGGACAAGGTCAGATGTCATAACACTCACGCCCTGACTGGCCCCAGACCCAACACTGCCCCTTTGCAGCACAGCAGCTGAGTGGCTGTGTATTTGTTCCCAAAGTGCCACAGCCTAAACCCTGCCTGCAGATGTCCCTCTGTGCTGATGCAGCGGTGTCTAAATGCTTTTGGTGGCTCGGGATGGCTCTGGGCTGGATCCATGATGTGTTCAGCTGTCTCAGGTTTCGGAGGGCAGCAACATCTGTGAGAGCATGAGGGAATGGCTGCAAATTGATGTATCACACATGCCTCCCATTCGTGTTGGGAGCTCGAATGCACCATGCTGACAGAGCCTGATGTGTTCGGGCTGCAGCCAGCCAGCTGGAGCTCAGGGACAACAAACTGACAGGTTTCAGCCATCAGCTGGGCACAAGGAACCTGGATTTGGTCCAGTTTCTGTCCAGTCCCAGAGCAGGGATAACCGACAACTCTGCTGGAGGCCCTGTGACGTCAGGGGCTCAGGCGGTGTTTGGGTCTCAGGGGGATTTGAAGTGGGCAGTGCAAGCTCAGCAGGTTTGCACTGGGTGACCTACTTTGCCCCAGGCTAGATGTGAACTGTGTGACTGGCCATGGAGCTCCTCCAGTCCCTGCTATCTGCCTGGGCCAGACTTCCCTCTTCTCCTCTACACCCAGTGCAGCTCATGTTTTATGACAAATTGAATTTAGTTATGTGGTTCATTGATTCTGTGCCCTGGAATTCCCTCACCCCAAGTACCTCCTCTCTCCAGCATGTGCTGGGAATCTGCTCTGAAGCAAATCCCCTCTGATACTGGCTAATCCTTTTTGTCTCACTCCACACCACCATGACCTGAGCCGATACCGCTCTCTCCTCAGGGAAGCAGACCCTTCCCCAGTGACCTGCTTAACAGAAACTGCTGCAGCCTTTTGCAGTCAAATACATGCTCAGCCATTTGCTGTCGTCTCTTATCTGGGCAGTGACACTGATTTTGGCTGATGGCAGCTGGAACTGTAATTGGCATCCATAGCACTCCTTTCCAAACAACAAGTTCCCTGGCAGCAGCAAACCTCAGAAGCTGAGAGCAGTGCTTCCCCTGAGCTCAATGACTGCCATGAAGCTTAGATCCTTGTGCAAACATCTCTTGAAGTGAAAGCCACCCCTACACCTGCAGCAGCAGCATCACCTTCCCAGGCACCCTGCCTGATGACAAATAGCTGTTTCATGCAGGCACATGACTAAGAGAAGATGCCCAGTAGTTGTCTTTTCCCCAGCAAACATTGTGACAGTGGCTCTGAGGCAGGTACGGGAGGGACACAGCCCCAGTCCCTCTCCTGGTCTGCTCTCCTGACGACAGTGTTGTGTAAATGTTGAAATATGGCTCTTTTGTACTTCCAGTTATGAGAGGTGGGTATCCTGCTTCGATGTGTCTCTCTCATACACATTCATAACATTCAAATTTATAATGTAATCTTACTTGCCGTTCCATATTTATGAGAAGTTTTGATGGGTGTTTCTTTATGTGATAATATCAAGCAGAATGCTAACCCATTGCCTCAAACCACTGTAAAGTCGTTTTCTTACATAATTGACACCAGCATATTCTTTCATTATACAAGATTTAGCATGCATCTGCTCCACCATTGCACGGCAATAGATGACTTTTTCCAGAGTCTCCTATTATCAATTCAAATTAGCCCCATTTCCCGAAGCTACTGTATGGATTTTACAGTTGACAGTAAGGGAAAAACACAGGAGCATAATGACTCTATTAAATTATTCAGGCCTAGTTAAACCCAGTTCGGTCTGTACTGGAGAGCAAGGAAACAGGGAAGAGGGGGAAGACAGGCAAAAAAAGCCCTTAACTCCACGCAACTCATTGGTTATAAAATGCAGCCATCTTTACAATGAGTTATAGAGTGCATCACCTGCAAGAAGCCTGGAAGTCCTTAATCAAAGAGAAAAGTCTGTCATATGACAGAACATTCATTTTAGTTAGTGTAATTGGGTTCAGCAAGAGGCTAAGAAGAAAAGTTTGGTGAAGAGATGGACATTTTTCACCTTTTATCTTCCCCAAATTTTGGTCTTGTTTGCTTTTCTTTCCAAATTGTCTCATGGGGCTTCCTGCCCCATCCCAATCTTGCCCTTCTGTAAGAACAGGCAGCTGGACAAGGTGACATTGGGTTTGCCATCTGATTCCACCCTAACCAAACTCGCTGCCCTTTGTTCCCTTATCAGACAGACAGACGGGTAGACAAGGATGGACCTGTGACTTTGGAGAGGGAGATACTGCGAAGGAATGGACAGGAAAAGGGGTGACAACTGGCTGCTCATGAAGGGATTACTGGTAAGAGAAAAATGGGAGTAGGTGTTTTAACCAAACCACATTTAAAAATGGAGGACAGATATATCAGGCTACCTGAAACATGGAAAAATAAGGCTCAGAGACCAGTCAGATAGATGGTAAGTAGATGGTAGATGCCAAATTTCCAAATAGTTTTCTGGGGTCTCACACTAAAATGAATATATTGGATGTGATCAGCTGTAAATGTTAGACAAACAAGCCCTTTAAAATTCAGTGTGGCCAGTCAGCCACCTTCCCCTCTCTTGGCAGCCCAGTACCTGGTCTTCTCAGCCAGTTGCACCTCCAGGTTTGGCTTTGTGCTGCAGAAACTTTGAGCTCAGTGCAGACAAATGGAAAACAATGGCTTCAGGTGTAGTGATGTTCCTGCCACTATGCCTGGACTATCAACAAGCCCCAGTGTTTATCTATATTGTGTAGAGCCTGCACAGTGAGATGATAACAGTGTGTAGGTTGCCCAGCTATGCCTTATAACAAACAGCATTAAGCCTACAGCACTCTATTCCCAACCAGACCCTGCCACAGCATCAAGACTTTCATCTCTGTGAGCAAAGAAAACTTTGTTCTAACCCATGGTTGTGAAAGAATGCATGAGCAGTGGAGCAAAATCCTCCTGCTGCACACTTTTTTGCAGGAGGAGCAGGAATGAGTCAAGGATTGTTGGGGTTTGTTTTTAGGAGGGATGAAGACAGAAGTAGAAAAGCAGCAGGGAAAAAGACAAAGGCCAGAAGGAGCTTTCTGGGAGGCATTCTGCATCCCTGGACTGAGGTTGCAAAAGGCACAAATAACCTTCTCTCAGCTGCCCTCTCCTGCTTGGCCATATTTGCCCAGGTTGAAAGCAGTGAGTCCAGTACACTGGACTCACCAACCACTGGGCTTGGTCCAGCAGCTGTGCTCTGTCAGCCCCCCCAGTGCCTTGGTGATGGTTGAGGCACAGTGTATGGACTCCAGGCTTGCAGTGCCCTGAAATATCTGTTGTGGGTAGAAACAAGATGGGACCTGGCATCACCTTGAGAATCCTGGCCACCCCAAACTGTCCTCCATTAGCAGGAAGGAGCCTTTGGGATCAGGATGGAGAGCAGCACTAGCCCTTATGCCCAAGGTGGGTTCTGAGGAGCCCAGACTCGTCTCATTTGGAGTTTCCCCTCAAACTGAGTCTTTGTCCTCTTTTCTTCTTTCTGTTCAGGCTGTACTCAGGCTTTTCTCATTCTGCATTTTTCATCCATTGCTACTTGCTTCAGAAGCTGTTTCTTGCTGTCTCTACAACAGTGTGTCCCTGGGGTCTCACTGACTGCTGGGGGTTTCTTTCACTTTTGCTTCATAGCTGCAGGTGATAAAGCCCAAAGAGAACACACCCTGGGGAACTGTGCCCAGAAAATTGCTGGTTGAATTGGAGAGGATCATTTAGCAAAGCAGGGAATTGAGTGAACGGCTGAAATCACAGGATCTGAGGAGCAGCCAGTGGAGCCAGACTGAGGACCCATGCCCCAAATTCCTGCAGTCCTCACGCTTGGCAGACCCCAAAATGTTTTAGTGCCAATTCTGAGGATGCTGCCTGGTTTAACAGAGTGGCACAGTGTTTAGCCCAGCTGGCTGGGTGCATGGGTCCACAGGTCCTGCTCTCCAGCTGCTATTTAGTCTGTGGGTCTGCAGGGTCTGGCTACAGGGTGTGCAGGAGCCCAGCTTCAAATTCCCCTGCCCAGATCATGGCTGATCTTTCCAGAGAATTTGCGTCGAAGGGCAAAGTCTCTGCATAGTTTAGTAGCAGCTGTTTTGCCTGATTTATTGGCTGTTGCAAAGGCCTGTGTAAATGTAGCAAAGTGGTCTGTTATCGCAAGATATATCCAGTGCCCCCTGCCTTGCTGATGACTGACGCCCTGATCCAGCAGCTTATTTAACACCTGTTCAGTTCTAAGCACGTTGGCCCAACCCTTTGAAGTCCTCTGGGAGCAGAGGCAGAGCTCATGTGGTCATGGTTTGAGTGTGTGCTTCAGTATCTTCATGAGTTGGGATCCCACTGGGGCTCAGCTTTGAAAACAGCAAGGGGCAGGACATAAACCAATCTCTGTGAAGACTTTTGCCCACTAACAGGGTGCAGAGGGTTGGGTAGGATTAGGGTACACATGAACAGAGGCCCATCTCTTCGTGTCAGTGGGGACAGGGACCTGGCTGCTCTCCCAGACTGCAAACTCCCTCAAAATGGGGTATGAAAATCCACAAAGCATGGAGCAGAGAAGGTGAAGCATTCAGGTAAAACCCAAAATATCTTGCACAGGTGCTTGTCAACAGTTTTTGTTCCTAGTAAATGAAAGTGAAGCAAAACCAAGAGTTCCCACAGATTTTTCTCACCTCCCTTTTCTAGAGGGAATTTTCTGGATGTAGGGTTACTCTGAGAAAGTGCTTTTGGAACCCAAATAGCCTCAGACAAGAACAAAGCCTGCTTTGAGCCCTTTTTTTATGAAACATATGGAACTTTCTGGCTTGGCTGTGCCTGATATTTCTGTCTGCATAACATCTAAATCCAAGGAAGTTTTTTTGTGGGTATTAGGAAACTGCTTCATCCCTTCCCCAACCTGCTAATGAGAATATTACTTTAAAACCACAAAATACCTCACCATGGTAAATACTCCAGAGGAGATAGTGATGGGACAGAAACAACCTGCAATATTTTGTTTCATCAGTCCTGCATTCTTCATTTCAAAGGGGCATTTTCAATTTTAAAAACTGGTCAAAGCTTTAACACGGGCAGAAAAGGTTACAGGAGGTACAAGTTGTTAAAATGAGTTGGAGCCACAATGAGTCCTGGAGTCAGTGACAAAAAAAGCATGTTCTTGATGGGAAAATGAGAACAGGGTGACCCTGTCACCCATCTGGAAAGTGGACTACCCTTTTCCAGCAATGATGCCTGGTGTTATGACAGCTTTTAATTAAGCTCCCTGTTAATGATCTGGGAAGAGGCTGCTTCATTCCTGAAGCCTGTAGGTGGTAGTAAAGACAGAAACAGACAGTGAAATGACACCAAAATATTTAGCACCCGGTTTCATTCCCAGTGGGAGCTGGATGAAGCCCATGGGAACTGTGACCTGGGGTTTGAAATAGCAGATGAAGGTCAGCTTGGGAAAACACAGCTGATCTGCAAAGGGAAAAGTAACAGATGGGCCCCATCAGGTTCATTCCAGACCCAAACCTCAAATACCCACTTGTGGCTTGGTTTCTCACTGGGGGAGAGAATCCTGATCCATTTTCACCTGCTCCAGTTTTCATGTGAGTTGCCACCTCCTCCTTTATGAGATTAAAAGAAATCAGTTTGGCTTTCTTCCAAATGGAATGAGCAGAATGGTATGTTACTATCTTTTTTTTCCAGTCTACATTGGTACAGCTGGTACTGGAACACAGGCACAGCCATAAGTAGCCAGTAAAGATGAGATTGCTGTGGGAAAGGTGCTGATATGATTTGGGACTAAGGACATAGGGAAAGATCAGCCTAGAAAACCCCTTAGCAACTTTGCCTTTGGCCCAAGTAGAGTTCCAAGGGTCATTTCCTGGCCTGTGGCATGAAAGCCATTGGCATGATTGGAAGACATTCAGAAAAAGCTATGAAAACAAGCAGAGGTGTAAAGGCAAAGATTTACAAGCAACTTTTGAAGGAGCTAACTGCAAGAGCTTAACCTAATGATGACACAGTGAGGACACGATGATAGCTTGCAAATATCTGAGGGGTATTAGCACTAGGAGCCAGTCATGGGGGACTGAAAGGGTATAATTTAGAGGGACAGGCATCAGGGAAGGGAGGCAAAGAAGGAGCTTCAAGGCAGCTTCCAGAGAACCAGGAGCATTAAGAAATGGGATACACCTTTCAGGCAATGGTTGGGAGCAACCTGGCACCTATGAACAGCCTGAACAAGGAGCTGAAATGTGTGCAGGGGAGCACACCTGGCATGAGGGGCAAGAGGGGCAAGCTCATGGGCTTTTCACGTTGCTAGCCCATGTGATTATTGGTGTGACAGGCTGGTGCATTGCTGGGGAGTAACAAAGCACTGGGCACTAGAGGCAAGCATTTCTGGGAGTTCTGGGAGCCAGTGCCAGCTGGCCATGGCTGGAAGCCAGTTGAATCCATGCCTTAGTCACACTCACACATCAGCTGGGGTACACAGGCCAGGCCTTTGATGTCCAACCCTGTCCCCTTTGCTGGTGCCCTCCATGCCTTCTGCATCTCTCCCAAAGCTCCCCAGTGCCAGCTCTGCCACTGCTGCTCAGGCACCCTTTTCTCTCACTGCATCCTTGGGTCTCCCTGCACCCTTGGGCTCAGCCTGCATCCCTCCTTTCCTCCTTGTCCCTTCTCAGGGACCTTTGTACATCCTCCATATTATGGCATGCCTGACCCTTCCCACCTCTGTTATTTCAGCCCTCTGTCTTTCCAAGGCAAGGATTCCCAACCATCCTAAGTAGCACATCGAGGGAACTTTCAGGGTTTTTTTGGTACGGAATATCCACTGGCAGCAGGCTCTGGAGACCATGAGCACACTGAGCCACCTCCCCATGTGTCCCAGCAGTGTCACATACAAGGTCACCTCTGGAGATGGGGTTGCCATGTGGCACAGAGATGTGCCAGCCCTGTCAGCTGATGCAAACACTGCTCCTGCTCCAAGGGAGCAGCGCCAGCCACAGGGAAGGGAGGGGATGGAAGAACAGGGGAAGACTGATTGCAGGGCCTGACCTTACATTTGAACCTCCCAGAACCTCGGCCAAGGTTGCCCCCATGTGCATTCCCAATGAGCCCTGTCTCTCCCCTCTGCATCCCTTCCTGGCGGGATGAGGCCTCGGAGACAGGAGCCCCTCAATCACACCCACCTAAGGCTGGGCTGACAGGTCCTGCTTCTTGCAAAAACCCCTCAGCATGTCTGTGAGCAGAGAGACTCTTCCTCTGGAGCAGGAACCCTTGGAGATGGGGATAGGGTGGGCCATTCCCAGGGGAGCAGCGCTGCAAAGGGCGTGTCACAGAGGTGGCACGGGAGCCTGACGGATCACCCGGTGCCTCCGCTGCTGGACAATCAAAGAATTCCTCCAACTGGCTGGATTTGTCCAGAAGTGACATGCATCTGGGCTGGGGGTGGGGAGAGGGGGCTGGCAAGGGACTCTCCTTATGGTAACAGCTGGGACCAGGCCTAAATATGATTAATTAACATCATAAAAAAAAAAAGAAAGATCAAGACTGAAAGAGAGCAAGAGAAGGGGAAATGAAAACCCAAGTCACAGACAAAATTAAGATTTATGGACCCAGAAGGATGAGGAGACTGGGGATGGAGAAGAACAAGAAAGGAAGGAGAAAGAGTGCCAAGGTAGATTACAATTTAATGTTTCTTCATGCTCAAAAATTACAAGAAGGGGCTGAGTGCTGTTCCCTGGGATGGGGACTGCTGCAGCTTGGTTGGGCAGGAGTGGGGAGGTGGCGGGGGTGCAAGCTTGCAGTACTTTTTGAGGAGGGGAACGTGTCCTGAGCAAAATGCCACTGAAGGAATGTGCAGGCATGATTTACAGCCCACAGGACAGCCTGCCCAGCTGCATCATGCCAGTGCTTTTTTGGCGCACAGGGACTCAATGCCAAGGGATCCTGAATGATGTGGGACAAGGGGGGTGACTGACTCCATTCCCCCAGCTCTACCCACCCCACAAATGTCTCTTCAGAAAGGCAAGGGGGCGAGATCAAAGGGCCACAGCAAGGTGCCCACCACAACCCAAAGGTTTTGCTAGATGATGCCAGGTCTGAAATCGAGAGGGAACAGGAGGAGGGGCAGGTGACCCACTTTGGATGAAATAGGAACCATCTGGGACCTCTTCCCAAAACCGCTGACCAGTCCAGCATTGCTCTACCCCCGTCAACTCAGCTGTAATTTATGGAATGGAGGGTACATGATCCCAAACAGCCCTTTCACATCTCTGTTTAAGAGCTGTCTTGTACCAGCTAGAGTAGTGACATAGCATTGACATTTTCCTTCTGCCTTTCCAAGTTTGTGTGCAACTGCCAATGACTTCACTTTTTCTCCTTTTTTTTTTTCCTATCAATGAGTAAATACTCCAGAGGAGTATTGGCTGGAAGCAACCTATCCTCCCTCTCTTCCAAAATCAGCTTTCAAAGCCAGAATTTGTAAAATGTGCTTGGCTTTCCAAAAATTAGAGGAAATCTCTGGTTGTCATTTTTTTATTTTGCCTTGCTAAGACCCAAATCAGACTCAAGGATTTTGCAGAATTATAAACAAAACAATAACGAGAGGAGTTCTACTGAAGTGAAAAGTTTCTGTGAAGGGTTTGGTTTGCTTTAATAAACATTTAGTCCAAAAATATTTTGTCACCCAGCTCCATCAGCATTTGCTGCAGATGAGCATAGCTCATGACCAGGGTTATCCTTTGCCCTTCCCTGCTAAGACATCAGCATCACCAGTTCTGTTGTCTCTCATCTCACAAGGAAAATAAGGCTATGAGTCCACTGACTCCATCCAAGTAACACCTTTCTGCTTTTCCCAAAACTACTTGTAGAATGCAAAGCACCACCCTCCCAGATCTCTGCGTGCCCTCTGGCCAGCTGGCTCCTGCAGCAGGCAGCAGATGGGAGCTGGGGCGAGCCAAGGGGTGGAAATCTAGTAAAGAGGGAGATTGCTGCTGTCCTGTGCCCCTGAACTGTGTCCCTGGGTAACTCCAGCCATGCTGCTGACCAGTGAAGGAAAATTTCCTCCACAACACAGAGGTCTACAGACTTTTCTGATGCTTTGCAAATCACACGGTATTTAGGGGAGACAGGGACTAGCAACCTTTTTTGTTTCCCAAAGTTCTGCAATGTTCATTCCTGTTTCATAGAACCATGGAGTTGTTTGGGTTGGAAGAGACCTTAAACTTCATCTAGTCCCAACTCCTGTGCCAAGGGCAGGGATGCCATCAACTAGAGCAGGATGCTCAAAGCCTCATCCAATCTGTCCTTGAACAGAGAGACTCTGTGGGTGCAGAAGATCAGTGCAGAGGTCTTGGTGGCTGATCAGACTACACAGTGTCACAGGTAGGACAGGGGAAAAGACACACTCAGGAGTATCCAGTACCTGGCCCTGAGGGAACAATGCTCTTGTGGGAAGGATGTTAATCCTCTCTACTTCTCTGCAGTGCTTCATGTTGTGCAGAAAGGGATTGGCAAGCAAAGCACCAACAGAATGGCGTCAAATTGATGTCAGAAAGTGGGAATAAGGAAAAGTTGGGGGTGTTTGGTTTCACTACAGCAGATGGGGAAAGTAAATTAATATAAGGAATTTAAGAATTTAGACCGGAACCTTGACTGGACTTAGCACCCATCTGGGCTGTCCTTCATCCATCCATCCATCCATCCATCCAGGGACCTTCCATGAACCACCCATTCATCCGTTTATCTTCCTCTTCCTGCCTGCAGTAATTGTTGGCACAAGGCATTGCACAGAGGAAACCAGCTGCAGAGCACAATGTCAATTTTCGTGGTACTAATTCCCAAGGAATGATGCTCCATGGTCCTACAGGCTTCTGAGTTGCTCTCTACACATTAACCCTTTGTGTGTAGCAGAACAGCCACCTCAGCATTCCCAGGGCCTGCTCTGAGAACAGCATTGCACCCAATCTGCTCCCCATTATATCAGGATGCAAGGAGGCTGGTGGTGAGGCCAGCAGGACCTGGAGCAAGCAGAGAGGAGATGGAAGCAGAGAGGAAGGGTTTGGATGCTGGCTGATAGGAGATACCCACTGAGAAGTGAGGAAAGGAAAAGTAAGGGGTGTGTGCAGGAAAATAAGCAAGACACAGAGGAGCAAAGAGCCAGCAGCTGCAGTGCTGGGAGCAGATGGAATTGTGCTGGGCACGGGTGTCTTGAAGGGGTCCTCCAGGGAAAGACAGGCTTAGAGAGGTAATAAGAGAGACATGGTGCCCATGTCCCTGTCATGGGCAGTGCTAGCTCCACAGCCTGGCAGGCTGCTCTGTCCCAAGCTGCTCCTCAGCCTCACTAGCATTTTCCCAGCTGTGTCCTCTCTCCAAGGAAAGCCCTGATTTCAGCAGGAAAATGGCAAGAGAGCACACTCCAAAATGGGATGTTCATAGTAATCCACCCTTCACACCCCTGGACCTGCTGTGGTCAGCAGTGGTTGGCATGCTGAATGTGAGCCACACGTCACTCCCATGAGGAATGAGGCAGCATCCTGACCCTGCTGGTTATCCCATTCCTGTGGCACTGGGAGGCTGCCCTGATGCTGTGTCCACTTAGGAAAGGAAGGAGAGGAGCTGGGTAGGGTCTGTTGGCCAGGACCACGGCAGGGAGCAGTGAGAACACAGTGGGTCAGTCCTGTGCTCTGAGAGGATTTTTACTGCATTATTCAAGTGTGCCCCTGTGTTTCTGCAGGTTGGACTAGACTTGCAAGAAAGCTGAATTGTTATTTATTTGAGGCAAATGTGAAACATCTCCGTCCCTTTTCTCTGAGATCTATCCTCAGATGGCTCTTGATGCATCTTAAATCTGACCCAAAATGCTTCCCACTGATGAGCTTGGAAAAGGGACCAGGTGCTCTGAACTCATGATATGCTCTGCTTGGGCAAGGCACCAACAAAGGTTTTTCTAGTGTGTTGGATCAAGGCAGCTTTCTCTTCACTCCTCTCCCCTGCAGCACAAATCACATTGGGGTCAGTCTCACTGTTTCTGGTTAACAGGCTACATAAACCAGGGGAGTCCTCTGGAAACCAAGCCCCCGGGATCTAGGGAACACATACTGAGAGAAGCTAGAGGGTGGTCTGTGTGCTGGAGCCTGTGAAGCAAAGTTTCTCCTTTGGAAACATATATGGTGGTATATTCTTCTCTGGTCTCAGCATTGTCATGGTATTAAGGTACAAACTCCTTGTGTCACCCCCATGTTCTCTGCTGTTTGGTTCCCCTGGAAGCCCCTTTATTTTTGAGTGACAAGGCTGGAGAAGACACAGCAGTTGCTTTTGCTGTTCTGCACAGCTTTCTCCAGACCCTTACATTGTTCTTCACATTCACTACTTCCCTGTTCTCTCCAGCTTTTCTACAAAGGAAAGTCTTCCCAGTCTCCCTGTCAGAGACTCAGCCACACATACCTAGGCAGGAAAAGCTGCAGTTTTCCGAATCCTTGTAGGGAAAAGAAATGGCTTAATGCTTAAATACCCTCCCTGCCATGTCGACACCTTCCTCCCCCCGACCTGGTGCGTGTTGAGCGAGCAGCAGGGTACCCCAGGGAGCTCTGCTCCAGCTGCACGCTCATCAGCCATACGGGGAGCGCGCAGCAGTGCCTCGCCACTAACGCTCGCCGGGTTTAATCACACATCTGTGGGCTCAAACAGACTTAGCCAGCACGGGAAGGGATGCACCAGGTAGCAGCAGGTGACAGAGTTGCTGATTCTGGTTAAACTGTGAAAAACTGATAAGCTAGGGATAGGAAGGAGGCAGTGCCATGGGAAGCAGGGAGCTAGGGGGCATTCTGGCCTGGGCAGCTCAGGTGAAAACGCCTCTGTGTGTGTGTGCACCCATGTTCATGTGGGAATAGATGCTTGTACCACTTTGGTTACTGTAGGCTGTGCAGCCTAGGTCTGCCATGTTCCCACTACCTGGCTCACACATGGGTTGGCAGTGCCTGGGCATGTGGGTGATGTCTCCACACACAGAAAAAACCCCACCTAGGCTTGGGCTGAGGAGTTTGTGAAGCAGTCGGTGCTGGCTGCAATGATCCCACGTGGGTGTGTTGGGACAACAGTGTATTGCTGTGTGTGACAGAGCTCTGTGTGGGCGTTTGGCAGGAGGAGACCTTCAGTTTTGTGTAGGTGTTTGCTGTGGTCTGTGTCTGTAAGATGTCATTTTCTTTATTTGTCTGCATGCACTAGCAAAAAAAAAAAAAAAAAAAAAAAAAAAAAGAGCAGGGGTGCCATGTCTGAAATGTCTGAAGCAGTGGGAAATGATGAAATGAAGGTTCTGGAGTTTGGGCTCCTTCTTGTTGCATGCATGAGTATGTGCTTTTTCTCCCTAATGACACATGCATGTGTGCAGGGACTGTGGGTGTGTCCCACACATGTTCAACCAAATGCCTGCATGCAGGCGCCTGAGGAAGGAGCTAAGTAGGCTGTGGTCTCCAGCTGCTGGCCATGGTAGAGCCCGCGTGGCACAAAGGCAGCTCAGAGCAGCTCCTCTCTCCTTGTGTCCCTGGCACAGCCTCTCCTGCAGCTGAGGAGAGGGGGAGATGTCAGCCTGGTGCCAGAGCCAGGCACAGCTGGTACTGCCATGCCCAGGGATGAGGAGCTGGGCATGGGGACCTGATGCTGCTGCTCATGAGCAGCTATTTAGGCAGTTCCCACTAGCCATCAGCACAGGCAGCCGTGAGGTACCCCAGGCTGTATTTTACCCCAGGGATGTACCCCAGCTCCCTGTGTGCATGGCCTGACCTTCACTCTGCCTCTGCTGTCCCTGTCCCCTGTTCCACAGTGCCCTGAAGCCTCCTTTCCTTCTGCTTTCCAGCCCTCTGGCAGCCTTCATGCTCTCCTGCTCCTCCAGCCAGCTCCTTGCTGCCTGCTGCCCATCCCAGCTCGCTGTCCTTCGGTCCCAGCCTAGCCGTGTGTGATGCACGGGGTGTCCTGGCTGGCAGCCACACTGTATGGCTGCAGGAGGGGACAGCTGGGGTCACAGGCAGTCTCTGCTCTGCAGCATGGCACATTTTGGAGCTGCATTTGACTCCCTCAGTGGGAGGGAGGCGGGCGAGGTAATGGCTGCTCTTTCGGGAACACGAGCATCCATCTGCTGCGCTGAGGCCACGGGGGGTTTGGCACCCAGGAGCTGGCTCTGCCACCACGTGTCATGGATGGGCCAGGTCTGAGCTCTGCCTGGAATGGAAAACTTGTCCTTCCCTCTGACCTTGGTGCTGAGCAGTCCCTGTGGAGCAACTGCATCCCTCGGCCCCTCTGCCCTGCAGCAGCTCTCCACATAGGCCAGGCACAATCCAGACTTTTCCTGTCTTCTCCCAGGCTGGGGCATGCCCTGAACTGTGAGAGAAAATCTGGGGGACACTGCTCTGGTAGCTGCACCTTGTGCCATTTGCATCAGTGCCAAATGTGAGTGGAAGAGCATTTCATACACGAGGTGTGTTTGCAAAGACTGCATAGCAAACCAAAGGGTGAGGAGTCTGGAGAGGCACAGGAAATTCCCACCACAGTGCTGCAGGTCCTCATGGGGGGTTGAAAGGGAAAAGCAACAGCAAGAGGGGAGGCACACAGCTGAGCTGACTAAGAAGGATCTCCAGTGGGAGTAGAGCACATTTAGGCTTGCTATAACCCCCACTGAAAGAAAGAAGAGGATGTAGCATATTTCTCTGCTCTTCCCACTTCTCCCATATCTACCTCACTTCACCTCTGCAACACTCATTATATTTATTTTCCTCTTTTGTTGTTTAATAACTCACCCTCTGTTTCCCTCAAACTTTGATTTTTGCTATTCTCTCAAACTGTGCCCAAAACCACAAGGAAAATGCACCCCTTGGATGCCAACACATCTCTGCAGAGGCAGGAGCCTGCTGGAAGGTGTGTCCTTGGGAGGAGAACTCAGGGGCACTGGGGTGCCAGTACAACCTCAGTGTTACTGCTGACAGATGCACAGTTCATAGTCTGTCTTTTTAGTGTGTGTCCCTTTGGGATCTAAAACCTGGTGAGTGGAATTTGCCTTGCGCTGCAGTATCAGGGCGCTTGCTTGAGTTCCAGGCAGAGCAGTTACTTTCCACCCCTGGATCTCCTCTCTGTGACTGCCTGGGGGAAGCTGGTGATCATGACTTGTCCTCGTCCCACAGGAGGTTTCCCAAGTGCTGCTGTATGACAGATAGCAGCTCCTGGTCTGGAACTTGTTCTTGGACTTACAGGCTCTCCAGGATGCCAGGGGCAGGATGGGACCAGGATCTACAGCAGTCAGACATGAGCGACAGGGCTGGCAGAAGAGAAGTGAGATTGGAGGGTTTTGAGCATCGTCCTCTTCTTTGCATGGATTTATTCCGAAAAGACTCACCGACATCCCTACTACCTTCTGCTGCTTCACAGAGACCCAGCACCGTCCCAGCTGTAGAGCTGAAGCTGGAGTTTGAAGTGGGAAAGTCGAAGGTTGCTCCTTCACCCAGGAAGTCTTTGGGGGACGAGGGGGAAAGCTGGCTAATGGATGGGACATGCAGAGTCCACAGGATGTGACACTGACTCTTCATCTCGCAGAAACACCAGAGGCATCAATAATTCACATCCCCAAAGCCCTCGCAGTCCTGTGCAGCCTGCAAACAGCACCACGACATTTACATTGATCCCCTCCCCTCCCCTCGCTGCTCTGCACCCTCCATCACCCCGGATCCTCAGAACTGAAACCGCGGCTCAGTTTCCCCGGCATCACCAACAACCAGGGCTGTGAGAATCGCTCCCAGGCAAGGGCACCCGGGTGCTCACCCTGTGCCCCCAGCCCCGCTCGGCAGCGCCGGGAGCGCCCTGGGCAGCGCAGCCCATCCCTGCCCGCGGCCCCGCACGGCGGGAGCCCCACGCCTGCTCAGCAGCCCCGGCTGCTCCCAGCTTCTCCCTACTGAAGAATTATGTAGCATGAAGAAGCAGGCTCCACCATCTTGAACTGGCAGTGAACTTTGCTTTCTACATATAAATACAGATAGCAATCACACCCCAATCAGCACACAAGCTTCAGGGCATCATCACGGCAACTCTAACTTTCCCATTACGATAATGTGATTTTCACTCAGTCTATAATATCACCAGCCATGAATAAAACAACTGGCTTTTTCTCTCTTTCTCTCTCCCTTCCCTCTCTCCCCCCACCCTCCCTCTCCCTTTCTCTCTCCCCCTCTCTCGGATCACACTCTTTGCATACTAATGATGGCTGAATAAGGCTTCCAGGGTGCGATCTCTGATGGATAGGGAGGTCAGGCTCTGTGTGGATCCTCGGTGCTCTCCAGTCCTCACACACACGGCTTCATGTCTCTTTGACCTCCTGGGTATGTGGAACCGGACCGGACTGACAGACCTGGCTGGACAGACAGGCAGTCACTGCTTTCTTGTCCCATCTGCATCATGCCCCTAGAGTGGGGCAGGGACATGCTGCAGTTTGTGGGGCTGAGCAGAGGGAACGTCCCGGTCCCCGAAGCCTACCAGCCCCTGCCCGGCTCCCTGGAGCATCTCCATCTCAGCTCCAATGCTCTGGTGTGTGGGAAATGTGTCAAGCCGGGATTAATCCTGCCCCAGGGCACCCTCACCCCTGCTGCTCAGCCAAGCTGTTTGTCTAACCCCGTTCAGGTCTGCTGTCCCTGAGGATGTATGGAGGCTAGATCAGGGAAGCAATGCGACTGAAAGCAACCTTACCACCAAAAAAAAAAAAAAAAAAAAAAAAAAAAAAAAAGAAAAAAAAAAGTATTTCCCATAGGGATCAGGTACCTGATCCAACCCACTACACAGAGCAGAGCAGTTGCAGGGCATTGACTGGATTTTCCCACTGAGAGGCAACTTGCTGGATCCATCCTCCTCTGGTTCCCAACATGATTAACAGCTGCTGCAGAGAAACCCCCTTTGCAGGCTTCTCAGGAACAGCTCTGACAAGGAGTTCCTGCTCATTTCAGCAACTCCAAAAATTGCAGCCTGATGAGTTTAAACTGGCCAGAAAGGGTTCATGGCTGATTTTGGTGGTTTCTGGCAGACTGAGCATCACCGAGCATGTTCTGGTGCTCTGCATTCAGCCCCAGCAAACATCCCGTGCCTGCTCTGCATGCCTCTAGCTGAAACTGGCACCCAGCTGTCACAGGAATGGCATGGTAGGGAGCACTCCCATATGGAGAGACTCAAGATATGTCAGTTTGATTTTGTTTCCTATTCTCACTCCAGAAACTATTATGCCAAGCCACAGAAACCCAGGAACAATTTTGCACTTTCCAGACTGTACTGATCCGACATGCAAAGCCAAAGTTTAATTCCCTTGCATCCTTCCCACACTTGTTGTCTGCTTTCAAAGTTTTCAGAAGTCTCTTGTTTGGGAACACTGGTGGAGCACTGTGAGGTTTTCTAACCCCAGAGTCTATCTCAGAGACAAAAGCACTGTTCCTTTAACTCCTCTCCCCCCAGTGCTTTGTTTAGGATTATTATCTCATGTGGATAATTAATTCTCTTGAACATCAGCATCTGGCCCTGGGTGGGAGCTGTGCTGGAGAGAGCAGCAGAGCACAGGATTGGGTTATAAGGTGCTAGAACACCTGTTTGTGCCTTTTGTGATCTTCCTCAAGTCTGTAAAGCAGGAGAGGGAAGGAGATAGGGTCCCTACTCTGCCCCAGAAAGGTGCCTGTGGGTAAGCTGCATTGTGGAAAGGACTAGTTCTCCTTTTTGCAAGATAAAGGGATGTATTGAGTACTAATTACTCAAGTGGCTGTTGAAATGTCAGTGTTCCTCATGAGCAGTCCTTGCTGTGTCAGGAGAGTTGCAGGGTGAGTGTTGAGTTACTGGGGCCCTCCAAAGGCTGAAGCAGCAATAAAAGGCATTAGGAGCAGAAATGGGATAGGATGGCACCTAGACTTTGCAGTGGCTGAAATTGTGGATGTTAAGTGTGTGCTTGCAAGTTTTGCGTGGTGAAAGGGGAAAAACAGGCAGGAAAACACAAAGGAGCAGCAACAGCCTGCATGGGGCAGACTCAGATGCTGTTGACCTGCCAATTCCTCGGTGGGGTGTGGCTGACCTGGCAGGACAGTGCATGCAAAACCAGCCCTGCATGCCCTGAGCCTGACAGCACATGGCCAGGGGCTGCCATGATCATGGCACTGCTGTGCAGCACTGCCACTGCTCCTGACTGCTTTGCTGATAGCCACACTGGGAGATGGAAGACTCGGTCCCTGCAGCTTGTCTCTGAGATAGGATAAGCAGGGAAGGTGCACATTACAGACACTTGAATCCTAGTTAATATGTGCCATGGGGTAGCAGACAGGGCATCTCTCAAAATGAAAGACTGAGACAGGCTACCTGTTCTCTCCTGCCTGCAAGCACTCATGACTTGTAAGTGTCCTTATATAAATCAAGCTCCTTTCCCAGCTGATGGCTGTCCTTGCAGTATAAGTGGCTTTGGGGATGGCTCTGTCTCTGCCATCTCTCAGATGTGATATAGGCTGATTCAGAAACTGTAATGGGTCCTGCTGGAAGCAGCCTGGAAGGTGCCCTCTGCAGATGAAAAAGTGTGCTGGAGTGGTGTAGTGCAGAAACCTGTGCTGGCATCTATTGCATGTCCCTTCCCCACCCCCAGCAGCAGTCTGGGGTATGGGTTGCTTTGGAGTTACAGAGACAGGGAGGGATGAGTCCTCAGCTTTGCAGCTGCTTTTGCTTCTTCTCTAGCTGGAAAAGGCTTCCTTGCCTTCCCTGACATAAGGAGAAGAGCAGAGGCACTCCAAAAACGAGAAGGCACCTGTGCCAGCTGATCCCGGCACAGGGCTCACCCCACACAGCAGCTACGAGTCCCCTGGTGGGTGACAGAGCTGGCTGAAATGGATGGGGCTGTAATGGAGGTACCTGCCGGCAGGGCTACCTGGGAGACGCTCTTATCTGTCATCTGATTTATCCAGGTTAAAAGGCTGCAATCAGTCACCAAGGTAGATTCATTCCCCAGTAAATAGTGCCCGAGGGCTTCCAGGACCTATTTTACTGCTAAGCACTCTCTTTCCAATGCTTGAATACCTTTGCTCCCGATGGAGCTGTTGCTGGCTGATATATATATGATATGGGGAGTCCCGGTGACTTTTTTATTTTTGCTCTGTACAGCTCCTGGCCTTGTCTCGGCTGCGTCGGGCTGCACGATGAATTATCTGTCCGAGGTTTTCTCGCGTCTGGGGGCAAATCCAGCCGAGACTGCTCTCGGCTGCCGGGAGAGCTGTGTCTGTGAATCAGCCCTGCCTGAAGCCCGGCACAGCAAGACAGCAAGGGGGGAGCCTTGGAGGGGAGGGAAGTGATGCTCGGAGTGGGCTGGCCCAGGTTTTGGGCTGGGGGCTGGGAGGGACCAGCCTCTCCTGCCCTTGCTTCTGTCACTGGGGTGCTTGTGGCAGGGTGACAGAGCTGGCTGAGGGACAGTCATATGCTGTGGTGCCCAAACAGTTGCTTTCTCCAGTTTTCCTGCTGGATCTGCCTAGAGCCTGTCCCCTACCACAGGGGAGTCCTTTCCAGGTTTGGATACCTCCAGGGTCAGGGAGGTTTCTTGAGCTGTGCAGAGCAGCGACTGACATTACTCAGACAGTGGCACCTGGACCCCAGTGATCCCCAGAAAAAGGACACTCTCTGCCCCCGGGGTTCAACTGTCACCTCTCATGACATGTCACAAAGCCAGTCTGATTTCTTCTGAGCACTGAGGTCCTCTGCCCTGGCCCTGCTCTCTGGGGGCATGTTTGCATTAAACTTGGTGGTGGAGAAGAGGAAATCTCTATCAAGAAGGCTGTGGACACAACAGTAGATTATATCTTCATTTTAATTTTTTACTTCTTTTTTTCATCCTGGTTGAAGTCAACAACAGATCCACCAAACTGCTGGCAAGGGGCTGCCATCCCCATCCAAGCTCCAGGTGCTTCCTGCTCCCCATCCCAAAGGACAGAGGAAAGGCTGCATCCTGCCCCCTCCTTTGGGGAGAGCTCTTGTCTACTACACCTTGTTCTTTAGTACCTTCAAGTGCTTGTCCTGCAAATATTTGAGATTTGACTGCTTTTATTCCTTTTCCTGTCTTTGACAAACCTCTTATGTAGTTTATCAACCCAAATCGGTTGTTAACTTCCTCCTGCTCTTCCCATCCCCTCCCACTCCTCCTCCCACTAATTGGAGTGAAGGACTAATGGAGTATTACTGTGAGGGACTAGGCAAGCTTCCCAAAGTGCTTACCTAAGAGGAGAGCACTTTGACTAATAGATGAGCATTAAGGCTGTGCATCCTCTTGTCCTGAGAGTGGGAGGAGGGGTCCAAGAGTACTGAGCAGAGCTCCAGACACTGGTATTACTGGCTCTCTCCAGATATCCAGACTCTGCAGTTAGAGCATCTCTGCTCTCAGATTCACCCTTAGGGATAGTTTTCAGATCTAACTTGCCCTTTGGCAACACCCAGCCAGGTGGATTTGATTCCCAGTAAATGAAATATGGTCCTTTTCCAGTTACAGATATCAGTTTTCCTGCTTGGGCAAAAGAGGACTTTTCCCTCGTGCTGTTTTTGTACAACACCCAGCACAGAAGGGCTCCTTCAGTCCCCCAGGGGATGTTTTGAAGTGCCTGCACCAGTACTTTGAGTATGGGGTCACCCAAAGCTGCCCTGGGACAAGGCACTGGGATGGTCAGAAGGAGAGCAGGATGGGTCTGTCTGGAGGCACAGAGCATTTCAGGAGCTGCTGTAGATCTCGACCTTCCAGCCATGAATGTCATAAGAGATTTTTTTTTCTGCTAGTCATCTGGCTTTGAAGCCTCCTATGCATTTTCCAGGGGCCATATCCAGCACTGGAGGAGGCTTTGAAGTTGCAACTATGCAGAACCACAAAACCTGAACTTTGGAGATGCACTGGGATGATAGGTTGTGATGATCAATATCATCCTTGCTCCTGAAATTTGGTTTCTGAACCTATGCTAGGGTGTAGAACCAATTAGAGCAGCCTGATGAGCATCACCAACGTCATCTGCAACCTTCAAGTGTTTTGTAGCTCGATCCTCGGACACCTGGAGGGCATTGCACTGACATTTAAACATTGTAAATGGCAGCAGTGCTCAAAAGCACCAGGAGAAAGGTCAAGTGCTTCAGTAAGAGGTGGGCAGGTGTGGGCCTGCCATGGGCCTTCACAGGCAGAAGGAATTTCCAGAAGCTAGGTTTGGAGAACTGAAGCCATGATGTTTATGAAATGTGGGTGCTGAGGTTCAGCAGACTCCCAATGGCTGGGTGTGGAGACAGCATCAGGGGACAGCTTACAGCATGTTTCTGAGACCCCTTGTTTCACCAGGGAACGTGCAGCTTGCTAAGTGGGTACAGGATGTGCATGTGGCCAACCCTGCCTTTGTTTCGCTTGGGCTCTCCAGGTGTCCCAGATTTCTCTCTCCACTTCTTACTGGGAGCCACTCTTAGGGTGTCTGACCTCTCAGCAATCTCACCTAGGTAAGTGCTGGCCCTTTGGAAAGCTCCTGTGTGTTCCTGGCCTTGCACCCTGATTAGCAGTAGCACTATAACAGGAGAATGGAGTGATAAACAAGATGGAGTGATAAACACAGGATGGGTTCAACTTGTCCAGCCTCACTCCCTATGGTCAGCACCTGCTGAGTCACCCAGACTTATGACATTCTTTATCAGGGTGCTTCAGGAGGAAACTTGGCCAAACTGAGCCTGAGTGATAGGAAATGGCTCTGTGCATCTCATTCATCTCCTCTTGTGCTGGGCAAGGGCATGAAACTCACAAGTGCAGACACTGATATGAGGAGTGAGTTTGGCCCAGCTGCAGCACGGATTGCAGTTTGTGTCCCTGGCTCTCAGGCTCCAGGCTTCCCAGCACTGGTACCTGAACGGTGTGTGCTGGGGGAATGAGGAATCCATCACAGCAAAGGAGAGTGTTCTCAGGACAGCTGCCTATGTGATGAGGGGCAGGATAAAACACTCTCCTGATACAGGGAAGTGGGTTGTCATCATCCTGGCCGCACCCATGCCAGGGGATCCTTCAATCTATGTGAGCACTGGGGAGGAGGAATATCAGAGCTCCCCATGAGCTGGACACCACTCCCTCCCTGCCCCAGGGAAGGCACAATGAGCGGCCACAGAGCGGGGTCACTCGGCAGTGCTCCCATCAGGGAGGAATCCTTCCTGTGCCCCGGCAAACCCCTAGTGAAAGACAATCAGGCTCGCTGTCACCGAGCTAATTCCGATGGCATAAAAGCAGTAATGAAATTCACGGCAGGATTAGCCTCTCCATCCAATGGGCCGGCGCCACAGTGACATATCGTGCTTCTTGCCCGAATGTAACACACCATCTAATTTACGTCGTGTAGCGAGCGGGAATGAAATGTTCATAAAGAATTGCTGAATCTTGTCACCTTAACTGCGGCCCCGGGCTCTGAGGCATCTGTCAGGGAGAGGAGAGAGGAGAAGGAGGCTCCTGCCTCGCAAAGCTGCGACCAGGGCTTTGGGAAAGGGGAGATGGCTGCATTAATCTTCTGGGTCTGTGCAATGGAGATGTAGCACGTGGGGATGAGGACTCTAGGCTGGAGGAGGGGAGCTGTAGATCTTCCTTACATGTGCATGCTGTAGACTGGTGTTAGCAACAAGAAAGGGGCTTTTAGAGCTTCCCCACCCAGAGAACTGCATGCCTGGGATGCATGAAAATGGACCTGTGGTGGCATGGAAATAAGGGGCAGCATCCTTGGAGATATACATGCTCACAAGTTCCCAAATTCCATATCGGGTCCCATGTGCAGGTACACATTATTTAGCAACTACAGGTGTTCACCTCTCTGGGGAAGCACGTGCACAGCCTTTTTGCTGTGGCCTGGCAGCCCCGTTCCCCCTCCCCTCCCCAATGTTTATTTGCAGTTAATTTTCATGGATTCTAATGGCTGAGATCCTGCTAGGGGGGATTGTGCTTGCCTCTTCAGTCAGAAAGTTCACAGAAAAAAATAGCCCTTTCCTGTTGTGTTTGGAGTAATAGCGTCTTGGTGTCCAGAGGGGAGTTGGCAAGGAAACAGGGAAGTTTATTAAGAGTAAGAGATTGAATTCCACTGGGTTTAATTGGAAGTGCTTGAGCAAACAGCAGAGGGAATTGTCCAGTCCAGCTCTCTGGAAACAGCAGTACAAGCCCCAGGCTTCATGCCCATGGAGCTGACTAGTCCCAGGGCCACCTTACCCTTCTTACTGTTGGGGAAGCTGCAGGGTCTGGCTTGTTTACTTCCTTGGAGTCATCTGTGCACCTCAGCCTTGGCTTTCTATCCCATCAGCTGCTAGGCTCCTACATGGGATCTGGAAATGCATAAGATGCAGTAATGGATCTGTATTTTACTTTGGAAGCTGGTTGAGGGCACAAAGTGTTCAAGTGAGGCATAGGTCTCCTGCCCTTCCTGTCCTCTCCCAGTCCTCCCCCATGAAAATCTGGCTTTTCTCCCTTGATAGGGACAGCACAGCTCCAGGCTGGGGCTCAGCAGCAGCTGGCTGGGCTGCAGGTATTGGGTATGCAATTTGCAACTGTGATATATTTTGGAAAAGTAACCTAAACTTAAGATGCCTGCTCTGCTTTCCCATTTTAAAGCCGAAATGGAGAAAATCCACTTTTGGATCCTAATCCCCACACCATCCTTCAGGGCACAGAAAAGTCTCCAAGTCAGATTCCCATGGATGAAACCATCTGCCTGCCTTGGGCTGGTCTGAATGCTGCCTGCAGAATGAGCTGCAGCACCACCCTGTTTATCAGTGCCTCCCCTGCACTGATAATCACAGGTATGCAAAGCAGTATGGAAATGTGTCTTTGTGGTAGCAAAAGGAGCTGAGTGCCAAAAGTCTGATTCCCTCCTAGAAAAGCCTCTCCTTCAAGACCTTCTCCCACACCATGCTGAGTTGAAAGAGGGACCAAGTATTCTCCTTTCAGATGAAGGTAAATGGGGGTTCAGACATTTGTTTTGCCTTGAATTCAGCTGATCACTCTCCTGCAAAATTCAAAATTAAAGAACAATAAATAATTTATTACTTTATTTACTTTAATTCAATAAATTGCTTCCCCACAAATTAAGATATATTGCTTCAAATTAAATGTTTCATTAAATCTGAGATTAAACTTTTGGGGGCTGGGGAAAGTAAGACTTTTTAATTTGGCTGGAAACATGAAAACTGCTGTTTCCCATAGCTTTAATTGCAAACTCTAGAACCAAAGTGACACACACTTTACAAAGTGTGGTTGTGCTGGTATGGTCTCTGCTCCCACTCCTCTGGGAGACCAGTGGGTTTCTCTTTCTGACTCTCTCACACAGCTGCAGGCTTTCAGCTGCAAATCAAATGGAGCATCTCTCTGATCCCAACCAAACCTCACACAAATGTCCTCTAATTGAAGTACTTTGTGTCTTCTAGACTTTGCAGGGTCTTGTTTCTCCATAATCTTGTTTTATGGGTGAAATTGCCATAGTGGCTGGCTGTGCTCTAGCCACACTCTATGCTCTTTGTTTCAAATATATATAAGTTAAATATATATTTATAAGTTGATTATTATTGTTATTATTATTATTATTATTATTATTATTATTATTATTATTATTAATTTAATTTTCTTTTGGTTGATGTCCTGTGCTGGGACTCTTGAAGGTGGGATTTCAGCCATATGCTATTTCCCAGTCTCCAAATATGTTCACCTCTAATGAACACAAGATAAAACCTCACGTCTCTGTTTTCTACTGGTTTTATTCATGCAGAGCTCTTCTGCAGATTTTCACCAGTATGATGGCCTAGGCATAGGGATGAATGGGACAGGCAGACTTACAAATGTGGAAATCTACATAGGCTGAAATGAAGGAGTTTGCTAGTTTCCTGGGCAGCGATCCTCTGGTAGTGCACCTAGCATGACTGAGTCTGCTGCAGAGTGGGATCTCTGGGGCCTGCCTGGCTGCTGGATGTTAGTACCAGCTTTTGTAATTTATTAGGGACTGCTGGAGGGACTTCCAGCCAGTTCAGCACATGCCTCCATAGGAACTCATGCACCTCTGCACCAATGCAGTCACTGCAGAGCACCTCAGAGCTCTGTGACAAAGTCTGTGCTGCTCAATACAGGAACAACCTGCACAAACACATTTGCAGGAGCAAACAATGGCTAAAGGGCTTAAATTCTTTTCCCCCAGACTCTGCAGGCAGATGAAGTGTAGGTGCTGTGAAACAGTGTTGGAGGAATTCTCCCTTGATAGCATAACCCCTGGTTGGAAGGCTTCAAATGACAGAAGTGCTCAAAGCAGCTGCTTGTGACTCTTCGGTGCCCTCTTTGCCCATGGCTACAGGCTCATATCTCTGGGTTCTTCATGGTCATGGTATCTGCTGCAGGTTTGCAAAGCAGGTACCATGGTTGTCTTTCACAGGAAGGTTAGAGCAGCAAAAGGAGTGTCTGAGATATTGGGTGATGGAGGGAGAAGGCCTTGTGATGTCCACTTTGCTCTGAATGGGATCGGTAGGAACCAGGGCAGAGACAAGGCTGTGTGAGTCATTTCCTAGAGGGAAGCTTTCCTGTGAGGGCCTTTTTGATTTCAAGAGATGTGTCCCTCTTGGGAGTATTTTCAAGGCTGGGAAAATCTCCTTTTCTGAGCTCTCCTTCAGACACCAAATGACAAAGGAAAATGCCCCATGAGGAAAGGGGTGCTCATGAATGAGTGGGTTAACTCTGCAGGCAGGATTCCAAACTCCTCTGCTGAGCAGTGAATGATGCTGGAGAAGCAACCTCTAGGAAGTGCATGTCTGTCAGCTCCTGGAACCCAGGTCACCCTTGGGCTCTTTTGGTCCATGGCAGAGGGCAATTGCTTTTGGATCTATGCATTGTAATGTGTTTCTGTGATATGGAGAAAGGCACAGTCACTGCAGCAAGTGGGCTTTTGCCAGGAACACTCTCTTATGTACTTACTATGTAAGTCAAAAGTATTTACAGGAGATCTTGCTGCCTGTAACTTAAAGCTTTAGCGAAACAAATTGGAATTGCCTTCTGGAGGCCATTGTTATAAATTACAGCCCCAACATCTGTCCACAACTGCAATGTCTAGACAACCCGTCTCGGCTAGAAGAGCGAGCGTGGGGGGTGCTGTGATCACAGTGGGGAGGGGAAGCAAAGGGTTTATGCTGGGGCTTGTGCCAAGCACCCTGGCTCAGGCTGCCCCTCTGCTTTTGAGCATGATGCCTAAAGCAGGGTCCATCCCCGGCCAGGAGGGACTTCAGGGCCATTCAAGGCAGGAGGAGAAACATCTGCCTTCCCCCATTGCAGATTGATGCCAGCAACAAATTTGGCCCTTGGAAGTCTTGACGGCTGTTGCCTCATTTATTGCATGTTGAAGGATGTGAGAGGAGGCAATGCCTTCAGCCAGGCTTGTTCCTTGTTTCCTTGGCCCCTGTGCAGCACTTTCGATAAAGAGGCCAGGCCCGTCAGCTGAACGATTGTATTTTTTTACAGTTCCTAGCGAAAACCTTCTCATTTATATGTAAAGTAGCCATTAGTCATAGCTCTGTTCCCTCACACTGCCTGATGTACAATCACATTTTGCAGTGGATGAATCTTTCCACACAGCTGCTCTGCTATGAATAATCCGTTGCTGGGCCCATAAATCAGAAAAAAATCATGCACCTCCTTTGCCTGATCCTTACACAAAGTCATATATTTTACATGAGGACAAACTAAATATTCATGAGGCTTTAAAAGGCTGTTCTGACTACAAGGTACTTGTTGGGGTTGTTTTTGTTCTGTCGGGTCAGGTTTGGTGGTTTGGGTTTGTTTTTTGTCCTCGTAAGAAGAAATCTTTCTTTCTCCTTTGCCACCCTTCAGGCAGCAGCACTGAGCTCCCAGCAATGCTCCTCTGGACTCGTGTTTGCCGAAGGTCTGATGAATTTGTCATTGCTGCTGTGTCAAGGACAGGCTGATGGAAGGTGCTGCAAACACCAAAGGACACATTCTGGGGAGGTAGCAAGGCCTCAGAGAGTGAAGGAGCAGCTTTAAGGGTAAAGAGGCACTTCCAGATCTGTGCTGGGGGCACCTGGCTGGCTGGGAATTGGGGTGCATGTGTGCCTCAGCCTGGTGCTCCTCACTGTGGCCTCTGGCAAGACCATGGAGACTGGGAATGCTGCTGAACAGTTGGTGTGGTCCCTGTGCAAGAATGTTGTCACCCTGATTTATTTATTTTAATCCATATTTTAGACAAAGCACCTACAGAGTCTATGGAAAGGACTGGGACCAGGGCTTCAGCCATCTTCTGCTTCCCAGTGGCTAAGTGAGTCTGGTGGGGGAGCAGCACCATGCAGCCACCATGGTAGGACGGGAAACTGGGAAGTGAGCTCAGGTTTAATCAGCTCAGGATCCCTGTAAGGGTTTAAAACTTTCAGGATCTGCCCTGTCCAAGACACTCTGCCTTGGCCATCCAGAGCCAGTGATGATGATATTAGTGCAGGGAGGGCTCTCAACCCCCAGGAGAATCCGGAGATCCTGACAAGTGGGAAGACAAGAGGTTTTCCACCTTCTATTTGCTGAATTAGCAGCTCCCAATAACTGAGAGGGACCAATCTCATCCTTCTCTGCCCTCGTCCTTGCCCTTACTGTTGTTTTGCCATCTGTGTGATCACAAGAAAAAGCTAGTTCGACTTGCCAGCAAAGTGTTCAGTTAATATTTCCTGAGTACAAGTTTCCTGCCACTGTAGTCAACTAAACCTGCCCACTGTGCTAGCAAACAGGTTTTGGAGCCAGCTGAAGGTGAGAAGAAACACGTGGCTGTCAGAGACAGGAGAGAGGATGCAGCCTCCCCTTTTCAGCAGCACAAGGGATACAATCAGCTCAACCTGTAAATGTTAATCTGCAGCCTACACTACTGTGGCTTCTCTGCAGACAAGCCTTTCTCTTTGGTCATCCCCTCCATACGTGCAGCCTCGCACATCTTCTTACACCAGGTAATGAGTACTGTCCTGCTCAGAGAACATAATTCATACTGTGTGGTCTTGGACTCCCTCCCTTTGCTCTTGCATGACTGAGTGTCCCTTTGTCCTAAAAAAGACCCTTTGCCCACAGGCCACAGGGAGCCATTCTGCCCTCAGTTTCCCTAGGCCAGCACACACCAAGTGCCTCTAGCTGAGGTGCCAGAGCCCTGGGTGAGACATGCCACCATCAGGGATCAGCCAGGCTGGAGAGGCTGAGCCGAACCACTGGGATGTTTCTGGTTGCAGGGGTCCCTGTCACCTTCTCACAAGCTCCTGTGCTATCAGAGATTGCTGTGTGTTCAGCACTGTGAAACACAGCCCCAGCAGCAGCTGCTGCCACTGCTGCTGCCAAGTTCTTGCAGGACAAAGGGAGCAACAAAAGATTCTTCCACCAGTGAACTCCCTTCTTTTCACTTCCCTTCCTTTTTGCTCCAACTTGGAAAGAACGAAGCCAAGGCACTGCCAAAGTAGAGGAAAACAAGGCCAAGCCCACACAGATGGCGACTCCACAAATTTAATTTAAAATCATCCTTTATTATTCAAAATTTGAAAATTCAGGCAATAATGCCCAAAGGAACTGCACTGATTAAAGTTCCCTAATGTTTCATGGCCAAACCTTGCTGCTTCCACCACGGGTCACTGGGACAAGAAGTGAATCCCCTCTGGAGTGCAGAGAAAGGTGGGGCTATACCTGCTGTAGATCTCTTAACCACTTACTTACTGACCCAATCAGCTTCACTTGAAGCAAAGCACCAGCTGTTCCTTACCCAATTAATGACTGCCACAGCAAATTAACACGGCGTTACACCAGGCGTGGATGTGGTCCGCAGAGTCCGGAATGCACAGAGCAATATGCTATTGCAAAAATAATCACAGTAATATCTTTACTGTTAGGTAGCATCCTTCATCTGGAAGGATGGTGAGGCCCCTGAGCACTATATGGGCTCGTTTCAGTGCTCTCAGTGAGGGGGTGGAGGGCAGGGAGGGGGGGTATGGTTGCTGTTTCAAGGAAAAGTGAAGAGGAGCTGGTCAGGGCGGCTCTACTCTGGCAGAGATAGCACTGACTACACATGTCCAGGTCCTGCAATTCAAACAAATAATTGTTTGTTTGGTTGTAAATCTGAAATGTGCTTTCTCCCTGCCTTATGAACCACAGACCTCTCCAATTGCTCTCCTTGCCTGCTGTGTGATGTGACACCTTGATGGTGCCACAGCTTGGTGTGCTGACCATTCTCTGCTCTGGCCACAGAGGATCAGCAAGCTGGTGGGGGCAGAGCTGTCCCTTCAGCTGCAGGGAGCATCCCACAGTGGGAAGGGGTCACCAGGTCAGGCTGCAGATGCAGAGATCCAGCTGAGGTTCCCACAGCAAGGTGTTACTCCATGCTCAGCGCTGCTGGGCCAAGTGTTGTTTCTCTGAATCCTTCCTCAGTCACTCTGTGCTGTGGTTGAGGCTCCTGCCCTGTCCCTGTGCAGTGCTTCTGCATTGTGGGGTCCTGGCAGTGTGGCAGAATAACCAAGCCATGACCTTCTACCACCAAGTTTAAGTCCAGCACCTAAACACTCATTAGTTTTGGCTCCACAGAGTTCAGGGACATTAATCCCCTGTAAGTTACAGTCCAGACAGATCAATCAGCCTGGAGGGCTTTGGGGCACTGCTGTCTAATGCTGAAGCATTACACTTTCCAATTTTCCAACAATTAGGCCGGCATCAGATATTATTGACAAATAAACCATGCAATCAAAGCCCTGAGCTGCTACCAGGAGGATCCATTTACAACCCAAGCCAGCTGCAGGATGCCTGGAGGAAGAGACATGGGAGAGCCCTGCCTCAAGAACCAGCAGCCCCTGCTTGCCTTCAGTGCTGTTACAGGAGCCCTCCCTTTGTAATTATAGGATTCCCTCATTATAATTACTGTTATTTATATAATCGTGGTGAGTGTTTTCAGTGCTGTCAGCAGTCTGGAAAGTGCCCAGCCCCACTAGAGCCAAGCATTTCAGGCATTTCACTGCTAAGAGTCTGGGCTTAAAGCATGACGGCCAAGAGCATGGCTGGGTCAGCCCAAGAATGGCAGCCCCTCGTCCTGGTGACAGGGGAGCTCTGTTTGGGAGACTTCTGTGCCCTGGGATTGCAGAGGGAGAGCACCAGGTTCTCTCTTCCTCCTTCTGTTAGGCCACTGCTCTGGGAGCGTGGATCATGCCAGCATCACACCTGCAAAGGCTGGCATCCCCTGTCACCTCTGCTGGGACACTGCTGCCACTGGATCCTCAGGCACCACCGAGTCACACGGCCCCGGGAGGAATCCTGCAATGGGCACCTTCCCTGCATCCTCTGCTTTCCCTCTAATCATCCTGCCTGAAAATCTGGAGGAGATGGAGTGTTTGGAGAAGATGAGGGAAGGGACTGGGACTCAGGAGATACAGGTTTTGTACCTGCCTGAAGCTTCGCTTTGGTCCCTGTGTCAAACACGGGAATGAAAACAATGGGTTTGATCTGCATATGGGCAAGCAAGTGCTGATGTTCCTGGCTGGCTTCTTTGCATTTAAATAGGAACAAATTCAGAGTATCTCACTTAAAATGCAGAGCCAAATATATAAATGCAGCAAGGAAAAGAACCTGAGTGTTTTGCTAGATGACAAACTGGCTAGAAATCAGTGTTGTGTTTGCTATAGAGAAATAAGAACTTATCAGGGTCTTATAGTTGGTATTAAAACTACAGGAAGCAATTCCTCTCTGCTGCTCCATACCAGGCAGCTTCAGTTTTTGGGCACTGTGAAAAATGTAGAAAAACTGGAAAGAGATTAGACAAATTTAATACAGAAGAGGATTAGAAACAATGGTTGCCACATGAGCTGGTCTTGTAGAGTGTGCAACAGAGAAACAGAGGAGATATGCTAAATATTCCCCTGTCTATATTCAGCTGCCAGTCAAGGAATGCTGATCAATTCTTTTTTTCTCTTTGCTGCTTCGTACAGCAAAGAAAACTTGGTCCAGTTTTCAGGGAAAATTGATCTAGAAACATATTAGAAAAAGGGCACGGAAGCACCACGGGAGGCTTTTCACGCACAGGATGGCTTGGAGCAAGCACCTCAGGAATGATGTCAGCCTACTCGAGCCATTCCAGAGACGCAAATCGCCGTTTCACATCCCCTGCCGACCTCACGGTAACTCTTCCCCAGACATTTCTGGGGAAATGCACCCAGTGCAGGGGCTCAGTTTAGGTTCACCGGCAACAACCGACTGCAGCCCGGAGCAGAGCGCGGCCGAGCCCTCCTGAGGGCATTCCAGAGCGCGGGGCCGTCACGCAGGAGCCAGCCGCACCTTCCACCCCAGGGAAGCTCTGGAGCTGGAAACTGCCCACACGGCACCCGCAGGACGCGCCTCCTCCCCTCCCTCCTCTCTCTCCCTCGCCCGCCCGCAGCGGCCGCGTCCATCCTGCCCCGCACCTCACCCCGCACCCTTGATACTACAACCCCCGTCGGCCCCTGCACCGCACACAACGCATGCGCCAGCCGGCTCCCAGCGTACCCCCAACTCCGGACTCTGCCGGGATTTGTAGTTTTATCCGGCAGGTCGGACCTTTGCCAGGAACGCGGCCGGGGACTCCATTTCCCGTGGGCCTGCGGAGCGGCGCATGCGCCGTGCGGGCGGCGGGGCGCGGTGGGGGGGCGCGGGGCAGCGCAGGTTCCCGTCGGCGCTGGCTGCGGCCTGCACTGAGCGGGGGGGCGGCCCCGGCCCGGCGCCGCGGGACGATGGACCCGGCCGAGGCCGTCCTGCAGGAAAAGGCGCTCAAGTTCATGGTGAGGGGCCGCGGGGGCTGCCGCGGGCGGCGGGGAGGGGGGCAGCCCTGCCTGCGGAGGGCTGCGGCGGGGGCAGCGGGGAAGGGGAGCCGGGCCTGGGGCCGCGCCGGGCTGGCGGGCGGGGAGGGGGCGAGCGGGGCCCGGGGAGGGGCGGCCTGCCGCGGGCAGGGCTGTGAGCGGGGTCCCCGGGGCCGGGCAGGGCGAGGCGGCTGCAGGTGCCACCTGGGAGCGGGAGAAGTTGAACGGGAGGGAGGCAGGACATGGCACGGGGGCCCAGAGGCACCGGCAGGCTCCGCGCATGTAATTCTTGGTTTTTTGTTTTTTTTTTCTTTATTTGTGCACCTTAGACTATCCTGCTGTGCTGCTCGCCATCCCTCTGTAATTTTGTTTTTCCTCCCATTCTATGCGAGATCTCTAAATAGTGGCATTTGAGTGTTTCACTCGGTGCTGCAGCAGCATATCACTGATAGGGACCACGGACATTGTTTGGGCTTTGACTTGGCCTTTGGTACGGAAAGCAGTACATGCATCCAAGATGCTCTTCAAATCCGGCTAATTTCCATGGATTTGAGGCATTGTGCACTCAAACTGTAGCTTCATTCTCTTTTTCTTCATTTGTTGATATTTCTAAGCATTTTGGCCAGAAATGTAAAATTTAGAAATGAAAACAAAGTCTTGCCAACTAAATTGAATGTAAATTTCAGGTGCCCCAGACTGTTCTTTCCCTAAGGATGTAATTTAAATGACTGGCAACACTTGCTAAAAGTTTGTTTTGGGTTAGTGCTTCTAGTGGCACAGAATTAAACTTGAGTTCATCAGGAGGAAGCAATTCTATTAAATTTTCAGAACATATGCCCAAAATGAAATTGAGGAAACACTACCTGCAAATTTTAATTTCTGTTGGAGCTTTGATACACTTGTTTGGCTTTTGGATTTTAATCTGGAAGAACTTGTTTTTCTCCCGAGACTTTTTGATCTCTTTGCTGGTAGTCTCCAAGTTTGGCACATTTATAGAGTCTCAGCGAGGTGAAGTGGAAGAATGCTGTGGACACCTAAATCAGCAAGATAGCAATTAGCAATAATGAATGGCCATCTTTGGTGTGGGGTTGGCCAAAGGAGTGTCCCAGATCCTGCTGCACTTGTGTTTGGCCAAGCTTGGTAATTACAGCCTGCCTCTAGATAGTGAGTTTCACATCCCAAAAAGTTTCTGCTGAAACATTCTTGCCTGCTGCCAGGCAGCATTGTGAGCATGCTGTGCTGACTTCTCATGCATTACTGTTTTCACCCCCTGTGCTGAGATTCTCCTTCAAGGGCTTGGTCCAGGTGGTTTGGGATCATCTGTAAGATTGGGCCTGGAGGCTGAGGGAAGGAATCCCTGCTCATCCTGCAGCTGGCAGGATGATGATGGACTCCAACAATAGCTGGTAGAGGTGAACAACAACAGATATTGATGGACTCCAGCAGCAGAGCTCCCTGACTCTGGGGAGAGGCCCGTGAGAGGAAGCTGCTCTTCTGGGATATGCATCTGTTAAGAGCACCAGACAAAGGGAAGAATTATCAGCCCAGGCTGCACTGAGAGCTAAAAGCTAGCCCCTGTTCTTTCATGTTTTATTCAAGTGCCTCTTCTATGCAAAATGCTTGTAAACATGCAGTGAAAGTTGTGGCTTCCCTCTGTCCACTCTGAACTTTTTAGGGTTTTTTCCTTACAGGTTGAGAGTAGAGTAAGCAAAGGTTTTGTTAAGCACATGCCAGGCTTTTGCTTTAGTGTGCATCAGTCCAGAACGTGGCTTTTCCTTTAATTCTGCTGATGAAGTGAGGTGTTTGTCACACTTGGTGGGGTCTTCTGCTGCTCCTGGAAGGGTGGCATAGATGGATACATCAGGATACCAGAGGAAAGTTGCAAGCATCATCTTGGCCCTCCCTGGAGGTGTCTTTTCTGGGCCTTGCAGCACTCAGGGAGTGCTCAGGCACTGCAGTGGTGGCACTGGTACAGTTATCCTCACAGAGGTAGCAGTTCAGCTCGTGCATCCTCCCAGCTAATGCTGAATCATTCCAAGTGGATTGCCGTGTCCATCAGAGTGTGTGATGTGCTTCATTTGCATTTTCTTATTAGGTGGTTCAGAGTTTGGCTAGAGGTGGGCTTTGCTATTAATTATTGATTTTCCTGAGAGCTTTCCAAGGAGCATTGTAGGTAAACATTCAAATACATTTTGGAGGCATGAGGCCTATTATCAAAGGCAGGAGAGAGAATTTTGGTTTTGATACATGTTTGGGGTAGGTTTCATTTCATATTGAAAAGCAGCCCTCTAGGTGGTAGTTTGTTTATGCTTCTCTAGAAAATAATACCTTTTTTCCACTTAAAAATGTCGGGACTTAATTTTTGACATTGACTTTGAGCAGCCCTTTTGAATCACAAGGTACCAGGCAAGATGGACCTGGTGATTTGATTTTCATTTTATTGTCCAACTCGAACAGAAAAATATCATGGGAAAGCTTCATCCAGTGCTAATATTATGAATGAAATTATTTTGCTTTAAAGCATCTGTATTTGATGCTTTGAAAGACAAACAGTACTCTGTTGTTTTTCTGTTTGCTCATGTTTGTGCAACTTTTTGATGGGAGTAGAAGGCAGCTGCCTCCTCACTGGCTGGTGTTGGCTGGATTACTTGCCAATGAAGCAGTATTGCATTTAACTGATATCTGCTTCAGTTTCCTGGTTATCTGTGCTCAGGTACAATATCTATAATCTAATGCTTTAAGGTTTAAGTAATTTATTTCATTCCATTTGCTTACTCGGTTTATCTCTGTGTCTTAATAAGACCTAATTTATTCCAGATATTAAATTGCTGTGTATTAACACTGCACAATACTAAGCAACTGCTCACAAGGGAGGGCTGTTTTTGCTGGTGAATGAGTGTCTTGTATCATGTGTTCTGCACATCATCTTTCAAAAGTTTTGTTGGTGTGTTTGGTTTGGTGTTTTTTTTTTTTTTTGAATGAAAGATGGTTCATAGATTTAAAGATGATCTTTAAAATGAAATAGTCCAGTGTTCTGCAGCTGCAGCAAGGATTTTACCAGAGTGGAACCTGTCTTAGTTCACTTCAGCCTGTTTTCTTTGGTGTACAGTTCTGCTGATGAAAGTACACCCTTTGTAAAGTACAATGTGTAAGAAACTGATGCACAAGCTAAATAAAGAGGGGAACGTGCCCATTAACCTAAAAAAATACACACAAAAGTCCCACCCAAAACCCCTGCCATAGAGAGCTCTGCCTTTATGCATTCAGGAATGTGGCATTTCCATAGTCATTTACAAAAGAACAAGAAATCGAGGTGCTCAATAAGTAACTTTCAAGTTTGAATAAGTGTGTGAAACAGTAGCTACAGTATTGAAAGTATGAGTGTGATAGGCTCAACTGAGACTTTGATTAAATGTCATATAAAGTAAACTACATAAGCCTGCATAGAATAGTAGATATTTTTTCAAAGTAGCTTCAAATGGTTCTGTTAAGTATACGAATGTTCTGATGATTATCTTTTTAATTAAAATGAGAAATCTTTGTTTAAAGTGGCATTCTTTTTTACGGCCTGTTACAGTCTCTGTAACAATCATTTCTTAAGTCTGAACGTTTTTAATTCCAGGAATCCATTTATATAAAACTATGTTTAGACTTAATTAAGGAACGATTCTTACAAAGCTTGTAAATAGCCAGGAAAAAAGGGACAGAAAATAAAACTGACATTCACACTTAACAGAATGATTGTTACAAGGTATGTAATATGCTATAAAAATACAATAAAGCCCTTTTTACAAGAGTTCATATTTTTTGTTCCTCATTTTGAAAGGTATTTAAGAAAAATATCAAAGCTCTATGAAGCAACATCTGTTTTCTTGAATGGACTAGTGACAACTTCAGTTGTGTTTAATTAGCAGTGCTTGGAACAGTACCTGACCAATTTGGGGTCCCATGTAGGACAATTTGAAAGGCAAAAGCTCAATACTTAAAAGAGTTTCACTTTCTCAGTTTTTATTAATTAATTAATTTGCAATAATTCACCAAATTTCCTGGCTTAGGAAATAGGAAGAAGTCAGTCTGAGTGTTCTTTGTGGATTTTTTCTGTTTCACCCCAAAAATACCATTTTCCTTTTGGTTTTGAAGGGTCAGATTCTAGGAGCTGCTGATGGGCTTTCCAGTTTCAGAGGAGATCCAGAGCTTTCTGGTTGTGTTTTAAGATTCATCTGTGGGTTGTTTTTTGTTTATTTGGGTTTTTGTTTGGTTTTTTTGGTTGTTTTTTTTTTTGGTAGTTGGGTTTTTTTGGTTGTGAGTTGTTTTATTTTTTAATGAGGGAAAACTCTGAAGTTCATTGGTTTTGATGTTTGCATGTTTGTAGGACCTCCCACATAACTGGCAGGTAATATAGCAGAGAATAGTCAGTGTAATGGAAGGCTGAAAGGTAATAAAGTTAGAATTGTTTTTCCTGCTGTGTGCATGTGTATATATGGAACAGATGGACAAAGGCTTATACTTTAAAAGAGGCTCTGCTTGCACTGAATCTATGTCATTCATGGTGCCAATAGGACCAGAATTTTTAAGACCTGTTATTTGTTAGCTATTTAAAAAAAAATCTTTTGAGAACCTTGCAGTCTTCCCAGTAACATATTTGTGTCAGGGACATTGTGGCAGAGAACCCTGGGTATCCAAAGCAAGGAAGTCATGAAACAGTGAGAATAATTCTGTAAGCTGGGATAGCAGAGCGTTGCCTCCTAAATGTGGGGCTGCAAATCCTCCTTGAATATTACACATGCACTTACCAGTTTTTCCAATGGTACTGACATAGCATCCTGGTTTTTTTGGATGTTTGTTGGCACTAGTATATTGTATGGAAAACATTGATTAATTTTCTTCTACCCCAAACTTCATGCTGTAGATTTTTCTGCACTTGATGCAGGCCTTTGGTACTTCAGTAACTTCACCCTCACTTCTCTGGTAATGTTTCATTTCAGCCACTTTGCTCCATTAAATGTATGCAATTAGAAAAGCAAATGGCAAATTTGCTATCGCATCACTGAAGTATTTAGTTTCATAGACTTAAAAAGCCAAATTTGTTGCACCATGCTCTCCTCACTGTAATATGTACTATAAACATCAGAGAGAATAGGCTGACCTTAATATTTGCTTCTCAGACTAAATCGCCGCCTTGCAGCAGTTATTTCCCACTGAATAAAAAGTTTAATTTCACGCCCTGATTAGTGCTAGTATGTGCAGGTGGATATTTATTTTATGCAGCTAAACTAATCTGCCTTGGCAAATTATTTGCCAGTCAGCAGAGCTATAATTCCTCTTGAGTATTTGGTACTAAATTATCGTTCTCATTAGTGAGATAAAGCAGACTGTTCTAACCATGAAGTTTGGTTAGGCAAAGGGCTTCCTAAATAGTCTTTGGAAGATACAAGATGTGTGGTGGCCTCAACATTCTCAGTATCCTAAAATGGTTTGTGATATAGAAAAAGATAATGAGGATTTTAGAGGAAAAAAAAAAAATTATTCCATAGTTGTGTATCATATTTAGAGGTAAGGTGGGAGTGTTCAGGGATCACCTCTTTAAGAGGTGCCTAATGAAGAAAAAAATCAAATGGTCATCTTTGGTTGGCTATAGAAATACTCCAAGCTCTGATGTCTGGGCCATAAATGATATTAAATATAAAGTTATGTTGTTTTCTTCTCAATTTTCAGTCCCAGCAGCTACTGAGGTAGCAGAAATAATGACTTGAGACAAAAAGTTAAATGGTTGAGGAAGCTTCCTGGTCTGGTCTCATTTAAAATTCACTTCACACTCTAAAATAATTTTAAGTGGGGATCAGAAAGTATTTCCTGACATACCAATGTTGAGTGGATGTGTTTGTCAAGTAAATGTCTTCATCCATTATTTTGTTTTCCATGGATTTTACTGTGCTGGTAGTTTGTATTATAAAACTTGTTAATGAAAGATACTTATTTTCTGTTACAAGAAAAGTAATTTATACCTGGAAGTTAGGAATTTTCACTAAGTATTATGTGAAGGGATCCACTAACTTCTTCTCATCTGTATGGGTTGTCATATATTCTTGTCATATTCATTTTCTCAGTCATCAACAGTATTTAGGGTCACATTGGGGTCACAGTTAAGACCAGCAAGCTGAGCGAGCTGAGCACCTCGATTTTTTGTATAAAAATGTCCATGCTAAATTCATCAATGCAGAGGGAATGGGCTGTTTTCTCACTTCCTTGTCTGCTTGTATTGCATCATCTTCAGCTCCATGCATTTGTGTAATATTTAACTGTCCTCAGTGGCAAGCTTGACTGGTATTTCCAGTACTGAGTGTTTTCTTCAGTCTTCCTCATTTCTTCCTACAATTCAGGAGATGCTCAGCAAGGCATATTCTTTATACATTTTAAGTGATTTTGCACAGAAGGGCTGAATCCACTGTGTGTTCAGCTGTGGAAGCTGAAAATTAATTGTAGCATAGCAGCGTCCAGTGGCTGCAGCTAAAGAGTAAGTGCTCAAAATACAATTAATAAGCAATCAAACATGAAGCTGTTTCCCTGACAGGATACTGATTAGTGCTGTGAAAAACTTCTTGATACCACAGAAATGGTTGAAAATAAACATCCTGGGAGTTGCATTAAATATTTCCTGCTTATTAAACAACAGAGCTTTCTAATGCCAGTTTTTCTGAGGGGCTGGGGAACTCTGGTGTTGGACAAATGCTACCCCTGCTTGCAGAAAGAGAAAGCTGAAGCTCAGAAATTTGCCGGGGGTCATGGGCTGGAGGAATTTGTGTGGGGTGATATGGTACACTGATAATAGAAGGCAGAATACAAAGAAAACAGTTCTTCTAATAGCCACCCTTGTGCTTCTGACCATGTTTTGGTTAATTTTACAATTGGCTAGCCACCTGTTAAGATAACCCATTTTATCATTAAACAAAATTAATTTTAAAAATGGCTTGAAACTGTCTGATTTTAATGGGATCTGAATATTCTTAGTTTTAATCTGCCTCATGAGGCTTGTCTTTCTTCTGGGAAGTACATTGTTACATCATTAAAATATCATCCCCTACTGAGAGAGAAATCGGTCCCATTCACTAAATGGCAATGCTGAAACAATGACAAGTATTTCTAAAAACTGCATTAAAATTCATTTTTTTCTCTTCCATGTGCAAGTTCCGTGGTCCCATTAAGCAATGGGTGCTAAGCCTATTTGCTGCTGTGCATGCACAGCCAGATTTGTTAGCTGGGGTGGCAGAAGGGTTCAGAAGCAGACATGATGACTTATAGTTTTAAATTATTTCACTTTTCCACAATGATTTTGCTTGGAAACAAATTGATCATAATTTTGTTCACTCTAGCTACTTCTAGTCCTCCTCTGTACTAAAAATTGAGAATCATCTGATTTAATTTTCCTCCCCCCACTGCTAAAACAGGGTGTTGTGCAGTCATTTTGATGAGAGCAACGGAAAGGAGAGAATGAGGAAGAATGGGAAAGCTCAGCAAGGGGTCTTCCTGGTCTTCTTGAGGGAAGGACAGAAGTGTTTCCAGTCTGTGGGCAGGAGCCACACAGCCTCTTGGCAGAATCCATTGGAGTAACCAGTTTGGACTAGAAGCAGCAGAAAGGCCTAATGCTGGTTTAATTTGCTTCATCCCATGGTGAGAAGGGAAAGGTTGCAGGGGCATACTGCAAAGGAATGAAGAAGTTCTTAAGTGCAGTTGTATGTTAGCAGAATAATAATAAGTGTGTTCTTTTAACAGTGGTCTAGATGGACCTGTCTTCTTCAGAAGCACCTGGAGATGGTAGGGAGAGAATTTGGATGACAGCAGCCAATGCAGAACTCTGGTGTGAATTTTGTCAGCTGGCTTTGTGCCCTGGATGGGATTTTTCCATTTGTAGGAATACTTGCTCATGATATTTCCATCTTAGAACATAGTTATTCTTACAGAATTGTAAGAATTTTTCCCAAATATAGTGGGATGGATGAAACACTGTAGAGAAAGGTGATGGCAGTCTTTGCTTGGATACTAATCAGGGCTGAACTGTATGCTGGCTAGAAAAGAGTCTGAACGTTTCCATGCTTGCCCATACAGCAACCAGAACAGTCTCTAGTTGTTTCAGAGAAAAATGGTCTACCATGAAAGTCTGTCATACAATGTAGTCAGTCTCCCTCTCCACACACATCATCTGTAATTTATTGTGAGAGCAGTACAGAATGGAGCAGTGTTTATGTGGGAGTTGCTTTTAGTTTATGGATAGTTGGCCCTGAATTCTGTCTATTAGGAAGATGTTGGCGATTCTCCAGGGGGGTTGTTCATTGGGACTGCTCAATGCCCTTCCTTCTTTTTTGCCAAAACTGTCAGCGTGATTGAGAAATGCAGCCAGCTATCATTCATCTCCTGCAAATTAGAACAATGAGAAGGGGGTGTAGTCTCAAGAAATGATGGATTGATCTTGTTTTAGAAGATGAGTCTTAGAGGCATCTCAACAGAAAGAAATCCAAATAATGTTAACAGCCTCTTCAAACGTGACAGAAGATGTTCCCTGTTGCTAATATTTTCAAAAGGAGAAAAATCTGCATTCCTATTATTTTTGTAACTTTTTCCTTTTTATTTTTCCTTCTCTTGACAATGACTCCAATGAAGTGTATTGCTCTAGAACTTTGTTACAGCTGTTGTTATAACAAACCCTAAAAGTTTTTTTACTGACAAGAAAATATTCCTGTAATGTCCTGACCTTAACATAAGCATTTAAGTAGACACAATGAAGGGCCCATCAGTGAGAAGGCATGTGTTGGTGTTGGACTGGAATAGGTCTTGTGGAGCATGGGTTCAAGTCTGATATTGGCAACCAAAGTACTCTCTAAAGCTTTCACAAACTACTGAAAGCAGTTGCTAAGTGGAATTCTCTTTGCCATGCCATTGTAGAGCTATTCCAAATTTGGCTACTTTGAAAGTCAGAATCCTAGTTCTTATTTTCCTGCTGAACTCCATTCATGGCTAATTCATTCTCATTAGTTCATATGCCAGTGTCCTTGAGCTTAAACAGCTCTCCTTGTTCCCGTGTTCATCTGCAGATACTTGTGGAGAGCAATCATATTCTGAGCTGGATCTGGTCAGGCTAAACTGGCATTCTTTGATTTATTTTTCCTTCTGTTGTAAGGCATTTCCTGGAACTTTGATCATCTCAGTAGACCTTTTTAAACAGCTGCAAAATTTGATTAGTCTCCCTGAAACACGAATGACCGCAGCTATACAGAACATTCCAGGAAATATTTTATGGATTCCTTGCACTAAAGCAGTGATCCTAATTCCTCTCTTCTGAGCACTTTTTACTTTATATAATATCCTGTAGTAGTATTTGCCATTTCTGTGGCCACATCTTATGGGGGAGCCATTGTTATCTAATGAGTAACATATCCCAGGGCCTATTTCCCTCTTCTCAGTTACCGAGTTCCTAATTTATAATGGAAATAATGTAACTTTTTGATTTATATGCATCATGTGTCAGTTCTGTTACCAAATCTTCAAGATGCTTTGTCCTATATATATATGATGTCTCTTTAATTTCATTAGCACATTGGTAATTCTTGAGTATTTTAGCCATTAGTGAGACTATTTAACATTAATTTCAAGAATAATAATAGATTTCAACAAGGATCATTCTCTGTACAGCTTAATGTTTCCTTTTTCAAAATTGCCTGTGATGGTCTACAGTTTCTAGTTTCTTAGCCTCCTTATAACTCTTGTATTAATCCTAATCCTCTTCATTTTAACCAGTAACTTCCTACATGTCATCTATCAAATGCTTAACTACTTCTAATTTGTCTGGACTTCAGTGATCTTCTTAAAGAAGAAGATTGGGTTAGTCTAGCACTAATTCTCATTTGTTCTAAATTGGGAGTAGATTTACTTAGCTTCCCATGGTGGCTGTTTCATTTTGGTGATAGTTATGAGTACTCAGTCTCAGTAGATGTCCTTTCTTGGGAGACTGGATATACTGTTTGTCTGTGCTTTGGCTTTTTCTTTTTTGGCCAGCCATTTCTGCGACACTTTAGATTCACTCTGGTTAGAATTACAGATGGTTGTTCTGTGTGAGGATGCTACCAGGGGCTGCCCATTAGGTGTCTTCAGCTGCTGCTGCTGCCCCTGGTTCATTCTGGCATTGTTGTCCTGCAAGACAGCAGGTGATGCTTTGGTGTTTCTTGGTTGAAGGAGGACTTTGGTCTAGTTAAGCAAAGGGACATTTGCATCCTGTGCCAGGAATTGAGAACTGTCATAGAGCTGAACTTGGCACAGGGTATTTACATAAGGAAAAGAAATTTAATGTATTTTGGTAAGATTTTGAGGTAATTAGTTACAGATTTCAAGTTATTGGTGATGGGTGAAAAGGTCCTGCATTGTAATTGTAGCAGAGTGCTTTGTAAGGGAAATGTATTTGGACAGAATGGCCATTCCTGCAAAGAGGAAGTGTTTTGGTTACTTTATTGAACAGGAAAATGTTTGGCTAGTGCTGGAGCCTGCTCAGAAGACGAGCTTAGCTAAGCAGAAAATGTGGTGGAGTGCTGAACTGTGCTTTTCAAAGTGTCTTGTTCTCTTAGAAAAAAAATGGTATTGGCTTTACAAATTTGTCTGCTTAATATGTGAATTGCAGATTTCCTTCCTGTATAGTTGGTACAGACCTGTAACCCATCTCTCCTGCACCCTTTTTTGTCTGTTACCTAAAATTCAGCAGGAGATGAGGAAGGTGAAAGTTAATACTGTAGGTTCTTGGGCTGATTATGGAGATTGTAGTTTTCCAAACTGAATTTGGTTTACCTTGGCTGTATTTTTTTATTTAAAGTACAGGACTTTCTATTCCTCCTGCTCTGAATTTCAGTGAAAAATCAGAATCCAGGTCAGCTCCTCTGACTTTTCTAGGGACTTACAAAAAAGAGACAGAATACTTGGAAGGCAGCAGCTTCATTTTGTTGATCTCTAGACTAGCTTCCAGCTGCTGTTTTATATATGAATTCTTGTGCTATAAATGTCACTGTTCTTGTTGGATACTTACCTGGCACAAATTCAGGAGGTAGCATGAGAAATTGTCTTCACCACAGATCTTGCAGGCTGGATATAGCACTTGATTTTCATACTTAAAGTGTCAAATGGTTGTGAAACCAAGCATGGGCACAAAGAGAATCTCCACACTGCTAGAGTAAGCATGTTTGTGGATCTTGCTGTTACTTTGTTCAGAGATTAATGGAGCGCTGTCTTGGGTCTCCATTTGGTTTTCAATACTGTACCTTAGTATTCTTGTGAGCCCTAAAGAAGGTATCCAGGTGTTTCATGTTACAGAAGTAGTTTACCTGGTTGCTGCTGCTCTTGAAGGGTATAAAAAAGCCTTGCATCTATTTATCTGTCAAGTTGTATAAATAGACACTCTCCAGTGGGAGTTGGTTTTGAGCAGATTTCAGTCGAGGACCTCAGGCAGATTCATTAAAGAGCTGGAGTAGCCATGTTCACCACGTGTGCTGAGCTCATTAAGTTCACAGGCAGTCAGAACCTACTGTTCAAGAGTGCTGTGTCCTTCTGAAGGAGCTTGTATCAAACTGTGAGACCTGACAGTCAGCTGACTCAGTGTTTGTTCATTCTTTCTACAGAATCTCACAAAGGACGCACTTAAATATTGGCAACTTAAGCTTTTAGGATCAGACAGCTCATGGGTTTTTTTCCTAATAACAATTAAAGATTTTGAAATCGTGTGTTTGGTTTTGTTGACATCCACTGATGTAACTGTGCCTTATGTTGAGTATTGCTTTGGGCAGTAGAGTCAGGGATCTGTTTGGGCCATGAAGTTGTATATTCAGTAATAGAATTCAGTTTATTGCTGTAATGGATGCAAACTCATTACAAGTTCTAAGCCACAGGGGATACTTTCCTTTGCTGTGGAAGTCATCTCAACTGGACAATCTTCAGTGCAACTGGCCATGCCCTTCCATGTCAGTGACTGACAGATCTAATTCTGCTTTTGTAGCCGACAGCCTCTTAGTTAATGGAGTCATGAATATTGTTACTCAGAGGCAACCTTCAGAGTATTAAAATGCATTATTCTTGTTCTTCACTTGATATTTATCAATCAAGGTGTTATATCTAATGAATTCAATGCGATTGTCAAATAAATACTCTGTGTAGATCATGACTTAAAAGAAATGGTAATATAAGTAGCTTCATTATTGCTTTGCAGTGATGGAGAGAGATGGGTGTAGTTTGCTTGTTTAAATCCTGTGTGATGGAAATCCAGAGTGAATGTCTTCTCTGAGGGAACAGCAAGCATTATGGGTGATATGATCAGATTAATAAGATCCTTAGTATATATATATATATTTCATGCAGGTCTCAACTTCCTCCCCTCCCCTCATTTCTTCTTACATGGAAGCAGATGAAATGCAGAAGCAGCAGTACTGCCTTGGAAGTACCATAGTAGGTTTCCTTTTATAATTATCATTCTTGACATATTTATCCTTTCTTATGGAAGTGAAGATGCAGATATTTAAGAACCCTTCTTGCACAGAAAAGCCCAATTTCCGCTCAGTACTTAATTAGCACTTGTTTATGACACAGCATCTGATTTGATTTTCGAAACAAATTGCACAGTAAAGAGGCTGATATTTAAACTGTATAGTAACCACAGCTCCAGCTGTGACTCAAATCTTGTAAGCCTTCAGGGGTTGTGTTTAGGCTTAGAAAATAGGAACTCAGGCCTGTAATTAAATGTCCTCTGAAAATCAGCCTTGGTAGAGAGTGGAGAGGGTACTACTGAATTTTAAATTACTGACTTGTTCTCAAGAATCATTCTGTTGTTCTGGGCCTTGCTAGGGACTGCAGAAATCAAATGGATTAAAAATGGAAGAATAGATTACTAAAGGAAAAACCTCAGGGGTTGCAGACAAAGAGATGAGCACAGTAAGCTATTTTGGCTCCTCAGTTTATAGACAGATGCAATATATATAATTTTAATATATGGCTAACGTATAGAAAACAAGTTCTGTGGACACCAGAAAGACTAGAGAGAGAGTTAAGATTTCATACACAGTGAAATTGCATTTCAGAACTGTGAGTAAGGTGCTGATGGTTGTGGAATAAGCCATCTGGGATAATGGAAGGCTCATTTTTAAAGCAAGGCCTCAATAATAAACATGAATGTCTTGGAAAAGGAAGTAGATTAGGTTATATTACAAATTAGTCACTCACCTAAATCAAAATGTGAAATATTCACAAAATAGCATGATATAAATTGGCAGTTAGAGCGCTTTCAGAGTTACTTTTTGAGGAAAGCAATCACTGTTGATGCTATTGAAAAAGAGAGCAAAATTCCCCTAGCAGCCTGACTTTAGTCAAGGAAAATGCTGGAGCAGATGCTAAGAGAAAATACTGTGCTTATGAATGGTATTGAACCATGAGCATAAACGATGTGTGCTCATGAAAATACAAAAATGAGTAGGTCTTGCTGGGCAATTAATTGTACTGCTGGTGGAATTGCTTTGAATGGATCATAATCATGGAAGATTTTAATGTTGATTTATAAATTAATACAGCTTCCAAACAAGACCTTTTTCTGGATCCCACATATTTTTAAGGCTGGGGGAAACGGAGACAATTTTGTTATTTTTTAAAATTGACACTCCTGTCTGTTGTCATTGGGATACTGCAATTCAGAATATTTTAACCAGATGTATTACTTTAATTGCCTCTCTCTGCTGAAGAATGCATTCCTAGGGGTCATTTACAGTGTGTTTTGAAAAACCACAGAAATTCAGAATTTAGGAGATTGGCTAAACTTTTAAAACCAGTCATCAATCTGAGAAATTGTAATTAAATTATGCTTTTCTGTTGTGCTTATTTTGATGTAAATGGGGGCTCACTTGTGCAAATATCCCACTTTAATGGCATGAGCAGCAGTATGTGGGTGATGACATACATACCCTGTAAATACTGGTAAAATTTGCTTCTCTTCTGTGTAGTCTCTCATTTCTTCTTAAATAAGAGCAGGTTTATTAAATGCAGAGGAGACATACCTCTGACAAATACAGTATTGAGGATGAGTGATGAGTCTTAGTTTCTCCTATTTTTATGTTTCACTTGTCAGCATTGAAAAATAAATTGAGTTTACAGTAGCTGCTAACCCGCCAAAAGTCCTGATTGCTTTTATTACAATACTCAAGCAACTTTACTTTTGGGTCACAAAAATTGTGTCGGTAAGAGCTGTCCAAATAGAAATACACTGTTATCTTTACTACTGTAAATGCTTCTGCTGAAGAGGAATCCTGTTGCTGGCAACAGATCTGTTACTACACTTACATATTTGCAGGACCAGGGTCTTCAAATTAAATGGTTCAAGTCAGTGTCTTTAAGTCAATTATTCAGACTGCTCTGGACTGATGGGCTAGCAAATGTTAAGCGGTCTGCTGGTCTGAAGTGCTTGACTGTTATCTTTTAATTTGTAGGTTAGGTGACAGAACCACAAACAAATGAAGTAATTTTTCACAATTCATTGTGAATGCAATTTGATTCTAACACGACAGCAATTTGTTGTGTGAACTTGGGCACATCTGTGATTGGTATTCAGGTCTCCCTACTTGTGACACTGATTTCAAATGATTGTTGTTTCTGCTTATGAGGACTTTTATTTTTTTTTTTCCTGGATAGATACATATTGGGCTGTGTTACTTTGAAAAAAAAAACCAAAACTGAAGCACTTGAGCCAGAAGTAAAATATTTATTTCTGTAGTGTTCTTGCTAGATATGCAGGACTTCATATAGTTTCTTCCATTTCCAAAACACATAGAAATGTCAAGAGCCCCTCTCAGCAAACCTGTGAGGTGGGTTAAATGAGTGTTGTCCCCATTTTACAGTTGTAGAGAGACTAACCACCCATGATGTTAGTGCTGAAGGAAGGCTTAGGTCTTGAAGGATGCAGCTTCTAGCTGTGTGAGAAGTCTCCTAAAACATACTTTGTTAATGTGTTAAGCTTTGCAGGTCCAAACACAGCCGGTGAATGCAGTAACCAGACATACTTGACTTCAATTTATCAGCACAACAATGGTTATTAAAATTCATGTTCAACTGAGATCATTGGCTAGGATACCAGGACATAATCTTACCACTACTTTGAAAGATTTAGGAGGATTTAAATTCAAACCGGAGAGGAGCAAAAATAACAAGTGATTAAAGTATACTGTAAAGTCCTGAGTGCGTACTTCTCTTTAGAGGCAAGATTTTAGTCTGTTCTAGTTCTTATTTTATTTTAAAATTCCAAGGCTGTCCACCATAGGTGTGAAGGTTTGTCATTCAGCCATAACACTTTTTCCTCCAACAAATTGTATTTATTGGTGTTACAAGTACCAAAGTGGATGCAGTTTGTATAAATGAAATATTGTGTTGACTCAAGGACAAGTGAGAGTAAGCTTATCTTCAGCAGAGTAATTCTGTAGATGAGTAAGCTTTTTCCAGCCTTCCAGGAGGAGTGAGTGGTAGGGGCACACATCTGATTTGGAGGGGAAGTACTGTGAGTTAAGAAAGGGATTGTGAAGTAGTTTCAAGGAGTAAGAAAAATCTCTGAACTAGGTGTTTACTGGTATTCTGTCCGGTCCTGTTGCTTAGATGTGATTTTAATTTCTAAGCATGCCCTTTTTTGGAGGGGAGGGGGAGCGCTTGAATCCGCTTGAATGAGGGAGTATCTTTGAACTAGAAATAAATGTCATGCCAGACAGTGATCTGGGATTGTTGCATACTTTTTCCTAGCTGTAAGTTATGCTATATATGTTTTGTGCTTCTAGAGCAATTTGGTGTCTTGCCTTTTCTTCAATCCAGTAAGTAAATGGGGGGAGATCATATTTGTCTGTCGATTTGAGGCATAATTTAAGGCTGTGTGTAAGTATAATAACCTGTTACCCTGGTATTAAGGCTGCACCTCTTCAGGAATTTTCTGTCATCTCTTCATGTTGTCCAGTGTCTGGTCTGATCATGTTGGGGATGGTAACTGTGAAAATACTCATAGCTTGACTACTGCTGTTTTGACACCATTTGCTTTTTATGTAGAGTCAAAAATATTAATTACCATTAGTCTTTGCTGTTGCACCCACCACAGAGGCTGTGCTTATCCAAGTGCATTTTTGTGGAAATTAAAAAAAAAAAACCAACCTATATATACTGAACTGAAATGTAAAATGGTGGAAAACATAAAAATGGTGGCTTTATTAAAAAAGTTTTCTTGAAGCAGCTGATATCAGAGCAGTAAACAAGAACTAATCTGGGGACTAAACCTTCATATGCCGCTTAAAAAATCTGCATTGTTTAAAGTGCTCCAGAATTTAGACTTAGGTTAGCTAGGTCCCAGTGTAAAAGGAGGTCTCTCTTTATGTCTATTCTCTCCTAGCCCCGAATACACATGCCAAAAGATGGATTTCAGCTTATATCTTCTGGATACCAAGCATGGCTAAAGCAGGTTGGACTGTATTATTGTTATTCATCTCATGTGAGGGACCGTGTTAGACACCTGTGCTTGTCTCATTAGTGAAGTACATAAATGAGGGTGTAATGAAGTTACAGTGCCATGTTAGCTGATACCCCTCATAGCCATCACTGTTTTGTGTTTATGCATGCTGTGTTTGTATAACATTTTCTCACCAGTCTGATGAATGTGCACTTCCTGTAAATAAAAGTTCAAAATGCAGTCACCTGGAAGCGAAGAGGGTCAGAGTCTGAAAACAGATCTACAACAACAGCTTGAATTACAGAATTAAAATGGGCCTTCAAACACAAAGCTTTGTGGTGGTGATGCTGGTAATAATGGGGAGGGCATTGGGTTAAAACTCAGGAGAATTGCATCTAGCATCTAATTCAGATCTGCCTGGGTGAATCAAGTATGGACACTTACTCACATCACATAACAATTGTGCAGTTTGACACAGTCTGACACTGTGGGGAGTCCCCACTCGGAAGTGGCCTAGTGCTATATTACTCTGGCTATTATTAAAGGCCAGGCTTTAGATGTCTCAGCAGTCTGCCTCTAGCAACTGCTGTCAGCTTTTCACTTTTGTGAGTGAAAAATCCCCCTTCAGAAAAAACAGCTTAATTTACAAATGGCCTGTACAGATCTCTTCTCTGATCAACATATATGATGAATCCTGTGTCCTTGAGAATACATGGCTTAAAGTTGCTGTTTCTGTAGAAAGCCAGAATGTGTTGTTATGGCAACAAAAACTGGAAATATGAAAACAGCACAGATAAGCTGCATCCTGTTGTCATGGCAACTGCAGTTGTGAAATGACAAAACGTGGTGGTGAAGGGATCTTCAAGGTGGTACTGTGAGCCCAACATAAACAAAGAGCCAAGTCACTTGAGCAGAGTGTGAGAATGAAAAGCTGCATCAGAAAATCCCCTTCAAATGTGAGAGTTTCACTGAAGGTGCTAACAGGATGGTTTTGATGGTCTCCAGTCTTGTTCAGTATCTTAGAAGCAGTAGGTAGTAACTTGCTTGTGCAGACTACTTACTGCTGTCAACTTACTGACTTCTGTGAAACTGAGCAGAGCTTGATCACCTATTAGAAGATGGGTATCAAATCTTATATTTGCAAGCCATTTCTTTGAATGAGTGATGTGCTGCAGGGGTGAAGTGTGCTTTGGAGCTTCTTTCCAAGAGACCGCTTCTCTCTCTCTCCTCAAGTCCACTCCAGTGAAGGTCAGTTGGGACACTGAAGCTTATGTTTTCTTGATTTAAACTTTGCTGAGCCGGAGGCAAGGTGTCTCAGAGGAATCTCAACTCTGCAATTATTGTCTCACAGAGCTCAAGTTTGTTGACCTACGGGGCATGGCATCAGTTTCTGTTTCTTATGTGGGTTGGGAGAACAATAGGAAGAGGATTGTGTGGCTGTTCTGTTTTCCTTTTACTTCTGAGGCAAACAGAGCAGCCTTCTATTACCATTGCCGTGATGCAGGGGGATATAAGCTTTTTGGACTCTGAAAAGTACCAAGGGGGTAAAAAACCTAAAATGCACAGTAAAATTTCCAAGGAGGCTTTACACTAGGCAGACTCAAATAATAGAAGAACTTGCACTTTTTGAAAGATATATTTTTTGTAAGCATGCTTTCCCTTTGATTTTTAGTTTATTGATATTAGTTCTAATGTCTATCTTAATCTTCATACTCCTTGATCCAAGGAAAAGTTAAAAACCTGTGCTTGTCATCAGCAGATACTGTTGTGGAAATAGCTTTGCTATGCCAATTTTGTGCTGTGATTTCACCACAGGAAGTGTAACGGTAAGGCAGTTGATTTAAAGGCTGGGAAGAGCTTTCATGAGAAGCAGAGAGGTTAAATTTTTTTAAGGTGAGTTTGGTTTGGTATAGGATATCTATCAAAGGTACTACCTGTAGGATTCCTTACAACTATATCTTGAAAAGAAAGCCACTTTTGATATATGTAAAAGCATAATCTAAATATGCATCCAGATGGAATGGGGGCTGTGCATCAGATTTATTCTCCTGTTGTCTGTATTTTTTACAGGGTCCTAACTTAATGATTTTTTTTTTTCCTCAGCATGGCTGAGTATTGATCTGTTGCCTGACTTACACAGGATGTGAGAAGTATCCCAGTAACACATTGTATTAACGTGGACTAAAAGCAGTTTATATTACAGATGAGGTGGAGGAAGATGGAGTTCTGCAAGACTGGACACATACTATAAATATCCATAAAACTGACAATTTTATCTAAAACCAGTGCTGGCTGCATTTGCATATTTTCAGCCTTCTTAAACTGGAGATAATAGTTGAACACTACCTGAGTATGGGTTGCCCACACTGAAGTCATTACCCTCTGCCCTTTAATGGCAGGTTTTATATTTAATGTTGCTGTGCTGTAATGCAGAGTTGTATTGTGTTCTTATGTGGGCTAGAGGAAATACAATACCAATGGCCAGAAATACATGTTGCTTTTAAGACTGGCATTATAAGTAACCTGCATTGTTCTCTTTACTATAGCTCTTTCCTGTTTAGATGTTTGTCTTTTTGTAGAAAATACAGTTGGTTTATTCAGCCTTGATCTTTGTTGAAGCTTTTGACTTGCTAGCAGTCTGTAACATCCCATCACCTAGATGCTGCCCCTTTGGAGACAAGTCACAATTGACTTCTGAAGGGAGAAAGGGAGGGAATGTTTGTGTATAAATACAGACAATAGACATGACATTTTAATTCCTATTTTATATGGACACTTGGTATAATTTAAGCCAAACTATGAAACCGGGCAAGTTAAGCTAATTAGGTAAAACACTTACAAAACCTTATTTTGATTACATAAATGGGGAAGTAAAAGTATCATTTTTAGGTGGCTTCTGAAACATGGAAATTCAGAGTTAAAGCTAATGCCTCCCTTTTTCATAGCATTGTGAGCAAGTATGCATCACGTAGGATATGTAATGTAATGCACTCATCTGAGCCTTTCTGCCTCCCACTGTCTTTTTGTAGTAGAATTTTTAAAGCCAAGTTATAAACCTGTAAATGTGTTTTATGCTGGAAATTCTTGGTGATACCTTAACTAGACTGGTACCAGCAAAGGCCAGCATAATCAAAACAAGGCACTTCAGATATTAATGGTCTGCACTTCAGTCAAGTCAGCTGGAAAAGAGAGTGTAAAAACCAGGACTGTGGTGAAACCAAGATTCTTCTGCTAGAATTGCACTTTGCTGAGAGAAAAATGAAATTATTCTGGATATATTTTGGTTTTGTAATTTTGTCATTTAGCATCCTTTCCTTAACTTCTAAAACATCTATTTTCAGTGGATCCATATGCTTTTTAACATTCAGATAGTAACTCCTTGGGTGGAAAGTTGAAATAAGATTTCTTTCTGCAGTTCATTTATTAATACTTGGCACTCATATAGTACATTATGTCCTCAAAGTGCTATGCAGGCATATCAGTTATCCTTGAAACACTTTTGTGTGGTAGGTGCATAACAATAACTCTGAGAGATTTTATGGAATTAAATAAAGCTAGAGATGAGAGAAAAATCTAATGAAACTTCCGTTTCATATCTCCACCAATGTAGGTTTTTTCTCTGCAGTTTGTGTCATGAAAATAGAGAGAAATTCTATAAATGTTCCAAGATGAAGAGGTTTCAACACATTCCTTAGTGTGCTGTGTTACTCGGGCCAAACTCATGAGGAATTGTTTGTGATCAGGCTTTAGACACAATTAATGAATCATTGAGTTTGGAAGATATTTCTAATATAATCAGACATAATGGAGCTTAGTAGCAACTGTGTTTTCTTGCTTACCAAAGAGCCAAGTGCACTTGGTCTTGTAAAATCTCCATTTTGAGCCTTCACATAGTTTCATGCTTTAGACCTTGGTGAGATTGCTCTTTGTAAGTTTGGTGTTGTTTAAAGAATCACGCACGAGTCTCTTTTACTCCTTAAAGAAGGGTATGGCACCTAAATCTTAAAGCACTGCAGCTGCACTGGTTTAGATTTATCAGTTTCATGCACTGAAGAGCTATAAGGATGAAAACATTAGTACTGTCGAGTTCAGGTGTGATCCATACAAGTTCCCTCAAGCCCTTGGCAAATGAGGATCTTGTACACCTTATAGATGGAAGTTGGCCCCTTGCTGGGACATGTCATTTCTGTGGACTTGAAATCACAGAGGTTGAACTCCAGTAACCACTCTTGGGGAAAACATTTCTTCACAAACATTTACCTAAAAGCTGTGATTTGATCCTCCCAGATCCCACTCAGGTAAGTTATTATTCGGATAACCTGAATACGTAAATCCTTTTTCATGTGTCTTATCTTTGATATTTAAAAGCAGCTAGTGAACTGGAATATCTTGTAAAAAGTTACTGTTAGCTAGGGAGTTACCAGAAGATTAGAGAAGAGTTTGCATAATACGTATGTTAAGGAAAATTTACTGAGCAATTACACGCAAAGTGGGTGGCTGAAGGAAAAAGAAGTTTACAGCAGTTGGAGTTCTGTGTGCACAGCAAAGCTGGCAGGATGTGGTAACACCCTGAGGGTGAAGGGGAGAACTGCACTGAAGTCAGTGATCTGTACCAGGGTAAGAAGTCCAGTATTACCTACATTTGGAATCTAGGAAGAGTGTTGTAATTGAATCTAGTAGCATGTTTCAGCCTCTGATTTGTGAGACCTAATTGTTTGGAAATCAGACCCTGGTTGTGCCAGAAAAATACGCTCAGCTTTCCCAAAGCGAAATGTTGGTTTGCTTGATTTGCAGATAGTGAAAAATGGTCCAAGGGTCTTTAATGAGGTAGCTGAGCTTTGTTATAGCAAAGCAGAGCACAAACCACTTTGAATCATACCCATACATGCTCGTGGAAATGTGACCAAGGTGTCTGAACAAAGTAGAAGGTGAGGAATTGTGCAAAGCACTGGTTGTTACAGCAACTGCGTCTTGGCCCTTCACGATTCGGGTGCAGTATGTGCAGTTAGAACTGTTGGTGGGCTGGCTGAGCCCTGAGAGATCCTTCTCATGGTCACACTCCAAGCATTACTACAGCTGCCTCTTTATTTTTGTAAATTAATTTCCTTACTGTGGAAAGACTTTCAAGAAAAACTGCCAGTGACAAAGTCAGAATTACCTAGTTACAAGTGTGGAAAACTGGTCTGGGATGCAAGGAGGTACACATTTTAACTGTATGGCTTTTCACTTTTGTTTTTTTTGTCTTAATTAAGACTTACAGCTTTTAATGTTTTTCTTATTTTCAAATGAAAACAGGCAAAAAACTTTCTCCAAAAGTTATGAAAGTATTAATTTGCTCTGAGACATGCTGGTCTCTTTGGTAAGTTCATAATTGGGCAGAATTTTTTTTAAATGCATATTCTTGTCTCTCAGGTATATAACTACTTCATAACTGGTAAATCTGTATTCATATGTTAGGGTTTTTAAAGGCATATTATTTACACAATTCACTTGAATGGCTTCTCTGAAAGCTGTGTGGCTCTCTCATGTAATTATGTATTTAGAATGCCTTGCATCCATTTTTGGGATGGGGGAAAAGAAAAAAAAAAACAAGCCCCACAAAATCAACTGAAATAAATAATGAAAGAATATTCTCATTCTGTTTTGACAGCTCTTTAGAAGTTCTGTTATATACTATTTTTTTCAGATAAGAAGAGCTACCAAAGGTAAAAAATGAAATATATATGGCAGGTTTTTTAATTGCAAAATTATAGAGGATGCACTGGGAGTATTTTTTTAATACTTATATATATTTAATCAGAAAATACCTCTCAGAACAGTAGAGGGAAAAATAAGAGATACCTTTTCATTTTTATGTGTATGTGAGATGTTAAAAGAATGAAAAGTGGACCAGGAAAAGGATCCAACATAATTTTTTAGCCAGAAGTAAATTTCTGGAATTGTTGTTAAGTTTCATGAGACCAACATTTGTAATGTAAATAGCAGCTGCCTTATCTGATATGTTTCATGCAATGTGTTGCATTCTGTGGTGACAAGAATAGTGCAGACCGAACACAATGTGAAAGTGATGTATGTTATATTTTTGGCATTGGCTTAGTTAAGTATGTGGCCAAAAAAAGTATAAGAGGAACTGAGTGAGATTGAAAGGTATTGAGGTTTGTTCTCCCATTTTTTGTGGTGTATGATAAAAATAATTCTGAATATTAGGAATCCCAGTAGGATCTGAGCATGTGTTTGATAAAGGATTAAAATTCCTTAGGCACGCTTCCTGAGAATTAAGTTTTATAGAGCATGCAGGAAACAGTAGTGTGAAAGAGACTTTCAGGGAGAATTGTTCTTGCCAGCCATCCCATTTTGCTTTCTGAAGTGGTGATCTGTCTCCTCATATCAGGCTCACATCTGGTTTACATACTTCTAATACCCTTCAGAGCATCCTGTGTGTTTTATCTGCTCCACTTTGGCTGGTAGAATTTCAATGGCCTCTTTTCCCCTCATGTCTTGGTTTTTGTAAGAGTTAGAAATTGTTACTGGTTTATCTTTACGGTTCACCTGTATAAGATGCTGAATTTTGTACTAGAAGGGAAACAATTCTGAACTAGGGAAAGTCTGCAATAGATGTGGTTAGCATCTGAAATTAATCTTATGTACAGCACACCAAACACCAGCCCTTGGGGAGAAAATTTGGTTTCCTCTTTGGCTTTGTCACTAACTTGTGAAGATGTACAAATGTATGTTAGGCTGCCTGTAAATCAAAGGTGTTTTAAATGCACAGGTTATCACAAAGTTCAGTACAGGGTGCATACAGGGTTAGTAGGTAATGCCTCACTGTTTTAAAATGTGCCACAGTTTGAGACAGTAATTCTGTACTACTATTAATTCTGTCTAATTAATTTCTCTGAAGTTTCTGTGAAGAAAATATCCTTCAACTATTGTTTGATTTTCTTTTGGTCATTCTTGTTTTACAGTGAGCTCAGCATAGGCAGTTTATGCTTTCATACCTGTGCACTGTAGTAGTTCAAGAACTTTATTTTTCCCTGTGTAGAGCCACTTAGTTTTACAGGACAAGGTGATATATTTCTGACCTGTAACACAATTTACTAAAACTGTGTTAGTTACCCCTAGTATATTGTATTTGCTGAAGGACTAGAAGAGAACAAATTTGATAAGAAAAACCCAGTCTGAAATGGTAATGTATAATCTTGTAATGCAGTAGCAAATAAAGTAAATAACCAATTTTTAGCACTGGCAAAAATTTAGCCATTGAGTGTGTATTGAAATTTGTCTTTAGGACATCAGATAATTGGAAGAGAGGGTAGACTATTAGAGGCAGAACATCTGATGTAGTCAAAAAATGTTCTTGCAATATAATTACAAGAATAATTGAATAGGTTAAAATACATCTTCCCTTCAGCTAATGGTTACTGTCCACTCAGCTCAGGCAGAGGCTGTCAATGCTTCTAGCCTGTTTTAATTCAAAGTAAGGCAAACCCATTTTAATCACCAGTGGAGCAGCTGGAACCAGCCTCTGTCACAAGGAGGATGCTGTTTCAAACTGTGCTCCCTGTGTTTATTTAGTGGGAAAATACATTTCAGAGTTCAGGGAGTGGGATTTTAAAATCAATTGGAAAAAGAAATTGGGTTTTTCATCAAATAATTCCCTATTTTATGCCACTCAATGTGTATTAAAGATGCTTAGCTTTTCTAAATAAAAAGCTTTGCGTCTCTGGGTCTGAAAGTTGTGCAGACGTACGAGGTATGAATGCAGTTGGGAGTTAGGAAAGCAAAGAGATTGCTGCATCCTGGCCCAGTACTTAGCAAGCAGTACCAGCATTCCCATTTGGCTCTAGTCCAAGCACTGTGCTTCTGTATCCTTGTTTTGATGAATCGATGTAGATTGACTTGAGTTCAGGAGAGGATTTTTTCAGTCAGCTTTCAAGTCATGAACATTGAGGCCAGTCCCTTGTTTGTGGAGCTGACAGTACAAAAGTGAGTGTTTGACACGTGGCTTGCTCAGTGCATGGGGATAGAGGCTGTTGAGATTCTTCAGAGATCAGGCTCTAAATGAAGTTGTTCTGGTGGGTCACTCATCTGATTTACACACAAGCTGTTTCCATTGAAGCACCTGGGGCCTTTTGTTCAGGCTTGTGAGTAAGCCTCTTTCAGTCACCAACAGTAATTTAGCGTCTCTGTTTCCTTCAGTAGGTAAAAGGCAAGAATGGGAATGACATTTCCTTCCACACTGTGCAGCTTCACGCTTATATTTTTAAGATAGTAACAAACTGTACCACTAGATTTTGTTATATACTGAAACAAATTCAGAAGTCATCTAAGGTATTGGTAGTTTTTTATGTCCTAACTCCGGAACAATACTAAGTGGCAGGAGTGCATGGGTGAGGAATGATATCCTCTGTTGGACAGAGAGCTCTGCAGAATAGCCCTTCAGTGTTTTCCTTTGTTATTGTGGCAATTTTAGAGGAAGATATTTCATTGCCCTGTAAGTTCCCTGGCACAATAGAGTGCCCTGCCTGCAGATTGTAATGACTGACTTGAGCTGTAATCTCACGTAAACCTTGAGTCAACTTAAGCTTGCCTTTCCACTGACAGAGTGCTCCTCATTTTTCCTGCCTCTGTACCTTTCCATGCTTCAGTCAGTACAAATATTTAAAGTAACTTCTTTTTTTATATTGTCAGTCAGTTTTAATGGCAACCAGTTCTTTGAGTTCATTGTCACAGTACGAAAACTTGAGGCAGCCCAAGGGATGGGAAAGCTTGAGAATATGGAATAAATGGTAGCTGCAAGTCTTGGATAACTCTGTATGAAAAAAAAATCATCCCATATTTATTTTGTATTATGTTATGAATCCTGGGATGGATAATGATAAGCTGCTGATCCTCACCTAGTGAATTTGCTCTGCATCATCAGAGCCGCCATGTAGTGAATCTCCTGTTACTGTGACGTTCTTGGAGAATAATAAGCAACTTTGATTTAAATAAATAAAATTGGTGAAATGCTTAACCATGGATGTCCACTTAATGTATTTTTTTTTAAAAAAAAAGTTATTGTCGCAACAGCTCTCAGTAGCTGTAGTGATACATATTACATTGCAAAGAAAAGATTGCTGGCATTTGGAAGGTTTTTATATGTGGGAGTGTTTGGGAGATTAGAATGGTGGACAAGGAAGTATGGCTCACTTTTGTAGCTTGTTACAATACTATGGCTGTAATTTTTTTGGCTTCAGGAGGGGCATTACATACAAGTAGCAAGTTCATGTGATATGTAGTACTATGATGTACTCAAATTCTTGAGTTTCAATATCTTTGTAAAGGGAAGAGTTGTTTGGGTTTTTTTTAATGAAAATGAAGTGAGGAATGTATTTTAAGGTATCATAAATTTCTGTTGAGCATGTTTCTATAGGTTATATTCCCCAGAAGTCTTTAAATACTATTTCTGGAACAGCAGTGTAAATTGCAACAAAGTACAGGGAAGAATGTGGTGACAGACAAGGTTAATCTCTGTGTCTGTCTGCACAGGACCAGATTATGGATGTTGGTGATCACCTTTCTCGTCATTCAGAGATGGGTTATGTTGCTCTTACATACTCATTTAGTGCAAGATTGCGCAAGGTTTTCTAGCCCTCTCAAGAGCAGGAAGAAACGGAGGCTCAGAAGGCAGCTGTCATTTCATACCCATTCCAGCTGCCCTTTCTACTCAAATTTCTCCCATCCCCTCCCCCTCTATTTAAAAAAAAAAAAAAAAAAAGCAGGGACAGGATTGCAAAAAAGAAGAGTATGAGGATTTAAAATCTCTAGCAGCTAATCTATCACATCCTTCAGTTTTCATGGCTATCTGCCAATTTAAAATGCATTTGTTTTTTCCTGCCTTGCCAGTAATTAGACAAATGCAGTAGTGCTTATTTCATCAAAAACTCTGTGTCTGGTAAAAGCAATTGCAGTCATAATGCATCCCTAAATTTAATAGTAGTGGTGTAAAATGAATAAGCAGCTCTCTATTTCAAGGGGTAGTGGCTTTAACTATCAAAATGGCTAGTATTTTCCTTGATTGGCTGCTTTGGCTCCTTTTTTGTATTTCTGTTTGTAGGAACTGAATCAATTTATTATAAAAATTATATTTTATTTAACAAATAAGGCAAGCAGAAACATGCAACTCTTATAAAGTGTCACAAACTTCCTGTTCACCTTGGATCATAGGTTTTGCCTTTTATCCCATTTACAGACAAAACACAAACCTTTTCTTTCCCTGCAAGTATTACACTTAAAATTGTCATTTACTTTTCTGCTTTCCTTGCAATATTACTTGCTTGTGTTCTGCCTGGAGCATTGCTGTGGATGGAGAAGAGGTCTGATTAATTGGAAAGAAACTTTCTATTACTGGGAAAACTCAACACACTGTTGTGCAATATTAATCAAAATTTACTTTCTTGATCCATAGTGCCTTTTTTTTTTTGCTACTATGCCATCTGTAAAGCTTCTCTCAAGGAAAAGATGCAGTTAGTGCTCTCTTAAAGGGCAGTTGTGTTGATGCCATTTGGCTAAGCCTTAAAAGTTCCTGTAATCTGTGCCATCCTGTCTCATACAGCCCCATCTCATAGTTGTCCTTTCTCTGCAGTGCTCTATGCCCAGATCTCTGTGGCTGGGCTGCTCCAGCCTGGCGGACAGCATGCCCTCGCTGCGATGCCTGTATAACCCAGGGACTGGCGCACTCCCAGCTTTCCAGGTACTTTCTGTCTCTCCCCGCTCCTTTTCTCTCCATCTGTGTGCGTGTGCATCTCCTTTACTTGCCTGCTTGACCTCTGTTTATTCTGGTTCATACTCTATGCCTCTCTTCTGTCATTCTGATCTCTGGTATTTTAACCCATCTTCTGCAGATTCAGGGCAGCTGAGACATTTCCATTTACCTTGATATAATTATTTTATCTAAGTTGGCTTGATACCATCATCTTTTTCATTGGTTTTAAATTGTGCCAAAAAGATACCACTTAATTATATCTGGCAAACAGCATCCATCACACCGTCTCCAATCTGGCTATTCTGGCTATTTGCTGTTCCCCTCCTATCTAAATTTTCTGTGTGCCACTTAAAGGACTGAGAGGGTGAGTTCATTGCCATGATGATAATTGATGCCAGAAATTCTTTACCTCAGCTTTGTTAATAGGAGTCTGGACATTTTGACTACAGAAAATTATTGTCCAAGTAAGCTGTCAGTCAAAAGGCAAATAAAGGAAACCTTTTTTTTCCCTTTGATCTCTGAATTTGTTAGATTCAGGCTTTTCTCTGTCATGAGTCAGTTTTTTGCCAAATCAGTTTGTTCAGACCCTTTGGGTGACCAGTGAATTTTTAAAAATGCAGACATTCTCCCATGGGTAGAGAGTAAGACAGGCGCTGGGTGAGCATCCAGAAACCTAGACAAGGCTCTCCTGATCATTGCAGGCATTTTTGATGACATGTGGACATAACAGCAGAGACTGTGCTCCAGAGATGTTATATTCACATTGGAAACTCCGAGGTGTTTTATAAACTGCAGTGACTGAGGGACTTAAGGAGTATCTCTGCAGAGAACATGTTTATTTGAGCTTATTGTAGCATGAACATTTACTTTGAGGTTTATGCTGCTAGATTATGCTTCTGCTGGCCTAACCTGTGGCAGAGAGTTTTATTTACCAGCATCGTTCAAAACCAGACAGAAGGAATAGGCCAGAATTCTTCTGAAATTTTCACTTGTTTTGGGGTAAGTTAATTATGCGACTCTAAAGGAAAGCATGCTAAGATTATTTTAAGTTTTACTTCTTGCTCCCAGAGTTAGGACAGTGCTGTGGAAATAATCCTCTTGGTCCCAGAGGAGGCTTAAGTGTCTTGCATCGTTTTGGTGCAATTCTTTTTGCTGACACAGCAGTAGCACTGATGGACTCTGGAAGGTGTCCTGCCAGGCCTCCTTTGCTGAACCAAGCATTTAGTGGAGCTTTCTGTGGGGGAGGGGGAAACACGACTTTTTGTTAGTCTAAGAGGACTCTAGAGACAACAGACAGAGTTTAAACTCCTAATCCTGATTTGCATAATTTGACTGAATCATATGGGCTTAATTTCTGAGTTTTTGGCTGTTGAATGTATCTCAAATCTCCTTAAGCTTAGCAGTATAAGGAAAGTAATTTATAGACTCAAATTAAGACTTGTTCCTTTCTACTTGAATTATTTTTGATTACTTAAAATAGGCATATATTAAAAAGGGAAAGAGAAATTAATTTATTGCAGCTTAAGAAGGTGTCCTTACTAATGGTAGATATGAACAATCACTGTTCTGCTAATGCAGTGCATTGATATTTAGGGTCAAATGAGTCAGCTGCACAACCAATTGTTCTGTTGGGATACTGGTAGGACTGACATTCGCATTTCTGCAGATTTTGAGAGACATTTCTATGTATATTTAGTGAGTATGGGAATTGGGGAGGTATGTCCTACTTGCCATCTGAAATGGTAAACTGGTACTCTTCACTGAACTCTGACTGCTCTGTTGAGGAACACATTTACTGCCAGTTGAGGGAGAAACCACATTGCCAGCAACAGCTTCTGCAGCACTGAGTCATCCACATTTCAGTCCATTTTTTCAATGGGCTCTGATTGATCCTCATTAACTTGCATGGTTTGAAGAAAACTCCCCTCTGAGGCATGGCTTCTGCATTTTCCAGTGCAGAATGGAGTGGTTTGGAACCTGCTTGAAGCAGTGATGTTGCAGTATTTCATCATTCTTTAATGCTTTTTTTTTTTTTGTATCAAATCTTCAGGAAAGCATTAAAGACTTTCTTGTAGCCCAGTGAATTTTCTCATATTAAGTTACTTTCTTTATTCCGTAGCAAGCTTGAAGTAACTGGAGAAGCATATCAATGTTCTTTGCTTGTGGCAAAAGAGAAGATGCCATCTGGAAGGCTACTTAGTCACTGCTGAATTTGTCTAGTTATTTACATGCCTGCCTTCAGATGCTGAGACAGATATGTGGAAAGATGCTCTTTTTGAATAGCTCAGTTAAAGTCTTGCTGACTCCTCATGGGAAGCATTGGCAGGTAGTTGATTTAGAGATTATTCTGTTAATATGTCAAGTAAATTCATTTTTCTTCTTTGTGTTTTTATTATTGGAGACAGGTGGAAACAGGATCTTCTGGTTCCTCAGCCCTGTTTTTAGGCAATCATCCTGCAGTGGGAAAGGCTTTCAGACTAAACCCATGAGTAGGGGAATAAGGAGCTAGAAACAGTTTTTTAAAAATCTTTTATCTCAAAGATCTTTTATCTCTTATTTTTGCAACTGATAGCCTACTGTGTAACAATTCCATAGCAGTTGTGATAGAAGATGGCAGCAAATTGGAACATGAACTCCTGTAAGGCACCGGAAGTGGTCAAGTCAAAGAGGGTATTTTAACAGGAGAAAAAGGCCAGCTATTCCATTTTCAGTGTCTCAGATGCCAGATTTTACGGTACTGTTAATCTGCAAAGCAACTGAAAATTAGGTTGCATGTAGATTATCCTAATAATAAAAAATAAATTATGCAGAATATACTCTTTTTTCCTAGAAATTTATGCTTTGGAAGTTTCCAGATGTGCCAACAGGTGTCTGTCTTCATTACATTTTCCATGTGAAGATAATTACTTTCCCTGTTAAAATATTTTTCCATGCATGCTCACAAGGCTATATTTATGTTGCTTTTCATAATTGAAGCTCTTTGAAAATTCAAATTTACAATTACACCTATTAAGTATGCCAAGGGAATGATTGTATTAATCCTTCCAGGTTTGCAGAAGACCGACATATTTTCTTGAATTAATTTCTGTAGGCTGTTGTTTAAATGAGGAGGCTTGAAGAGGAATTTGAAACTCTTGCCAAAGACATTATGTATCACCATAATCTCAGAGAGCAGTCCTCCTCTTCCTTTTTACCTAATTCACAGCCAACACAAATACCAGCTCCTGTTTAGATTGTAAACTTCCTGGGACAAGAGTCAGGCTTTTACTAGCTTTGTCTGGAGCTGAGGCACGGGTGGAAAAGAAGAGAGTTGTCTTCTCAGCTTTATTTTGCCAAATCTGAAACTTTTATTTCTGTAACAGGCTCTAGTAATCGAAGAGGGGGATTAACTTTTATGGTGGTAGTAGCAGCATCTTGTTGAATACACAAGTGTCTCTCTGTAGAATGTCAGAAATCTGCATTTTGTTTCACCTGAAGATCTTGGCCATGAAGAACTACACCTCAGGGTTTGTCAGGTGAAGGGGACGAGCTTCTGCTTGGTTTTGCAGAAGTGAGCATGTGTGTGAGACTTCCTCGGTCTGGTCTGACATCTCTGTCCTGGGGAGGAAGGTGTGAGTGTACTGTGCTAGGCAAATTGAAGCAAAAGAGTTTGAGGCTGTGCAATATGGATGTGACCTCTGTGGACTGAAATTATTTTTGCAGAAAGGCAAAAATGCAAAAGATGTTAAAGGTATGCAGTGATTGAAGTTTCTTGTCCCTGTGAGACAGGCATGAACTTATTCTTCAAATTATTTTTACATTATTTTTTCCTAATGTTTATATTTTTTGTGTTACAAAGCAGAATATTTGTCAAAGAAGCATTGTCAGTGTATTTGTAGAAACAGTTGTGTCTCTAAATTTCCTTCAGCCTGTTCATGCACTTTTGTGTTAGAAGTTGACGTTTTATTGCTGGAAATACAGTGTAAATGTGAGCAGTAGTACATCATTTCTGGTTATACAGGAGGTTAGAGCTAGAGTCTTGGGGTGGGCAAACTGCATGCTCAGAAATGTGTTTGTGAGAAATACATTTGAAGGAAATTGTTTGGCTTTGGAGTCAGTGTTTGCTGGTGTGCCTAGTTCTGTCTCTAATTGGGAAAGATATGGGGTGTCCAGTCATAGCCTCCATCAGCATGGAGACAGTAAGGCTGCTTTGTATTCACCCCTCTCGCTCTGCCAGTGGCTGTGTGAAGCCTGCCCGGGGGCTGTTTACAGTGCACCTCTGAAGCAGAATCCTAATTTTGGTGACTAATAGCCAGAGCATGTGGCTGCAGCACCCCCCTGGCTGGCAGCAGGCTCTGCCCTGCTTGTGAATGTAGTTAGGTGGCCCCCAACTGTTTACAAGACAGCAGAGGTGAGATCTTTGATTGACAAGTCAGAAATGCATTAGATCATTCCTCTGCCAGTCTCTGGTTCATGCTGTTAAAAATGTCAGCCTCTCCAAGTTTGAATGGCAGCCCGAGGGCCTCAGAAGCTTTTTGTTTTCTGAGATGGAAACACAAATTGGATGTGTGCCTGAGCGCTTCATCCTGGGCTGTAATTTCATCTTTTAGCTAAGAACCACAAGGTACATGAGCAAAGCACCCTGTAAACAATAATACTGGGGAAAAAAATAAACAAGGTCGTGTTTCTGGTACGTTGATCCACTGGTGTCCTGACCTCTATCACGTTGAACATCTCCACTCTGATTGCTGTTCCCTTTGGCATTACAATGAGAGGAGATAGACTGACACAGGAGGCAAAGATTTAAAGTTGCAGTGCTGTTGCACATTCCTTGTATTGGCTATGAAATATTGAACTGCCACAATGTGACACCTGGTTTTTTCAGCAAAGTTTCTTGTTGGAGGTGTTCAGCAGCAGTCTTTTCTGTTTTTTCTCTTTTACCACCTGGCAGGAGCAATTATAAAGGCATGAGAGATGATAAAAAAAGGAGCAGAAATGAAGCCAAATTGCATTTTTGTGTTTGACTCCAGCCCCATTTGTAGCTCAGACTTTTGGGAGCTTCACTGTAGGAAGACCATGATGGTTAGCCTGGCTCTAGATTTCTTTAAATAAAGTGCCCAGTGACTACAGAAGAGCTTTCTTAAACATATTCAGGATTTATCCCTCTTTATATCTGGTGATGTAGTCTGGCTGGTGGTGTAACCTGTGCAGAGGCTGGGTGATGCTGGGGAGCCCAGCAAGCTCAGGGAGTTGCCCAGGGTGTGCTGCAAGATCTTAGCTCTGGGGTAGTAGCAACAGCAAGAGATATTTTCCTCCTTTCAGATGGCAGAGAAATGAAGGGGACTAGTAAGAAATCTTTCTTTGTGGATCAGTGGGATGGGTTTAGTTGTTTTTTGTAGCACATCACTAATTTCTAATTACATTGAGTAATTACATTTAGTAACAGAAATTGTCATTTGTTCTGCACTCATATTGATCCTCAGAAGTTCCAGGTGCTTTTATTAGCTCTTTCATCTGAGTATCAAGAAGTGTGACAGTGTCTCTCACTGAGAAATACCACCTCAGTGTGTCCAGCACAATGATTAATTTAAACTGCATCGTAGCTCCAAGGCCTCCCCCTCCTTCAGCCTCGGTGGTGATGGTCTGGTTACTACTAATGCGCTTTTCCCGCTGAGGTGAGGGCAGGGTTTCTAGCACACCAGCACCAGTTTGACTGTTGGGTTTAAAAATGAAACCAAACTCATGCGAGTTTTCCTTCCTCCCTCGTTAGGAGTCAGGAAGGTGTGTAAAGCCGTAGTGACAAACGGCATATGCAGCGCCGCGTTGGAGGCATACAGGTATCTCTAAAGCTAGCTCCGGTTCCTCAGGATTGCGAACATCTGCTTGGAGGTATTGTGAAGCCGCACAATGCACTAATTGAATTACTCTTTTCTGGAGTTGCAGGCTGCGCTAATTGAATTAGAAGGCGGCGGCGCGGGCGCGGCGCGGGGCGGGCCCGGGCCATGGCGCGGGCTGTGCTGCGCTCCCCCGGCCGCGCCCGGAACTGCAGCCGCGGGCTCGCTGCTCCAGCAGCATTTCAGCCGCTTTCCGTGCTGCTCCAAAGCCCGCATCTTTGTCCCTTCCTGCGGAGAAAGGAGGCTCTGAGGGTACCCGCTCCGAGCCCCCCGCACCACTCATAGATGGTCCAGTGCGCTTAGATCCAGCCTTGTCCCTGTAAGTCGCCCCATTATCACTTTGGATTTGATGGCTCCACGGACTTCAGAGGGAGCCGGTGGCACAAGATCAAGCTGTACCTATTTGTGTGCATCTGGCAAAGAGATAACACCAATAATTTCAAATTAAAAATGCAAATACGGAATTTTACAACAAATTTGGAGAAGTCATAAAATACTTTCTTACTCGCATCAAAATTTAAGCAATGTTAGAATTCAGTCACTCTTAGGAAATGTGCAGGGATAGTTCTGAATAATTCTGTCTAAGGAGAAGAAAATGAAATATTTCTTCTTTGAAATAAGGTGAACACATGCAAAATTTCAGGGAATCAACCCAAACACTGTCAGTAGAAATGCACTTGCTAAATCTTAAAATTCATAGCTTGAAGAAGTACTTGGCTACACTGTGTCAGGTAGATTTCTTCTTATTTCCTCTGCTTTCTGTTGGCTATTACTTACGTAGCGTGTAAAAATACTCAGATATTCTCTTTCCTGTATTCTTTCCTCTATGGATAACCAGATGACTCACTTTTCCATAAAATCTCAGCTATTTTCACTCAGTTTTATATGTGTTTGGTAGGTCATTCCCATAAACATAAACCATATCAGAGACAAGATGGTATTTGTTTTGCTTTAATGGTTTCTTACGTTTTGTTAGATTTGAAATAAAAATAATTTGCTAGAATACTCTGCAAACTAAGTAAAATTAAACTCTCCTTGTGAAAATACACAACCAGTACTCTGTGATATGCATGATTCTTTTTTATGTTGTTTATGTACTTGCCCTGTGTCTGGTGATGTTAAACAGGGCTTCTAATTACCATTAAGAATTGGCAAAATTGCTGCTAAAGTTATTTAACAACCAGCTGCCCCCCAAAATGCAGGTTTTTTGTTAAATAGATTAAACAGGTTTTTGTTGCTTTTTGAGGAGAATTCCCAAAGAAGCTTATACTTCGCAAATTCTGGTTTTCAGATTTTATTTATGTTTATAGTTGTTTCTCTCTAGCATTTTATTTATATATTTCTGTATTTAAATATATGTGTATGTGTGTGTATAAGTATAAAAAAATATCAGGTTGTCAGTCTTCTTGGCTCCCTTTCTAAGTAGTCAGGTAGACTGCTTCTAGTAGCCATTGTGAATGAAATATCCAAGTAACTCATTGATCATACCCAAATATTTATTTAGGGCTCATGTCTAATTCTTAAGTGACTACCAATATAATTTTGTACCATTGTGGAATTTTCTAAATTGTCTGTATATAGCAAGATCAACCATCTTTTTGCCTACCTTCTACAAAAAATCCTTGTGATTTATTCTCTCAAAATATAACCATATATCCAGTGAACAAAGGAAGCAACTCTTCATTCAGCCAATAAAGCTGCATGCACTTCTACTCTTTCAGGAATATACCTTGCTCTTCTATCACATCTTCAGAGTAATAAACTGTGCAGCAACCCTTTGATGTAGGTAATAACATTTGACCTTGCATCACTTTCCCTAGTGCAAATGAAGACAAACTGAACATGTTGATGTTGTGGCGGTTGTTCATTAAAAAAACCCAAACACACACAAAATTGGTGTGTAGGATAACACACATATCCAGTTCCTTCTTTTGGTAAAAGTGAGAAGTGAAGATGGTCGTGGTGAGATTGTCACCTTTAAAATAATGTGAGAGAGAATTGGGTGCTGCCTTAAGAGGCTGTAAATGGGAAAGAATCTATTCCATCCAGTGTATAAAGTGCTTTTAAAATCAATCTATTTCTAGAAACTAAATTGTCCTGGGACCAGCTCTTGATATAAAAATTCATAGAAACCTGTTTTTCCGAGTGTGGTAACTTCTTGCCATAGTGCTGTAGTGTTAGAATTCACATTGGCCAGGTTGTTCTGTAAATTAAACAGTGACAGCTTCCCTCGGGGGAACAGCCAATGTATTTATGATGATGTGCTGATTACACAAAATACACTGCAAGCAGAAAACAGCTGCAGAGAACAAACCTCTTAAAAGAATACAATTACAAATAGCACCCTCAGTATTTCTAGTGGTGAAAGCAAAATACAGCATGCTAATGCAGGCTTCTAGTTTGCTTCCAAAGAAGAAAAGAGATCCACAAAGAGGAGGCTGAAGTATGGTTGGATGCACACACAATGCCAGTGTGGAGCGGCACAAAATCCCCTCCTGAAGGTGAAGGGCAAGAACACACCTCAGGCCTGCTTTTTAGCTGTCCTTGTTGCTTAAAATTCCTGTGACTGCAACTCCAACAGCACTGGCTGGTGAGGTGGTGGGGCTCTCTGGCTTGTTTGTGTTTTCACTGCTGTGGTTCATACCCTGTGTGCTGGTTAAGAGCTGAGATGTGATTAGATGATTAATTGATGCTACCAGTATGACCATTATGAAGCAGATCATGAGAGATACTGTAGGGGGAAAAAAAGGCCCTGGTTTAAAGCTGAGCTTTCTTTTGCTACTAATTATTGCTTTGAGGGAACTTTTGGAAATAAATTCTTTGTTGTTTACAGTAGCCTGTAGTGTTTGGTTTTTAAAAGGTTCCTGTTTTGTGTATGTAGGGCAAGGTCTTGTACAGTCCAGTTTAGGATAAGATGAAATTTGAAACATAATATTACTGAAAGATGGTGGAGATGGGACTATGATTATAAACTCAGGACACAAACAGACACATGAGGAGAAAAAGGTCTTCAGCTGGAAACGAAAAAAAAGGAGAAGTAACTGGAATTGCTTTGTGTAGTGTGTCTGTGTGCAAGAGCGTTGAGAGAAGGACCACTGTGGTGGGATTTTCTGTGAGGGCTTGTTGAAAACGAGGAGTACATGGCAGTGGCAGCTCCCACAACTGCTGATATCTCACTTCGGAGGGTTGCAAAAGCAAAAAACCTCCACAACTCCACAGCACATTCTTTTTTTGTCTGAGTTATCAGTCACACTTAAATTGTTAAAATGTAACATTCTACTTTTGGCTTTGCCATGTATGTATGTGGGACAGTGAAAATAGAGAGAATGCCCTTTCCATCCACTTTTTCAGTCACTGAGAGATAAGTATGATGCCTTTTAAAAGTCTGGAGTTACTGGTGTTTGGTGTCTTTGTTATGTTCTGGGACTGTATCAATAAAACATATTTCAGGCAAAAAAATTACCTGTTTAAAATGAAGAAATGTCCTTTCAACATGCAGATGTGATTTTAGAGCAGATGAGCTAAAAGGATTGCTACTCTAATTTGGAAGGACTTAATTCGCTAGCTTTGAAGAAGTACCAGGTTTTCCAGCTATGGATTGCTGGCTTGTACTAATAGACTGTTATTCATCTGTCTGTATTTTCTTTAAATCGTTTTTGAGCCTCTGTGTGTTGTCCTGCTCTGCTTACATGTATCCCATGTGGCAAGAGGGAGTTTTGTATAATCACCCTGCTTTAATCAATAGAATAATTGATAAACCAGATAAGATTTAAACTGATTACCTCCCCGAGTAGAACTCCCCGAGGGCCTTGGACTCTCTTAATTTTGACATGTATGTTGTGTACCCCGTGGATGAAGTGCAGTTTGAATTATCTGTTTTTATTTGCTTAATGATGGGGAGGGTGTTAAAGTCAAATGTTTAATTAACCCAGCAATGGGCTGCGCTGTCACTTACACACACATCCAGCTGATTGAGATATCTCACCGAGAATACTGAATAGGAATGATAATGTGGCACTGAGACGGAAGATTGCTTTTTCAATCCATTTGCTGGGTCACTGCTTTGAATGTCTTACTGGATGAAAGGCATTCAGCCTGGAAAAAAAAAATCAGCATTTAAGTACATTTTGTTTTTCTGGCCCCTTTCCACCAAGAAGTTAAATAAAACAGATATGCTGTAGGTTTAATAAGCCATTCATGTTGTAGCAAAAAAGCTGCAACTACGGGATCTCGAGTAGGCAGTGGTCTAGAGCTGTATCATTTCCTATAGGAACAAAGTGTTTGCCAGCCCCAAGGTATCTGAAGGTGAGAACCTATGTACGTCTTTATCTTTCTTTCTTTGGTTGCTTGGCTACTCACCCTGTTCAATGGTCTCCAAAGCATGTCCAACTCTTTTTTTCTTACCCAGCGCAATGAAATTTAAAATAATACTTTGTAACTCCTTTTCTAGTTAAAGAAAATGGTGTTGTAGAGTTGGAATTATTTTATAGTGGTAGAATCTAGTAGTGAGCTGTTAAATTAAAATGTTGCAGGAGGGGCTGTTGTGTTGCCACACTTAAATTTGCTCTAGCCAAGTCAGGAGAACCCAGGGGTTTATTTCTTGGGTAGCAGCTGTTCAAAGGCTGCAGTGATTGCTGGCCAAACATTATAATGTGCAGTGCCTAATCTGTAACTTTTGATTCTTTTATTAGAAAGTTTTGGGTTTTTTTGCTTAATGTGATTGAACAATCACACCTTTCTTTCATGTCTGCAGTGAGGTTTTTCAACAGCACTGTATGGACGTAAACACACTCTGTATTGGAAGCTAACTAAATTTGCCTCATAGTCCAGTGGTGTGATTGATGCTTCTTGTAATAAATATAGCTTTGGAAGCTGGAAAAAGCACTGAAGCCTGACTGTATGGACTAATTACTACTGTGAGGCACATTGGGGAGGTGGAGCTGTGTCATCCAAGCTGCTCCATGGTGACTCCATAGGTACTTTGATCCTGCTCCAGGTTGAGAACCAGGTAGTTTTGGCTGCAGGGTCACCTGGCTCACAGTGTCTAAGAGAAAGCTGAGTACCTCCACATTTGGTGGTGTAGACAGTGTGCTGTGAATTCCCATCAGTCTGACACTGCAGTGAGATCACTGAATAGCCATTTCTTAACAAGTGAGCTGCTTTAGGGGAGAAACTGTGCCTAAAAAGTTAACAAGTTTTGTTCCCCTATGCTGTCATTTTTACTTTGGACAGACAACTCGTGGTTCATACCTTTGTTTTATGTCTCGTTTTCGCCTTTCCTGCAATAAAAAATAGAAAGGAAAAAACAACACATAAAGCATATAACAGTACAGTGAGATGAAGATGGGGTGGTTGATTTAGGTGTTTGAGAGTGAGAATGACACACGCTCTGAGGAGGGGATATAATGACAACTGGAGGTATTTTGTCTGTTTGACAGGAAAGCTCAGAATGAGAGGTTTTGAAAAAGGAAATTATAATAATAAGTGTAGGTGATGACCAGGAATGAGAGGGGAAGGGGTTTTATAGTCAGTCCAGTGAGATGGCATTGGTTCTTCAAGAGAAATAGTTTTAAAAGTTATAAAATAGTGCTTGAGGAAGGATGATGCCTATATAACTTAGATCAAAGTTACAAGGTGCTCATATAGCTTGAGTTACAAGATATCAATATAACCTGATATATCTATATAACCTGATATCAATATAACCTAAATCTTGACTTTTTATATATCTGTATAACCTGCTACCTATATAATCTGAATCATATATTTTTATACCCATATAACCTGAATTATAACTTTTATACCTATATAACCTGATATAACTTTTGATACAATGTAATGGCTAGCATATGGTTAACTAGTTGCTTAATGCTGAATAGACAAAAAAGAAGATAAATACTTGCTGGGTGGATAGCTTTAGACAGGTAAGTGTAGTACTAATGAAAAATTGGCAAGTGCAAAGCCAGTTAGCTACAAAACAAAGAATTTAGGCCAGTTAGGACCAGACAGACCAGAAACACTGTAACTGTGCTTGCTCCAAAGACAAAGTTGAAAAGTTCAGATGTGAAGAAGACTTTGGAAGCCTTCATCAAAGGCCCCCGACCTCCCCGAGCTGGGGCGGCGCAAGCACAGTGCAGAACTGTCTAATAACCATGAGCTCGTAGGATGTAAGTTAGTTCTGGCACCTGTGTGATGGTGTTCTAGTGACACAGTGACACGAAGCAATAGTTACTGTGTAAGTACAGCACAGCAGTGCACAAAGGTGGGTGAGTTAGGTGGAGAAATCCCCCTCACCATCAACTGCAATAAACAAATACCTGCTCTGTAGACACGGGGCTGTGGGGGTTCACTTCCAGCCTATCTTTTGGGCATCAAGGACATGAAATCTGCAGCAAAACTAGACACTTTTACAACCAATTTCTGAGAGCAATTGCAGCTCCTATGCAGATGAAGCTGTAATAAATATTGTACAAAGAAAGTTAAGCTGTATCTAGAGAATTTTAATAAATAAAAAGTTTTTTAAAACTCTCCCTGGATCCGTTGGCTCTTGCTAACTCTTGTTAGTACTAGAAATACGTTTTTGACATGTATTTTGAATGTTGGCTTATATTCCAAGCCTGTAAAAGCTGGCTTTGTGCTGTCCCCCCCCCTCCACCCTACATGTAGGGGAAAGAAATCAAGAAAACATCTTATTCTAGCATAAAAAATCACTGATAAAAGCCTACAATTCATAAGCATGGGAGGGAAGAGTGCTGTGAATTGTGAATAAGAGTGTATAATTTCAAACTTTAGTACTTTTACACTCTGGGATGAGTGTTGAAAATGAATTTTTGTGGAAGGAATGTAGCAAAATGAAAGCAACAAAGAAGTGAGAGCCAGGCCTGGATTGATTCAGTTCTTTTCTGAAAGTCTTCTGTTGCATGCAAAATCCTTCTTCCTGAAGTATGTGTGGCACAATTCAGCAGTCTGGCAGAAAAATTTAACCCCAGCTGAAACTGTTATAAAGGAATTTTAACATGAATTTAAAAGATGGGAGAAATTACTGATGTTGCCCTGAAGAATACAAAGGGAAGAATATTGTTTTGTTCAATGTGAGGAGCTGATGTACAAGGGTAAATCAGTAGGAAGAGGCAAACCAAGGCACAGAGATAAGATTCAGAACAAGTCCTGACACCAGTCTTACATAGGTGATCTGCTTGAATATTTGAAAGTATACCCATATTATGTGTATTGTAAGGTTAATTGGATGTTTTCAGCCATGCTTTTTTGGGAATGTGTGCTTTCTGTTCCTTAAAAACATATAGATGGCTCTAAACTACATAAAATTTTGGAGTACAAGATGTACGCTATAAAATCATGCATAGAAAGTGCTAGCTATAAAAACATGTGTATACCTGTGAAGGTGCTGATCAATTTGTGCTATTTAGGAAAGAAAATTCCAAAACAGACCTGGCTGTGAAGAAATGCAAATAATAAAATTCAGCTAGAGGTCCTTGAGGCTTCTTTAAGCTCTAACCTTGTTATGAGGAATGGGGAAGTCAAACTGCCTAATGCAGATGTCTGTGAGTTACAAAAACAACCAGATGTCCTGATTAGCAGAAGCAAATGTTCTTCCCTTAATCCACGTGAAATTATATTCAAAGGCTCTCCGGATGTAATGTGTGTGTAAATAAGGGACCAACAAACATTGGAATAGAAAGAGCCATTGGCCAAGTAGCTTGCAAAGCTTGAAAGATTGAATATTAAAAACAAATTTGCCACTGCTGACTCTCTTAAATTCACAGAACAGAACTGTTAAGCAGGGCTGCTTCCTGGGAAACATGGAAAGCCTGTTCTCATTAGCTGTTCTCTCTTTCTCTCTCTGTCTCTCGCTCCCTCTCTCGCTTGAAAAAATATGGATGAAATGAAACTAGCTTTTTAAAATTCCCCTAAACGACTTGTTCCTAGCATCTGTATTTCAGGGGGTGGTGGTGGTGATTTTTTGTTAGCTGCAACTAGATTTTTGCTGTTTGAAATGCACCTGTTCATCAGATCTTTGATATTTGTGCTGGGTTTTGGTATTTTAATGTTAAACTGAATTTAGTGTTCTAGTGATACGGATTTCCCACACCATTAAATTACCCTTTATAGCCAACAAGTAATTACTAAGTTAAAGAATATCCTAAGAAGCTTTTCTGTATGCTATGACATTCTGTTATCAAGTCTCATTGCTTCGAAAATTTATACTTTTCCAATTATTGATTTGAATGAAAAATTAAGAAAACCATGAAGGATCCATTCTACTGATGTAAAAACCAGAATCTTGTCCTGGTTGTCGAAACTTTAGTTATCATCATCAATGTTAACATGGAGGCAGACCAAATTAGGACTCGTATGAACATGCATATATGTGTCTGGTCAGAGGTGTAGTGTTGTACTTCCCATTTTCACTGCTGTCAGAGCTTCAGTTTTAAGAATTTGCGTTATAGTAGGTACCTAAGCTGCTTGGGCATGAATTTCAACTTGCAGATGTTCCAGGTGGGGGTGAAGTCTTCATCACAGGGCATTTATAAGTGTGTTGGAGAAGAAAAAAGCTCCATGCTTCTGTGCAGCTAACAAGATAATAGAGATAATAAACAGAATAGACGTGTGCGTGCCAGTCTGTAGAGCAGACGCTGAACTGGAAGGCCTTTTTAGTTTGTTAGCTTTTTTTTTCCATTGTCAGTCAGTGCAAGGCAGGCTGCAGATTCTCTGCCCTCCTGTCATTCTAATGCTCAGCCAAAACCCCTTGCAAAAGTACCATTTAACTTTAAACTTGTAAGAGCTGGGAAACTTGTCTGTGCCTTCATTCCAGGCTGAAGTCACCCCCTTGTGCCTACACGTTGCAATTTATGGTGTTCTCTAAAAGGATCTAATCTCAGTGAATGTTCAGAGCAGCAAATGCCGAGGAGGAATGGGGTCTGATACTTATCTCTGCATTTTCATTGCTCTGGATCTCCCTGTGTGTTATAGCTGTCATTTTTGTTTTATCTACTGAGCAGCAGAGAATTGCCTTCAAACTTGCAGCTTTCATACTTGTTCTTCTCAAAGAGCATTGCAATCCTGAGGACTGGTTTTATATATTGTAGTGACTAGCCAAATAAGTGTGAATTTGAATGTTTTGGACCTCATGATAGGAGAAAAAAGGGAAGCTATCCTTACATGTTTTTAGTGTATCTTAGACACTTTTTTTTTTAACAGTAATACTGCTTCAGGCTGACACTGGCTATGCCAGGATTCATCCTAGCACTGTTTGAAATGGCTGAGATATTTATAAACTGACAGACAGCATTTATAAAATGAGGATGCTGACAGTCCCTTAACGATAACAATGGACTTGGACTCATCTATCACTTACAGAGGTTATTGGAAAGGGAACATAAGGCTTCTATGTGCCTCTGGTCTTAAACTGGCACTTATTTCCACACATAGCTCTCTCTTTTCAGTCCTCTCTGGCTGACATCAGCATTAGGCAATTACAGCTAATTTCTCCATACCTTTACTTGATGATGCTTTGTCCTGTTTCCTGCAAGACAACTAACTTTGCAGCATCTTGGAGCAACACCCTCATTCTCCCAATTTCCCCTCTCCTAAACGAGAGGAACATCCTGACTTCTGGCAGGCTGCTGGCTTGAATTGGGAGAGGAGAACACTGTTCTCTGATTGACAGACTTAACCCAGGGCTGGGCAGGGGTTAAACAGGCCTTCTGCCTCCTTTTACTTTCATGCAGCACCAGTCTGCAGACAGAATGCTGATGTACCTCTTTATTCAGTGGCTCCTCTTGACTGAGAGAGTACCCTTCTGTCCTTGGTGAGAAGGACCAAGTGCAGCACAGGGACACTTCCAGGAACATGAAAAAGGATGTCAGTTATTTTCAATTTCTGATAAAATGCTGTGTTCATTCAATGCACTTAGGAGCTTGAGGGTCAGGTCATATCAACAGTTTGCACTGGAAAAGGAAAAATGCACTATTTCACTGGTGTGTGCTAAAGCATCTATTTTAACGTGGCAGCAGAAATACTGAGACAGCTATGTCTGGCATCCAGTTTGCCCTTGGAACATTTACTCTACTCTAACTGTTTGCACACTGTGTTCCCACTGCATTATTTGCTTAGAGACCTAAAATACCCAAGTAGATTTCCTACATGCAGTTGGATGTGCTGATACCACTAAAAGCACACTCTGCACACCCAGGCTTCTGTTCGAACTGATGTATACGCACGCAATGGCTGGAGCGAGACTTGATTGGCTTGAGGGGGTCTATTTATCAGGGAACTCGATTAAAATACAGACTGCACATGACATCAAATTTGTAATCATTTTTCCACAGCAAGCAAGCAAGCATTTTCTGTATTGGATGCAGGTGTTTAAAGCAATAGTGTGTTTTAAGGGCCAGTGCAGCACAAATTCTGGCCTTTGGGATAAAGACAAGTGTTTTGCCTGCATAAACAATATATTATTTTTTTTCCCCTCCCCGAGGTCCACACACACCTAGTTTCCCTCAAGCTCATCATCTCTGTCAGGTTAATCAATAGGCACCGTATGGCAGAGGGTCAGTAATCAGTGTCATCGTGCCTTTAAATCGTGTTGAAAATTTGCTTAAAGCCTGGGCCAATTAACATCGAGATGATGAATGGATGGGTAGATGGGAAGAGCCTGGCGCTCAGGGGCTTTGTGAGAAGGAGATGCTCAGCTGTTGAGCAGCAGACACCAGCGAATAAAATCAGCCATTCATGTGAGCTCAGTCCACCCACTCTTAATGATAATGTCAATCTAGCAAAATATATACACATTGGAGTTGTCATGAGTTCATAAATCAAAGGAGTTTGTCAAAGGCATTCAGATTAACGAGGCAGCAGCAATAACAAGTCAAATTTGCATAGAGAATTGCCTGAATCTCAGTAAATTATGATCCTGTTTTTCATTTGATTATTTGCTAATGTCTCAAGAGGGAGAATGATTATATTAGCATGCAAAATCTACTCCAGAAGTAGAAATCCGAGGTATAGCAGACCAGCACACGATGACAATTAATCAGTTTCTGCATACTAGCATAAACACGCAAGGCCCAGAAATGAACTCCTTTTTTATTATTATTTCTCCTTGCTACTGATCCAAATGGTTCAGCTTGACAGAGACTTTATATTGCTTTAACAGTGTTCTGAATTGTGCCTGCAGGCAAGACATAGTTATGCAGCTATAACCAACCTATCCATCTGCCAACCAGATTGGAATTCTCCTATCCAAGGCTTCCATTAACCCCCACTGACAGCTCCAAACAGGATTAAGAATTTGAAAGCATAAAAAATAGTTGTGCTCTTCACATAGACACACACTTCTCCCCCACCCCCACCTCCACACACTTGGAAAAAAGGCTGTGTCTGTACTCTTTTATAATTAGTGCAGGGCAGAACAGCATCAAAGAAAGCCTCCCCCAGTTGGCAGGGGTTTGATTTCCACCATGAGTGAGGCGGTACTAAAGGTAGCTCTGCCCAATTGGTAGTCCCTGGGAGTGCATTTCTCCATGTATTATATCTCATTCCCAGCAGTGTTTTGCTGGGCTGTGTACACAAAATACTGCATGTCATCTCTTGTCAAATGCTTCAGTCTGGGGATTTCGTATGCATTGTAGCATGTTGTGTTTAGTGGTGGAGGAGGCTTCATGGGGAGAGTTAAATAGTAATAATTTTGTAGTGGTCTTTAAGACAACCTGCCATGGAGTTATATTCTGTTAATTACAGGCTGAAGTTTTAAATGCAAATCAGATTTAAAAGGATCTCATTACAGGCAGTAGCCATTTTAGGAAAAATGAGCTATGGAAGGCAGAGCCCCTTTGCAGGAATCTTCTGTTAGAGACAAATTTTCAAGGTTACAAGAGCTATGAGCTTGGGTTTCCTGACTTCTTTTCTCAGTACTTCCCCTGTCATTGTTTGACCTTGGGAAAAAAAAATAAATAAAAAAAAAATTATCTGTCTGTGGAAAGAGGGGGTGCTTTGGAGACTTCAGCATCTAATCTTGCCTGTATTTGTTCAAAAGAAGAGACCCTTGCATGCAAGCACAAACGCTTTTAGCTAGTCCAGCTTTAGTCAAGAAGGCTGCCTGTGGGAAGTAAAAATTTTCCCTGGTGGAAGGGAGTTTGTATTGCTTTTCAGCTTTTCTCCCTAGCAGATTCCATCGTTCCCCTGCTATGTATGAAGTACAGTTGCTGCAGATCTTTAATATTCCCAGTGAGTACACCCAACTTACCGTCTGGATACCAAATGCTTCTTTCCAGGTCCGTGCCCGGGACGTGCATTTCAGTAACCACGAGAGGGTGCTCACAGCGGTTCCTCCCTTTGTCTGCCTCTCCTGTGGCCGAGAGCATCGCTGGAGTCCTGCTGAGACAAACCTTATTCTGACCTCGCACATGTTTATCCCTCCTCCCACCTTGTTCAGCAAGGAGAAATATATAGATGTACCGTTTCAGTCGATTACGTTATGCTCTTCCCTTGGCCATGGCTAAGTGTTGCCCTGTCAAGTGAAATTCACTTCCATGCAGCTACAGTTAGTCCTGAAATACGCGGGGTCCTGTACCTGCACCTGGATTGATAGGTTTCCTTTTCCTGAGAAATGAGCGGGAGTTATAAACATCTGTGCTTTTTCTTAAGTGTAATGCTTTCCAGTCATTCTGTCTTCACCAAGCGTAACTTACTTGCCGACAAAAGTGCATGAGCAGCGCTCCTCTTTAATAGTCTGCTATCGGAGCTGCTGTGTTGGTGCTGTAGAATGGTGAGACGCCAAGCTGTGAACCACCATATGCACTTGGCAGTCTTTGTCTGGTCTTTGTTCAGCCAACCTCTTAGCCTTGCCACCTATAAAGATAATGAATGCAAAATGGTCCTCTGCTTGCTCTTAAAATCAGATGCTCAGCTTAAAGAAAAAGTAGATAACTTGATGCTTTGCAGTGACTAGAAATTTCAAAATAGGGGCTAACAGTTCACTGGCAGTTCCTGCTTTTTGATGTTTGTGTGAGGGAGGATCCTTAGTGGCTTTGAAAGGCGAGAAGAATGCAAGATTTCGCTGTCAAACAGAGATTATTTGGAAAGGGGAATCATTCTGACACCTACTGTAGGGAAGGGGGTGGGTGTTGAAAAGGAATCCAGAAGTACTAAACAACCCCTTTACCTTACAGCTGCTACAAAATGCATTTCCTTTAGTAACTCACCCCAGGTTCCTACAGTTTTCACTCTTGACCTTTTTTTTTCCCCCAAAGCACAAAAATTAAAATCCTGACTTGAATGAAGCACTTACTAAACTAGATTTCATGAGCAGAAAAGAGCAGCTTTAATGTCTGACCTTCCTTTTTGTATATATGCGATTCTAGCTTGTATGTTTTTATGATCACAATTCTTTCAAAGCAGGATTTAATGTAATAACTTGGTCCTGACTGTGACCTCATACAAAAACTTTTAAAAGCTGCCCTCTTACAGTGATTTATCAGGCCTGTTTAGGATTGATTTCCATTATAAAATCCTGGTTACAGCATTCCAAATGTCATGGTGCCTTATAGGTTCTATATCTTGTTTAAAAAAAAAAAAGAATTCAAAATCACTAGTTGGTCTGCAAGCCTTGATTTACTCCTGACCAGTTTATGACATCCCAAGTGGGGTTTTACTATTGTGCTCCTCTCCCTCCACCCATTCAGTGCCATTTCTCAGCAGCTTCTGTCCCTGCCCTGTGTCCTGGCTGTCCCTTTGCTCCCGTTGCCCAGAGCTCACGCAGCACTGCAGTGGGCACACGCTCCCTGCAGCTGCCACGCTGCTGCTGGCCCTGCGCTGCCACTGCTCGCCCAGCCTCGCTCCTGCTCTGCCAACAGATGCCACTTGTGTCTCCTGAGGTGTTAGGCTGGAAGCTGTCTCTGTGAGAAGCCAGGCAGAGCCATGCTCAGTGAAGGACAGGTTATTTGGGGGACAGGTACAGAATGCAAACTTCTGCTGTAATAGATGCAGTGCTGAGCTTGTCTGCAAGCAACTGGAAAGCCACCCTTTTCCTGGCAGAGCTCTCCCTAGGCAGTTTTTCTGTATCTCTTTAAAACCTGTTTAGTTGCTCACTACTGAATGTGTGGGAATGTGGCCTAAGGCTATGAATACTGTGGTGATCAAACTTATTTTAAATGTGTGTGTGGGATTCCCCCAAAGCTGGCTGTCATTTCTCCCCAGTGCAGTAGCTGAACCTGTGCAAAGGAACACTGTCTTCCTGAGTAGCTGACTTTGGCAGTGAGGTCAGGATTCTGCCCACTGTATCCAGCAGTTTTTAACCAAACATTTGCAAGAGACTATTCATGTCCTGATACAACAATAGTTTGTCTTTAAACCAAGTAATATTTGCTTTTAATCATGACAGTAGCATGACAAATTTTCCTGGTTGTATTTTTAACTCATGCTGGAAAAGCCCTTGCAATGCTTGTCTACATCCTCTTGTCTGACTGATCTTTTTTTTGGAGGTGGCAATTTACATTTTGGAGAATCAGTCTTTCTAGAAATGGTATATGTATGTGGAGTCAGGCAGCAGGAGAGAAAAACACAGCTGTATTATCATACACTACCTACACAATATTTGGGGGTGTTTTTGTAAGGATTCCTTGACAACCTCTTTTACAATAATTTAGCTCCACCATAATTTCTCTCTGATTTTAGGCAGCCAGGCAGACTTAGTGCAATTAGTAATTCTTGGGCAGATTAAAAACATAGGGACACAGAGAACAACAGTTATACCCCTTAACAGCCTCTTGTTTTCAACAGGTTCCACTTTTCTAAATGGTTATTCTGGGGTGTTCAGGAGCACCAGTGTTGCCATGCTGATTCAACCACCATTTCAGCTTTTGGAAGTGGCTGTTACTGGTAGTTTCAGAATAAATCCCTAAAGCACGGGCTTCTACAATAGATAGCTGCACAGTGTTCAATTGTTGTGTTGAGGAGGAAAAATTCTTTCTCTGTCATAACAAGCTGTTTGGCATAAAAGTACAAGTTAGGCTCCAGTATGTGTATATGTAAAATGCTACAGCCTGTGTAGGAAAAATATTCTGTTTCTTTTCTCCTCGCAGAGTAATATTAGGGATAAGAACTGAATTAAAGCTTACTTTCTTTCACAGAATTCCTCTGAGAGAGAAGACTGTAATAATGATGAGCCCCCTAGGAAGATCATTCCTGAGAAGAATTCACTTAGACAGGTATGTGATCAGTCTCTTTAAAAATGTGATAAAACTTTCTAGCCATTTGAATCCTTAAACGCTTCTGGAAGCTGAAGTCTGGCTTGTGCCCATGGAAATCTTTTATTTTCTTCTTTGAAGTGTGAGCGAGTCACACTGTACCCAGGAAAATCAGACACAGAGATTTAGCTTTCAGGGGAGTTTGATGGCTCTGAAGAAATATATGCTTCAGTATAGTTCAGTCAACTGTGACTTTAGTTTTACCTTTCTCCAGTTGATGTTCATCAAGGCCTCTTCAGCCTTTTCTTCTGTAATTGTTCCTGTCTTGTTTGTACTATATTTTGCCTCCCTTCAGATCAAGACTCTCAAAATGTTTACTACAATTAAACTTCTTATTGCCCTTGAAGGTAAATTTTCTTGGAAATGGTATCCAGTTTAATAACTTGAAAAATTACCTGTTCTTGTTTCTTTTACATTCATATAAATTACTAATGGGTGAAAAGGAGAAAGGATGGTTTACTAAAATAATATTTCTTTGTCCTTTATATATAGTAAAGCAAATTCCTTACCAATTCAAAATAATTCCTTTTTTTAATCCCCGTGGCCAACAAAGGGAGGCTGGCATGTGCTTTCTGGGAAATTTAAGTTGAGTTCAGTGATTTCTGATCCATTTTCACTTTGGTCTTTCTCCCCACTGCAACCTTCAGGCAGCAGAAGCAAAATTATGTCCATGCCTTAGCTGCCTGAGGTTGCTGCCTGGTGTATCAGAGTGAAACCATTGGTGAATGTGACTTAAGTGAATACCCCAGGCCATACATTGCAACAGCTGAGGAATTGTTGCATTTCCTTCTGCATCTCAGCCACAGGAGCAGCAGCCTCAGGCAGAGGAATAAGATGGCACAATCCTGCCCCACCAGCTATTTCCAGGAGAAGTTGTGGGTCAGATCCATAGTAAAGGAAGATGTATCTTTTTGATACAGTGCACTTGTGCTCAGAGTTGTTTGGTTTGTGTGATTGTTTTGTGGGGGTTTTTGTGTTTTAATAGGAGTGTTTGATTTTGTGGGAGGAGGTGTCATGTGAAGGACTGCATACATGTGACTAAGACAGGTCCATCTAGCAGATGTAGTCCATATAAGTCTTTTAGACATGAGGCAATATGCTGGCATAATGGCTGAGGTCCCATTTATAGCTGAGAAGGATTACCTTGCAGAATTGATTAAATATGTTAGATGAAACTTAAACTGTTTCTGGCATTCAACAACAAACAAGAGCTGGAGGAAGAAGGCAAACCTACTAGGTCCCTATTGTGTATCCCCAGGATAGGAAACAAGGCCCCCAGAAAATCAGGAGGGTTTCCCCCCAGAAAATCAGGGGGATTTTATCTTAGAATTATGTTATCCATGGCAAGCCATCAGGTTCAGCAAGAAGAGGTATATGACTCTTCATCAAAAGAAGATTCATAGTAAGAAATATTAATTAAAAAGGATCATGAGTTCTTCTCATTGCACTGAATCCTTCCTTGTAATTATTGACTGAGGAAACAGATATTTGCAAACTGTATTATACGATGAGGAAGGTACAGTTTCTTGAATTGGGTTGCCATTTTGTTATATTTCAATCTACAGAAGTATTCTTAGTGTCACAGGAAAGCTGTCTTTTCCCTCAGGCCCACAATTCATCATAATCAAGTAGATACCAGGAATACAACTACACAACCACTTGTAGTGTCCCAAGATTTCAGATTGGAAAGAATTCAATGGACATTGTTTACACTGAAGATGGTTAGCTGTGTTGCACAATATTGTTGAGACATTGTCAGTCTCCATCTTTGTGTCCAGTCATTACAGTGAGAGATGCAGGACAAAATTCTTGGGTCTTCTATTGCTATCTGGGGCCTTTGTGTTGAGGACAGTCTTTGTAAATAAATTCAAGATGTAGTCTTAGTCTTAAAGCAAGCACCCTCTTGTCTAGATCATAGGAGGTGGTTGTCCATGATTTTTTACCTGTTACAGAGAGAATTCTGGTTCTTTATATAGACAGAAATAAAGCTGTCTGAGCATTTTGAAAGCTCAGATTGTTCCTTCTCTCTATTAGCAATAGACAGAAGCAGTGGGGAGTTTTCTGGGGCTCTCATTCCAGAAGTTAGACACATTTAGCCATCTGCCTAAATACAAACAGTCAATGAGTAATGCTTACTGTAAAGATCTGGATCTCCTATAGGAAGGTATGCAGAGTGACTCCTTTGTCTTACATATATCCATGCTTTGTAGAGCCAAAATAATGTGACCTGCAAATGCTGTAAAAGCAATAATACACAAAAAATGCCTTCCATTTACTCTAAAGATGCTAACTTGGTAAATATTGTGTGAACACTTTTGTATTTTTTGTTCCTCCCCTAAGACTCCCGTAATATTTCATTATTGGGGAACATGGACCTACATGCACAGAGAAATCGAGTGCATGGGGGTAGAAGAGAAGTCTGTTTATTTCAATGATCTTCCCAGTGATCTTCCCCCATATCCTCATATTTAGTACTTTTTGATTAGTCTTAGAAAATTAATGAGATGCATCAGACCACTTTAGGGTAAGTACTATGTCTTGGCATGTTCAGCTGCTAACAAGTTCAAGTAAAGGTGCGGTTCCTTTTCTTGCCTTGTTTGCAGTGCTGTTATTGAGCCTTAGCTATAAGGTTTTCTCAGGTGGGTTTGTGGTCAGACATACCAGAAGGTGGAGGTGTAATGCTTACTTACACATCTGAAGTTGTGTGCAGGAGCTGAAGACACCCATTGCTCAGTGCTGTGGAACTCTTTAGTATGAGAAATATCATTTTGCTGGTCTATGGAGAAGGGTGTCTTCAGAAGTCTCAACAAGTGGGGCTGTATCCTTGAATTGCTGGAAGTGGAGGGCACGGTTACTGTTGGGTGCATGTGAGGGTAGCAAGGGAGAAAAGACGTGGAGATTAGCGCTGGGAAACACAAGAAGGCAATGAACTTGACACTGCTGGAACAGTGAAAAGATCTAAGCTATGACAGACTTTGGAATATGGATGCAGACGTTCAGTTTTCGTTGAGTGCTTGATCTGACAAAATTAAATTTTGAAGGGATAAACTGAAAATCATAGTATGAAAACAGACCGGAAAAAAACAATGACAAGTGGCAAAAGTTTTTGGCAACTTTATTTAAGCTAACAAACGAATTTTCACACTGCAAAGTTATAAATTAATTTTAATAGGCTGATCCAGATGGTCCATTTGGAAAATGGATAGCTTGATCTGTTGAAAATTAAACTAAATTTATCTCTATCATACTTCAAACTGAAGTAAGCGTGAGAAGAGTGCCCATTAAGTCCAGCTCATACAGATGGACCGGCAGGTCACACATGGGACTAATCTGATTCATTTTAAAAATAAATGCATGAGTTATTGAATCAGGTTCCTGTTTCAAGCCCTGCATGTGAGCGTGTGTGTGTGCTGCCCTTTCAAAGGGACTCGCAAATGCTTCAGTGCATTTTTAACCTGTGTGTTTCCATTTTAATTCAACTTCCTTGCCAAAAAACATAATTAGTTTTCAGTGCCTATCATTTAGTGTTAGACCCAAACACTAGATTGATTAGGTCAGCCATTTGTTATTTTAAGGGCTATGTCTCCATCCTTCATTTATGAAGAACATGAGCTCAATAGTCTTGGGGAGAGAGCCGGCCTTTAGAAACTGGGAAGGGGAAACTCTCTGGGGGCCCCTCCAGCCTTTTAGCTTCTGGGTGTTTTTAACAGAGCCATGAATGCAGATTTGTAAATTTATTGCAGTGCCATCTGTTTTTTTTGCAGGAACCGTATTATTGTTGGCTCGTATCTGTCTATTGTGGTGGTCACTCCCCGGGAGCTTGCCCTCATAGTCCTGAGGAAAGTGATGAATAGTGGGGGTCAACACGAATAGGTCACAGGGCAGCTGTCCAGGGCTGCCCTGAACTTGATTACCCTACTGGTTTTTAAAGAAGACGGGCACAATGCTGGTTGTTTAAAACCCTCCCTCCCTTCTCTTCACTGCAGCAATAATGAAGTGCCTTTTGCTGCTGTGGTTCATCTGTGGGCGAAGGTGCCTTGTGGGGAAAAGCTGGCAGCAGCAAGGCTGCCACAGTGTACCTCCTGCAAACCTCACATTGGACTCTGCTGTCTTTCTGCAAGCTTCCAGATGGAAGTCCGGGGGAAAAAATCCCTGTCTGTTACCCCATTCAGACAAGCCCCTTAGCATTTTCAAGAATTCTCCCTCTTATGGTTTTGGCATAGAATATTACTTCAATTCACTCTTACAGACTTGAGATAATTTTCTAAAATTACACATAGCACCTAAAACATGCTCTGGGCACTATTTCAAAGTTAAAATAGGCACAGTCTGATCTTAAGAGTTTAAAGCCAGTACTCAAGAAAACTGTGAGAAGCAGAAAGTGGCCGAAGAAGGTAGAGCAAAGGAAAAACAATAAGTAGCAATTGTTAGTGGTTTACTTTCAGTTGGCAGCCTCATCCCACTGCTTAGGGCTCCTCTCCATGTGTATTTCTCCGCTGCAAAAGTGTTTCTACCACACAAGATTGAAGCCCTCTTCTTGAATGATGAGGAAAGTTGCATGGTGTGGAGGAAGAGAGGGTCCTTCATCTCCCTCCATCTCTTTGGGGAAGACACTGCACTTCAGATTTGCCTTCTGTTGGAGAGCTGTCTGAGGCAGGGCAGTCCTAGTCTATAAAGTTATCCTGGTTACCTCATCTTTTACACAACACTTGGTAATAAGGAGTTGCTCATTGAAAAGCCCCCTGAAATTGCTGGAGGTACGCCCTTACCCTTACTTGTAAGATTGTTCTTTCTTTTTAAGTTTTTATTTTCCTCATTATTCTCAAACAACAAGAAAAAAAAATAATTTCTACTCCTTTGTGACACTTGGTGCATGTTAAAAAGCTAGCCAAAGCGGGTGTGCTGGAGTCTAAGTTACAATGGGAATGCTGCCTTGTGGCGGAAAGGCCACTGGGCTCTTTCAGCATTAGTGCTAATAGGAATCTGTCACCCCGCCGCATTGCTGCATTCCTCTGTAATTGAGTAAATTGCAAGTGTTGTCTGCTCCCCCCTGCCCTTTGTGTCCATGTCCACTTACCATCCGAAGAACGTGGGCAGTGATAAATAAAGCGCTGAACAGGGCTCCCAGCTCTTTGAAAGCAGCATGTTGCCAACCCCCTAGTTATATTTCTTTAAGTGTTTATGTTTTTCTGTATTCTTTCTCTTGTGTGGCTGGAACCCTGGGGATCCGAAGCCATGAGAGAGGCCAAGAAGCTAACAAAAGTAGCTGTCCCCTTGTTAGCTTGTTCCTTTCTTCTTTAAAAAACAAGATGAAAACCATCTGGCTCAGGGCATTACATTTTCCTCCCCCATGCACCTCTATAGATTAAGAGTTTCACCTGCAGTGAGGGTTTACATTGATTAGGGAGGGAGCAGTAATTCAAGCCTCCATCCACTTCAGTGGTACTTTGCAGTCTTTAAAGGTGCTGACCCATTGAGTTAAACTGTCAAGGGAGGATAAAAAAGGATCTTCATCCCAGGAGGTAACAGCTGCCAGGTTTTCAACACCTTGCACGCTGCTGGAAAAATGTCACAAATTGTCAATGGAAAGAAAAATCACTTGGCTGCCATCTTCCCTTAATGATACGCCTTATAAAATGAAAGATTTAAGGGTTTAAAAATCAGCAAGTCGCTGTTAGGGGGAAAAAAAAATCCTGGGGCGTTTTGAACAATGGGCCCAACAAGATGTATCTTGAAAGACTGCGAATAATGTGTCCAAGTTAGAACAGCCGGGTCTGATTGGGATGACCATGGTTATATCTGCACAGTGGGACAAGAGGGAAGTGAAAGCAGCAGCACAGAAGTCTAACATTACCATGCCTGTATTAAAAAAAAAAAATAGGAAAAGTAGTCTGATTCATAAGCCAGTGAACTGCAAGAAGACATACTGTATTTCTGCTCTTCTGAGGACAATTTGTTTTCAAGCAGCTACCAGATGGCTAAATACCACATTTTCTTTTTCTTTTTTTCCCCCTTCTTTTCTTTAACAAGAGATCTAGTTTGCCTTGCTCTTTGTTTTTGTTTGTTGTAATGCTTTTACGTAGCTGAACAACCCTGTGGTGTTGGGCATTGTGGCACACTCCTTTTTGTGTTTCTCCCCCTTGTGCATTGATGGATGAGTTTAAAAAAATCTTCAGCTTTAATGTAATTTCAGGTAACAAGCACATTGGACTAAAGCTTTTTGTTTGCATTGTCTTGAGGTTTTATGTTTTAGGGGCCTTTTTTTCCTATGTTTGTTCTAGGTAAGTCATTTTAATTGTACTGGGTAATTAGAAGGTACACACAGCCAAGGGAGCTTTGTTATGGTAATTGCTCAAGAAAACCCACTCCCCAACTGCCATTGCCGTGTGTTAAGACACGTCTTCCCTCTAGTGGCAATATTAAGGACTCTGGCTTTCAGAGTCAGCAAGGTGTAATTGCAATATGACAAACTGTGCTTTAGGGAAAATCCTGTAAATGATCTAGTTTTTTGGTGGCTAGTCTTTATTTTGTCTTGTGACTTTCTGCGGAGAGTATCCTTCCCAAGGCTGGGCTAGGGATAACAAAAATTTCGTGTTAAGAAAATAGTCGAGGCGGATCCTGGGTAATGTCTTACAGCTTGACTTAATTCTAGTGTTCTTTTTAATTACCTGTTTATAAAAACGTTTTTAAATTTGTTAAGATTACTTAATTCTTTCAGAAGAAGCACCTCATTTGAAATAAATAAATAAATTGCATTTATTTTAAATAGTCCATGTGAAAGACCTTTAAAAGGTAATTAATACAGGTCTCCTAAGACTCCAAATAAGATGAAAGCGATCTTTCCAAATCTGCTGGAGTGATTTGTTTATATAACTTCCCACTTCTGCTGAATTCTTCAGAGTCTAATAACTTTTTTTCTAACCGTTTGGCAATTTGTGCTTAGCTACAAAAGCCCTTGTTCAAAAAGAACAGTTTAATAATCTTTTCCCTGAAAATTACTTGAAGGGAGGGTATGGGTTTTGTCTTTTTGCTGCGTTTTTATTAGTGTTATCTTTCTCTGATAAATCATGTAATTACTAACTATTGGGGGGGAAATCTTATTGAACTCCTGGGTTGCAGCTTCTATTAAAAAGTGGAGCTTTGTTCAGGGACTGGGGATTCTTGGAATGAATGGCCAAAGAAATGGATTTCAGATGGTAGAAAAGCTGCACATACATGGAGTTCTGCCTGGGGTTCAAGGCTTCAGGCTGGTGCTCAGTGTTCATCCAAAGCTGCACAGACAAGAGTAGAAATGTTTATGTGTTTGTGTCAAAGAGCAGGATCGTACTTTCTTTAAAAAGAAAAATGTAACCAAAGACACTTACGGAATGAGATCAGATACAGCTCTATCTTTAGTGAACCATAGTCTAGTGCCTCTGTGGCATTTTAAGCCTTTGGCTGAGAGTGAATACAGCTTTGTGGTTCCCCTGCTTCTGACATGATTTGGTGCTCCCATATATTTGTAGGTTTCTTTTTTTCTTTCATTAGAGCTTGTTTGGCTATAGGGCTGCTTAACACTCTTCTCAAACGGCTTTTGCAAGGTTAAAGGAATGCAGCTTGGTAACAAGTTTGTGTCATTTTAAATATATACCTTCTAGTAAATAAGGAGGAGTCTTGCAATCAATCCCTTTTAGTGTGTTATATGTTTCACCTGACAACTAAACCCTCTATTGATTAACCATTACTTTGTTAGATAATCTTGTGTCATTGAAGCCACTGTAAAAATTAAACTCTTTAAAATGTTTTACCCTAGCAGCAGTGTGAAAATTGAAAACTTGTTCAGAATTACAGCCAGCTTCCACAAAGAGGGTAGTTTTCAACAAACTGGTTTATGTTTGCATGCTTTATATGCAATATAAAAACATATTAAAGCACTCCAACGCAAAGCTATCTGCCTGTAGCGTTGAACCAGGCTACCATTTCAGAATACTTTTCCTTGATGAAGAAACCTCTTATTTTGATGAAAGGTGAGGAGAAACTTGAACAGTTTTGGTGCAGATTAGATGAGATATGTAAAAGGGTCAAGCTTTAAAGGCGAACTTGAGAAATATCCTTTTCTAAGGCTTAGTTTTGGGTTTGATTTTCCTGCTTTTCTTCCAGGTGAGTCAGTGTTCCCATGGGCGTTGGAACAAATGTAAGGAGGTACTCTTATGTTGCGGTGTAGCATTAGACACCATCAAATGTTTCACCAAACATAAAGGGCTCTGCATTATTACTTGATGATATGACATTAATTCTGCTTTCAGAATTCACTAGTCTATTCACTGGACCTATTCACAATAACTATTAGTGTATAAACAATACAGATGAAACCAAATCTCCGTGTCCAGCAGCCATTTTGTGTCTCTCAGTAGCCAGTAACTGCTGCCTGCAAAAAGCATTTGGGGACTACCAAAAAGCATTTGGAGACTACTGTACAGTACTGCATTGACAGTATATTCTCCAAGCTTCTTACAACCTGTCCTCATGAGCCTGATGCAGCTTCTTTGTAACATTGGCAGTACATTTCTGTTGAGACCTATCAAGTAGAGTGACATTACAACTTTTTCCTCTGGACTTTTAAGGCTGAACTAGGTTTTCTGTGTTTTGCTTTCAACCCTTTAAAACATGTTGTAGAAATGCGTGTGAATCTTCTTTGCCCTCTTTATTCATCCCACAAAGCTAATAAGGCATTCCTCTGTGAGAATTTGAAAATAAGAACTTTGTAACTTTGAAAAGACAGTAATGTATGTCAAACTGAAGAGTACTTTGTTTTATTCTCAAATATGTATCCTGATGTATTGAATCCACAATATATACTCTTCTTAGTGTTCTCTTTTTCCCTTCTACTGAGAAACTAAGAGCTAGAGCGGCTAAAGGACTAAATGGTCATCTGGTAATTTGGCACATACATAGTCCTTATGTAGTAAAATTACTGTGTAGAAGTTGGCTCTTACAGTAAAAGCATGTTCTTCTCTCCTTCTGTGGTTGAAAAGGTTGGGAAGAGGAGTTCCTTGGCATGTTTTCATGCTGAGGAAGGTGGCATGAAAGAGGTATTGATAGCATGGGAATGCCCAGGTCAGTTAGATCCAGAGTCAGCTCATCCACTGCCAACTCCAGCACTGTCAGTGGAAAGTGCTGTTGAATGGGAGCAAGGAAGTCTGGCCTCTTTTGGTGCTCCATTGCCCTCCTGTCCCTGCAGCATCTACTGCTGTTGCACCGGGGATGTCTGGAAGGTATCTGTGTCAAGTGTCTGTGGAGCTGCTATCCATGAGGTTGTTTAGTCTCTTTTTCCACTTCTGATGGTGTTTCTCTGCACAATGTCCTGGGGCAGGAAGCACCCAAAGTTCACTGTCAACTGTGTGAAGAAGTATTTTATTTTATCTTCTTTAAATTTATGCTGTACTAGTTCTGTCAAATGTCAGTAGTCCTGCTATTGTGAGATTTGATGAACAAGTTGTGCTGGAAGTTCAGTTGGTGCTGTTCTCACTGAGATGTAATGTGTGGGTGAAAGTAATCAAAATTAAGCAATACACTAGAATAATTATTTGTATTTGCATTCTGACATGCATGTAACTTTTGAATAGTGCAAAGTGAGCTTATTTCATTCTCAGAAATTGCTGACATCTCTAGGTTTAGCATTTAGTATTTCACATTTTGTGTTTGGATTGTCTGCTTTTTCCCATTTGTAAATGTGGAGAAAGCCTGTTGTAAGCCTAGCTTTTAAAAAGCTGGCATGCGACCAAGGTTTGTGCATACCTGTCTTGGGAGGAAAAAGACTGACAAGATTTGAGTTCATGGTTCAGTTCACAGAGCCACAGGCTTCCTTGTTGCTTTCAGTAAATGTTTATGTGGCTGAGCTTTTGATCTGCAAAGTGGAGTTAGTAGTAGATTTCCTCAATCAGGGTTCCTCATAAAACTTACAGGATGTAGCCAACAAGTTGTGCAGCAATACTGCATATGGGATTCTAGGAATTAAATTGCAAATGAAAAAAATCACAGATTTACAATAAATGGGTTAAATTACACAAATCTGAAAACTGAACAAAGAATCTTACCAACTCTTCATGGTTTTTCGCCTTCACAATCTGGTTGAATTTAACTGATGCCATGCCTGTAAAATGAAGTTTGCATGGTATTGTCTGAACGTCAGTGCAAAGCAGATGGTATCAACTTTCTGTCTATCAGTTGGGATGCTATATCTAAGCCCCAGTTTATTGTAGTTGATACCATTCTGATCTTTCTTCTGTGGAGAAAGTTTTATGCATACCAGGGTGATGGTTTTATGATGTTGGCAAATATTTGCAAGAGGCAATCAGACTTCTGTTTGCTTGTGGCCTAATCCAGTTTGAATCTGAACCTCTCCTGCTGAAAGATGCACTTTGTTCATCTGCACAGCACCTTGAAAGAATTCGTGTGTTTGAATTTTTCAGTTTCTCCTTCTGGGTTTAGAGACACAAATTGCTTGCTGGCTGCTAGTCAAAGCAGATATCAATGTTGTGACATGTAAGGAGAACTGCTGGAGCCAGAATATTCTGCATTCCTGTCTGTCACTGGTTGTTTTCTGGTTAGAGAGCTCACTGAGAAATAAAACATGAGCACTAAAGTAATGGAGAAAATATGGCTTCTCTGCTCTCTTTTGTTTCTATTTCATGGTGAACTTGAAAAGGGCTCTGTAAGCAGGTAAGCTGGAAAGGACTGTGATTTCCTTAATTTCTCCAAGAAAGTTTGTACTCTGTTGATCCAGTACAGATCCGCCGAAGCCAGCATACTGATTTCTCATGGTGTGCAGTAAGGAATGTTTCATGAGGATCATAAGAACTTAGGGAAATGTTATAAACTAATTGTGAGCACTCAGTTCCCATCAGTTGGTGCTTACCTGACCGGGGGCTGTTGGGAACACTGGCTTTGTGGACACACCTCCTATCCCTCAACATAAACCCCTTTTAATCTCTCTGCGTTCTTGCCTCTGACATCCTTTGCCATGTGCTCCTTCCCCAGTTTTTGTGTTGCTGCTGACAGCATTTTGCACAGTCAGGCCTCTGGCACAGGGGCAAGAGAGGGAGATTGTTTTTTGGTTCTTGGCACTGAGGGAATGTGGCTCTGGTGATGGAGCTTTGGGACAGAGGGAGAAGTTTCAGAGGCCTTATCATGCCAGTGTTGTCCACAGTTTTGGTAACCTATAGCAGGTTTGGGGTTGAAGTCATTTCAAATCAAGCAAATGGAAATCGTAGCAAGCCCTAAAAAACCAAAAAACATCTCCAGAGATTTCCAGTGAGTATTACAGGGAGTTGACTCACAGGCAGCTCACTACAAATCTTTGTATGTCTTCTGGCACTCTTAAAATATCATGAATGCTTTATTTAGTTTTCTTGAAAATGCCTTTGTAACAAGTTTAATTTCATTCTTTTTCAGCATCTTTCTTGGGGTTTCCCCACACAACTTTTTGAGGTGGCAACATCTTCTCTGTGGTCCACTTTCTGCTCTTGAAACGAATCAAGTTGGTGCTTGCTTTTGAGCTGCCACTTTTGCATGGGAGCATTGTTCTGTAAATGGTGGCTGGTGTATTAATCCCATACTGAAGCTCTTAGATGCAGAGGTGCTGGGGGTGAGGACAAGAACCTCAGTTAGAAGCTCCTGAGTTCTTCAGGCATACTTGTTTAAACAGCCAAGTCAACCAAATTATAATTTTAAGCCCACTTTGTAAGTATTGTTCATACACTTCTCTCAAAAGGGAGAGAGACTACGAGTGATGTGTTCTGCAAAGATTGAAGCGTGCAGCCCCAACTGAGGGTCACTTGGGCAAGACAGCATTAAAGAAAAAAGACATTCTGCTTTAAAAAAATCTAAAAGCTTTACGTAACTGATAAGATTAAGTACAACAATGAAATGTCATCTGCATTTGCTCCCTTGTGATTATAAACTTCCTTGTGTCCCATGTATTTTACATTTTATATTCTGATAAAGCCAGATTCTGATGTTTATTCACATTTGATGTACTCTCATAACTAGTGTGTAGAAATCACCTTGCTTTAATTGTTCCATTATGCAGCATTTTTGAAAGAATGAAAACTGAGATGAGATTTTTTTTTTTCCCTTTTCAAAGGAACAGAAAAGAAAAATCTTTGTCTTTGTATTTCTGTACTGTAAAATTGTACATTGCTTTTCAGAGGACATGCATGCCCTGAACATAGACTTTTGCTATAAACTAGTTTATTTTGGTTTGAAACATTTATATCTTAGAAAAAGGAAATGTTGTAGAGTAGTGGAGTTAATGTAAGTTCCTGTGCCAAAAATGTGGTGCCTGAAAGAAAATTGTGTTCTTGTATTCATAACCATTTTAATCTTTCTGCAGACCTACAACAGCTGTGCCAGACTGTGCTTAAACCAGGAAACAGTATGTCTAGGAAGCACTGCTATGAAGACTGAAAATTGTGTGGCCAAAGTAAGTAAGAGAACAGCTTTGGTTTTGAGGGATTTTTAACAAATTGTTCACTGTTAGTCAACGAAAAGTTCTTTTTAAATATTACAGTTAGGAAAAAATATTTAAACAAAGAGTAAGTATTTGGGTAGGCTTTTCTGTCCTTCACTATAGGATCCTGTTTTGCTGTTTTTCTCTGCTGGAAATTATTACTTGAGTCCTGAGCTATGTGGGATTGAAAGGCTCATTCTGCCACACAAGTAATAGGCTTTTCTAGTGGGATGACCTGTGCTGGCCATGTAATTAGCTCTGGCAATTTCAAATGACAAATGTCCAGATACATATTAGAAATATTGCATGAGAGCTCTGTGTATCATGGTTGCCTTTCTTAGCTACCAGAAGGGATGTGCAAAAAGACTTTCCAATTAAAAGACATGAACACTGTACTTAAAGGAAAGGGACAAGGGAGATATTACAGTCAGAATGGTAAGAAAATGTATTAGTCTGTCACAGAAAAGTAATTTCTTGACAATTAAGGTAGATGTGATTGGAAAAGGTGAACCATCTTTTGCCACCCTCTTTTCTTAGAATTCAGCATGACTAGAGTAAAACAATGTACAGCTTGGTCTGTTTGTGAATGGAGGACATTTGAACCATGATGATGTGTGGAAAGGCTGTGTGAAGGATGCATTTAGTCTTGTGTAAGCTTTGTATTTCCACTGAAAGGAAGTTTAGAATGGGCATGCTGGACAGATCAGTGCATGCAGCCATCTGTTACTGAAACCAGCTGGCATTTTGTTGCTCCTCTGTCACCACAAACCTGACCACTCAAAAGCCTGTTTTCTCTTTCAGTTATTATTCCTAGATCTTCTTGAAGTCCATTTCTTTCATACTTTGATTGGTTGTTAAAGGTGCCTTGTCCCTTCAGGGGCCACTTTTGTACTGACCTTTAAGATAATTTCCCAGCTAAATCTTTGCTGGGGTTTTGCTGGTGAAATTTGGATGTCCCATTACTTTTGACTCTTGTCAGGGAATTGGCTACCATAGAAGTTTGCAATGGTGCTTGCAGGTGGCTTAGCACTCATAAACTGTGCTTGACATGCCAGTTACCTTTCACAGGAGAAGCACTTCTGAGAGAAGGTGCCAGTTGTGGTACAAAATCCTGGTACAAAGTTTGATACTAACACTTTCATTCTTAACATGACTGGTCTTGCCCACTGCTTCCTAAGGTACTTCATGATACAGACTAGGTGAAACTCTTTAAGAGGAGCGACTCTGGCTGAGCTGTCTCATCATAAAGCATTGTTCCAGTGCCACAAAGCAGCTCACAGCAAGCTCATGGAATAAACCCATTCAAGCCCATCTGCTCTACAGTGTCCTGTTTGACCTGAGTGCCTCAGTAAGGAGCAAGGGTGTGCAGGAAGTGCTGCTAATTTGGGTGCTGCCTCTTTTAAATAAAATCACATACTTTAAGAACTTCATGTCCTAATAAGCTCTCCAAAAGTTATGTTTTCAGCAGGTTTGTGGTGAGAGGTGTGAGTAGGGCTCAAGGCAGGAACAGCAAGACTTGTTTCATACTATTGAGGATGAATTTGAGACATCATCCTGGAGATAAAGAAGTGTATGTTTTTGAAGTATCATGTCTCCATATGCTGTAGGGCAGTATATGTGTATATATACTCTTGGACAGTCTGCCATCATATGTGTGTGGAAAACCTTATATAAACCTACATATAGGTATGCATACATACATACATATATATATCTATATGTATATATATATTTCTCTAAAAAACCATAAGGACTTTTCTGGGGGTATAATTCCTCTATTCCTCTAGTACTAGCTTGCCTGGCTCTTGTACTTCTTTCCTTTGCCTTCCTATCTACAAATCAAATGAAGCTGGTTCTAAGAAAGCTTGTCTTTGAAATTCCAGAAGTTTCAAAGGATTTATAAATCCAACTATCTAAATGCAGATGGTTCAGTGATGGCATTGGCAAATGGCACAACTGTTAAATGTTCCCTAAGTGAAGGGCTTAAATGGGATTTAAGGAGTCCAGAGGCCTTCTCCTACCACCTGCACACAGCAAGTTTTATCCTCCATGATTGATGTATTTTATAGCCTTGGACTTCAGAATGTTTTGTGAGGGAGGTGAATACTGGAAGGTGCTGCAGTTTTCATTATCTGCAGCACTTTTCCAAATGTAGGGGGTTCAATTTGTTTTTTAAACTTGCAGTGAAACACAGAAGGGGTTACTTTGGAAATCATTACTTATTTTTTCTGATTCTGCAGTGCAGTATCAGCCCTGACTGGGATCTGCCATCTGCATTATCAGCTGCTTGTCAGATGTGTCAGTCAGTCTGCAAGAGACAATGGTTTTTCTGAAAACTAAATTTCTGATTCTGCACCTACTTGCAGAAAAGATAATTGTGCTCTGTTAAGACTGTATTAATGGCATTTGCTGATTCTGTGCATTGACATTTCTAAAAGTTTGTTCTAAGAATGAAATGCGTTATCCTTGAGGCCACACATATCAACATTGAGGTATCTTCTCTCAGACTAGAGCACTGCCTGTTTTTTAAACTCTCTTGTGAACAAGTGCTTCTGTTCAGGACATCCAGTTTAAACTAACAACCTAACAACTGGCATTCTTCCTAAAATAGCAGGGGGGAAAAACATATACACATATTCAGGTGTGGAAAGCAGCATAGGGCCACAATATTTTGATCATTCAAGGAAGTTTGTGTTTGTTAGGAAACCGTCTGTCTGGTTTTGTGTACAGTGTCATGCTGACTCTGCAACCAGGTGCTCAGTGCCTTTTGCAAACCAATGAATTAACTGGTTTTATTCAGACATTTTTAAGCTAGGATATAATATTCTGATGAATCTTTGTGTCTCGTTCTTAGCCCTTCTTTTCTGATATTTGTCCTCTGAAACTCCATTGGCAGGACTTGGACATGTTTGTGTAAAAGCAAACAAGCATTAGAAATTGTTTCAAGTGTGTGCATGTTTTGACTGAATAGGTGGGATCTTAAATTAAAAATTATACATTGTGATGCACAGATTTCACATGTTTGATCTGTAGCATCATTTCTCTTGCATGTGCCAGAGTTTTTATGTTATTTTTGTCATCTTTTTGCCCATTGCCTTTGAGTGATCAGCAAATATGATATATATTCAAGCTAACATCTTTTAAAAGGAAATGCAGTCTCTAACTGTGTTTCTACATGTGTGTGTACACACACAGGCATATATATATATATAAATGCCTTCTTTTTTTTTCTTTAGATACTAAAAAATTTCTGCAAGAGGGTTTCTTTTAATGATACCAGTACGTGTGCAACCACAGGTGGACAACTTCCTTCAGGAATTGGTGCTAGGTGCTTAAATAAGGTAGAAATGTAGCATGAACCTGGGCTCCAAGGACAGGGTGTTTGATTTTAATGAGGCTTATTGAAATCTGGCCAAATGAGCATCTGTTCCTATTGTTTGTTCCATATTTTGTAAGCCAGTATCTTCAGGCAGATAATGGTGTTGGTGTGTACTTCATCTTCAATTAGAGAGGGACATAGTTAAAAGTCCCCTGGCATCTGGTATGTCACTAGGATTCTTCTGATGCTCCTGGGTGTGCAAACAAGTTTCTCTTCTGTTCTGTGCCCAGGACATCTTTCTGTGGTGACCTTCACACTTTCTGTTTGATGTGTGGTGCAGGATGCTCTGGTGTGTCTCCAGTCTCCTTGGCTGAGTATTTCCTTGCATGGATTATATACAGTCCTGTTTTCAAACAGAAGTCTTGCCTTTTCATACCTTTATGTGGTGTGTTAGGTCTGAGTTCTGCTGTTTGCTTCAAGTTTGTTAGGTTTTGCATTACCATGGATCCTAGCGATACCCTTTTGATTCCGAGTGCTCTTTCCTTTCCCAACAGGAGATTGGTGTATAGCTGATCTCAGAGTTCTGCAGTCAATACCCATTTCCTCCATTTACTAGATAGATCTTACTGTTTGTTAACTCCTGCAGTTGGTTCCAGTTCATCTGTATCTCCTGTACAAAGGAGCATTCTCAGTTTCATTTTGCACTTTGAATTCTTTCCTCCTTGCGCCAGAGACAGGCACCCTGTGGTGTCCCTGTGAGACAGCACTGATGGAGACACTTTCAAAATGGCATGCAGCATCCCCAGGTTTCTGCTTAGTTCTGGACTCAGCAGCAACAGCTGGGAAACGTTCTCTGCCTCTACCTTGATCTAAGTAAAATTGGAAGAAGAAAAATATAGTCACACATACCACCCTTGAAAAATGAGACTTCTGTTTCAGACCACTGCTTGCTACTCACATAACTGGTCCTACCAGTAATAACTGGTCTTGCTTTTTAAGGTCCTGGCAAACTAAGGGACTGCTCAGGTTTTTTTTAAGCATTTTCTGTCTTTCAGGGAATCTTTGCTGTTCATCATACTTCCAAAGGTGGGACAGAGCTCTGTTGTGCTTAATTCTGGAAACACAGAACAGGCCTTGGCACTTCCAGCACCTATGTGAAAATTCCTTTCAAAGATGCGTCTTATTATTTAGCTGTAGCTACACATTTACACTCAAGGGTGATTCAGCTAAAGCAGGTAGTGGTCGAAGTAGCTGGTAATTGAAATCTTCTTTCCTTTGTCAGTTCTTTCTGCATCGCTACTTTTGAATTTTTAGAACAAACATAGTCTGCACAATAATAACATTAAGTCTGGAATTTTTATATGAATTTAAAGGAGCAGCCACAAGCACTCTTTAATAAAGAAGCATTTAGGGTTCCAGGCTGGATGTTCCAGTTGGCAGTAGGACAAATTGATCTGAAGATGTCCCTCTTGTACTCTCAAGTCCCTTTATGTCACAGATTGATGGCTCTTTTTTTCCAGAGTGTGTGTCTGCATTTACTTTGCATGAATAGCACTACCAACTCAGAGTTCTGCTGTGATATACCACTGAGTCAGTACATCTTCAGATAATGCATCGTTTTCTAGTGCTTTTGAAGCCTTTCCAGTCCCTGAGATTGAAATTAGAGCACTTTAATCATGAACAAATATTATTTGACTAGCAACATTCAGTTTCCAGATATTTGTTCTACTCTTTTAATAAGAAAGTATGTTAGCTTCTGTGTAATGATGCAGAGGGACTGTCAGTGGACATGCTTCCAGCCCCAAATCCCTCAATAAAGCATCCTCTGCTGTGTCTTGGCTATACCTGTCTCTGGGAGGGACAGCAGTGTCTGAGGTTGTTGCAAACTGGATAAACACTACCTCAGCCACTGGCTGATGGAGATGTAAGCATGTCATTTTACCCTTCGGTTGGAGGTATTCCCTCTGTAATGAGAATTGTGTGAGTGGCAGGCATTGCAGGGACATTGCTGGGAGTGCTTAACGTGCAAAGGTGTTTTGAAAGAGAATTCTCAGACAGCAAAAGTAGAAAATTGCATGGAGTTTTATCTAAAAGCTTTGCCCTAATGATGATCTTCCTGTCACAAATATGACTACTTTCATCTTCCTTGCTAGTTCATCTTCTTTTAGGTCAAGACAATCTTTATGCTTTAGCTTCATCTTGGTCTAATAACCTTTTTGCAAATGATGGAGAAAGAAATGTGATATTCCTGCTCCCCCCACTCCACCCCACCATACACATTCTCCAGATTTTGATAGACTTGTTTTATTTATTTCCAAAATTATATCCGCAGGAAACAAGCTGTTTAAATTCAGATTATGCTGAAGCAAAATGGTCCTGGTATGAGAAGCAACGTGCTGTTTTATGAGCGCAGAGTCCCTTTTCTCATAACTGATTGATAGTAAATATTTTCCTGAAGAATTATTGCCAACCATGAACAGTACAACTGTTTCACTTTTTTTTTCTGTGCTACTTGCTGTACCAGCCATTGTCTGTAATTAAGATCTACAATTCACAATGCAGACGTTTGCACTTCCTCTGGGTCTGAGCTATTTATAAGGCATTTCAGCTGTTCAGAGTTTCTTTTGAGTGTTAAACTATGTGTAAACAGGCTTCTTTAGTCTTCAGTTACGAAAACATTGTGGAGTGGTTGTCATTTCTGCTTCTCTTACCACCCAAAATGACTTCGCATGTCAATGAAACCACAAATTAAAAAAGAATTACACTTGGGATTCTTTTAAATGCAACGGAGACTTTGAAGAAATAGCAATATAAAAGCTAACACATACATTGCTTTGTAGCTGAGGGTCTCTTAAGCATATTATGGAGATCAGTTCTCCAGGCTCTGCAGGAAGGGTGGTCAGGCAGGGGATAGGCAAAATCTTCATATGAAGAATCATTTTCCAAGTTTGGTCAACTCATTGGAGATGTTTCTACTTTTTGGACCCCATGGTTTGGAATCTTGATAAAGCAAATTGCATTACATTTCAGATTGAGTTCAGTAAATACTGGAAGGTCCCCCCACAGATGTTAGAAACTCCATCTCATGTTTGAGTGGTTTCAAGGAAGAATTTTCTTGTGGTGATGACAGTCAAGCTGGAGCAGGTTACTTGTGAAGGCTCTGCAGCCTCCATCCTTGGAGGTTTACAAGACCAGGCTAAATGAAGCCATGAGCTACCGGATCTGACCTCATAAAGCACCCTGCTTTGGGCAGGAGGCTGAGCTGGAGAACTCCAGGGGTCTCTTCTAAATGAAATCATCCTGGAATCCTCTCAGTGTACAAACAGAGAACATGTAATATAAGTCTTTTAAAATTCAGAACTTGACCTGGCATCCTTAGACAAAATTCCTCGGTGACTATATTATGTGTAGTATCACATGTTGTAGTTCCTTGCCGTGTGTTTGCTGGTTTGGTGATGGGTACTCTGCATAAAGAATTACAGCCTTGAGGTCTTCATTCCAGATCCATCACATCAAGCTTGTAAGGATAAGCGTTACAACCAAACTAGACCTGCATTTACGAAGTGCTTTAGGTTCCTTCATGCTGGAAATGTGAAACCGTTCAGAATCCAAGTCATCGGTGGCTTTGGTGATAAATGGTGGCAGACATGAAGGGAAGCATTGCTTTTTAAGTAGTCATCTGTATTGACTGGTACAGAATACATGACGCTACATGTATTTTTAGTATTTTTCAAATACAAGAATTTAAAAAGTTGTTTGAAAATATGTCCAATTCTCATGCAAAAGCTTGTGGTACAGAATGCTGTAATAACAGTTTCCTAGTGTAGCCCACTGCAGGGAAGCCACTGATGTGGCCAAGTATCACATTTCAGAAGGCAGAGTGGGTTCTGAGTTCAGTCTAGCAAGAGAGCACCCAAAAATGAGGCTGCTTTTATTGCTTGAGGGGGATTAAGGTGGGGTGGGCTCCAACGTCTTTGCTGTTGGGAGCGGGCAGGGGAGGGAGGTGGCGAGGAGCGGGTTCATGGCGAGGCGCGCACTGCAGCACTGCCCACTGGTGCATGCCGGATCACCCGCACGCAGAGATCACATGGCTCCTCCAAAAGTCAAACGATCAATTCGCCTCGTTTTGGCTCTGTACTTAATGCACAAACAGTGCGATCTGCAGGGCTGTAATTGCATTGTTAGGGCCAAGGAACAAGCCTGTGCCTTTTCAGCAGACAGCTGGCAGGGAAAGAGGCATGTTGTTAGGAAAGAGAGAGGCAAGGCAAATAAAATTACTGCTAACGCTCAGAGATCGGCAGGAGTCCTACTTGCCTAATCTTACCGGTGGGAGCAAGCGGCTGTTGTAATCCAATTATAGCAGCATAAGCAATTTGTTAGACACTCCGCATAATGTAACAATTTCCCAATAAACTCTGACTTGTAATAACGTCGGCAAGAGCCCACATAAATCTGCTCGAATGGTGGGGGCTGAGTGTTCGGCTGGGGGCTTGTAATTTGTGCCATCAGCACGTTTTGTGGAGTGTGGTGTGGTGCAGTCTTTCAGTGCAGGAATTTTAAGAGGAAAAGCATGGCACGCCCCTCCAAGAGAACACCATTAGCAAGGGTCAAAAGAGATGCCAAACAAAGCTAGGAGGTGGCTTTTCTAGGAGGGAGGAAAAATCAAACCCCAAACACAAGGCTCTAGCTGATGAGGATTTAAAAATATTAAAAAGCAGTAATGGAAATTGTAGCATTTTAAATTACATCAGGGGGAGGAGGGGGAACTAGAATTACATCTGGTTTGGAGGTGGGGGAGGAGAATACCCTTCTTCATATTTAAGCCATTTAAATATTAAAAAAGAAGCTCAATTCTTGAAAGGGATGCTCTGTGCTTACAAGACAGAGAAACCACAGATCCTGTCCCAAGCAATTCATAATCGACAAAGGAAAAAATTAAACCTTTTCTACTATCCAGTTACTCTCCCGTTGTCTTTCTTGCAGCTCCTAGCTGGCTTCATGCATATTGGCACAGCATCTTGATGATGCATCTGAGAGATAAAACGTAGGTCTAGAACCATTCACTTTGAGCGTACCCCAGTGAATTTAACTTTTTTGGCACAATGATGAATGTCCCCTCTGGTTCATGCAGATCTACACAAAGAACTAATCTAATTTAGATATTATTTAAAAGTAAAATCAGTCTGCTGTGCTCTGCCTGTCACTCTTGGAGTACATTGCCAGTTAGAGCATTGTAGACACCAGTTAAGGGTTTATGTTTAGCAAGATTTAAGGTATCATATTTCTGTTAATCCCATTATTTAGCATTTCCCTTCACTAAGATGCAGATAAGCAGCAGGCAAAATAATGTAGGACCCTTTATATACAACATAGAGACAGTCAGAGGTCCAGAATATTCAGCATTTTTTAAACATTGCTGTGGTGTAAAAATTCCTGACTTCATACTGTTAACAATACTTTATTCATTTCTTAGCTCTGGGATCCTGTGAGGCTTTAGTGTGGAGTGACATTTCTGAACGTGTTCCCAAATTGTGGCAGCATAATGCCTTTGCATAGGGTAAAAAGTAGCTCCCAGCCATACAAAAGAGTTTCTCTTATTTGGACCTTCTGCTCTCAGACCCTGTGTTTTGATGCTGGGCTGTGCAGGTTCTTTTGCTTAGCCAAAAAAAATCCAACAGAAAACCAAACCAAATACTACATCACTGACCTTGTACCTACAGCTGATACAATCATGCCTGTACCATGTCTGCATTTATGGTAGTACCATAAATGATTATGGGATGTATTTACATCTTAACCTGCCATACTGGTCCTGAGATGATTTTTATTTAAACTGTAGAAGAGTAGCTGAGACGTGCACGGAGGCTGCCGTGCAGATAATGCTCCATATTTTGCCCTTCTTTATGTGGAAGTCAAGCTTCCATTGTTCTTAATCTTTGTTGTCTGCCAGCGTTTCAAAATTACAGGCTGAGACAACGAGCATTTCCAAAAGTATCCTAATAAATATTTTCTTGCTCCGTAAGTGCACCTTAAAAAGTGTGTTTAAAGAGGACAGGTATTATCTTAGTTTACCAAAGCTGAATCAATAAACTGCAGTGCTTCTAATAAAGCCACTCAGTGTCTGGGTTTAACTAATGGCTGATTTTCACGGCTTTGACAGTGAGCTGTGTGCGTTATTTTCTCCTGATATTGTAAAAATAATGAGAGCAAATTAGAACAATCAGTTTACCCCGATAGCTGCTGATTGGAGGTGATGGGCAATATGGCAGCGGGTAATCCATCTTCGGGCTCCTGTCACATTAACTTCAGCAGTGTGGAAAAGATCAGGCGGAGCGAGTGGGAATCCTGCCCAATCAGAAAGCTGAAATTAATGAGAAGAGCATTGTTCTGTGATCAACCTTTTAATTAGCAAGAGTGGAGATGGAGGGAGTGATGAAGCTGGCAGCACAGCTGCACAATGTTGGGCATGTTTTCGGCGAGGGGGAGGAAAAACATGGGTTTTAAATTACCCCTTCTGTGCTCCCTGTACACCAGCAGTGTGTCTTCATTCTAACCCCCTTAAAAGATCTTAATAAACAGCCACATCCAGGTTAATATTGCAAACGTGGCTGTTACTAATGAGTAGTTTCGAAGTAGGTCGTTTCAGGGGTCATTTAGGAAAATGTTGATCACTGTTTACAAAAAAGAGAGAGAGAGAGAGAGAGACAGGGTTTGGTGTTAAAGTTTCACTGCATCAAGGAAAGAAGAGGAGGGAGATGGATAAAATTAGAGTAAGGGACTGCCTGTTTTAATACTCCTCTCCTTATTTAGTATATGTTTGAAATAAGATTCCTCAGCATATATTTGAAACAAGACTCCTCAGTTAAAAATACTGTGTGCCATGTGGCTTTCAGCAACAAAAAAAGAGGAGACATCAAATACTGGGTTGGTTTCCTAATGCTCCTTTTTGTTGTTTTTTTTCCAATGTGTTTTTTTGCCACAGTATTTTTTGTTTATTCACTTAACAACAAGAAATTATAATTAAAAATATTTGACTGCTGTAATTGCTAAAATTGACTTGATTTTTTTCCTGGTGGTTTTAGAAAATCAGTTTTCTCAAGTGCATTCTAAAAACAGATCCCGGGGTTAATGGCTGTCAGTTCTGAATACCAGTCTTAGGAAAATCTTTATTTTTGTAAAGGGAGAAAAATATTGGGGGGGGTGGGGGGGAGGGGAGGTGATATTACAGAGCAAATTCTGGAAAGGAAAATAAGAAATGTTAGAAAATAATATTTATGTTTGCAGTTACTTCTGATTACCAGTTCCTGTTTTTCCTTCCTTGCTCTCTGTATTGTTGTGTTCAGGCAATTCTTTTCTCCTTCCCCGTAATACCCGCAGAAGTTGTAGTGGTAGAACAGTGAGGCTCCATCACACTGTGCATGCTTTCCTTTCATTTTTCCAGTCGAACACAGACTCTCTTTACTTTTCGGTATTCCACTTTCTGATGCTGAAAAGCAAATAAACTCTCATCAGTTTGCAAGAGGAGGCAGAAGTCAGCACCCAGCAAGCCGTACAGGCTGCTCGTGTGAGTTGGGAGCTCCCAGCCCCGGCAGCTCCGTGCTGCCTGCTCTGGGAAGGCAGCAGCGAGCTGGGGAGCAGAGCTGCTGTGGCTGAGGTTGGCTCCTTGGGCTTCAGTGCCAGGCACATCTCACCATCTTTGCTTACTGTAGTATTTGGAACATTCCGAGTTTTGTAAGAGCTATGTAATCTTTTCTTCTCACCCCTCTTTATGAAATGAGGGCTTTGTGTGAGTTTGGTGGTGTCCACATAGCTTTTATAAGCTGAAAGACACTGCATCTCCACACAGAAGTTAACCTGGTAAAACATAGACTTTTTGTACTATCTAACCAGTTGTATTTCTAATATAATAATGAGTGGGGCTTGCAGTTCTGCTTGTAAAGGTTATCTTAATATTTTCATTTGTAAGAAACCGTTCCAATTTTCTATAACTTCTTCACTATTTAACCCTTCAAAGTAACATTTTATTTCAGCCTCCCACTCCCTGCAGCCTAAGGCAGAAAAAAAATTTGGTGTGTGGGATGAACTGTATTCACTTAACAAACAGCTGTTCAATATTTTATTTTATTCGTATTGCTTGTTCTGTGCCCCAGGCTGTATTTATTGCATGCCTTTCAAGTCCTGGTCAGAATATGGAAATAGGGACTGCCTCCTGGGGGTTTCCCCTACACTTTCAGTGCTTCACAAACCGTAATTAATCCTTCCAGTGTTTCTTGGGGTGAGTGTTGGACTCACAGCATCCCTTTTTTGCAGAGAAGTTCAAAAGTTATTTCAACAACTGAATTTTAGGGAGGAAATAGCTTATTTATAGTAAGCAATGAGGTCTCACAGGAGGAATATTAGATTAGGAATTATAACACCAGTTTTTGTGATATTTTTTGTCTTTGCCATATTCTGCTTTTCTGTCTCAGTTCTTTCATCTGTAGAAGGATAATGCTGCTTAACATTTCCTCATTAGACTTTTGGGAATCTGGAAATGTGGTATCAGCTGAAGCATGTTTTGTATTTAAACACAATTTTTGTTTATATACACCTAATGTTGATTTGGGCTCTGTTGTTGTGGCATCTTCTCTCTCCCCAGGACTGTGTACATTTTTAAAGGGCTATGTTAGACATGCAGCTTGGGAAAGATGCACTTACCAATGGTTGCATTCAAATGGCAGTCAAATATGATCCTTGTGGGAGGCAAGAGGAAAGTCAAAGAGAAACTGGACAGTTACTGAACCAAACGTTCTTCTTGTGGCATAAAACACCAAAAGCTCTCAACGCCTTTTGTGCTCCTTTAGTAAAACTCAAGACCCAGTAAATTATTTCACAGCTGCTTAAATCAGTTTGTCAGCTTCCAAAGAGATTCCCCTGTGGACAGAAACCAAGTGGTAAATTCTTGCCCCAGCGTAATCATACTGCAGGAGAATAACTGGAAAGATGCAATGTGTTGCAGAATCCACCTTAAGTATGGAGCTTACCACCGTGACTCTGTAATGGGATGTCCCAACATGGGGTATAATATCATAAATACTCTAAATATGCCATTTGTGAGCTAATAGGCAGCCTTGGGATTGTTAATGTTTATATATATGTTAAAATGAACGTAGAGCTAATATTAATTCTTTTTTACCTAGTAAAATAATTCATTCTAGCTCTTCGCTGAGTTTTGCAAGTGTGTGTTTTTATCAGTGTTGAATTTCTTGGTTGGGTCTATATTTTACTTAATCCAATTATAATTTCTTTCTTTGCTCTCTGAGGGCTAGCAAACTGTCTACTAGCTGTTGACAGAATATCAGCAACATTTTTTAAAATTCCTCTTTGATTTAAAATGTCCTATAAAAACTGTGTTGCAATTTTCAGACTCAATTTAGCCTGACTTTTTGTATGTTGAATAACAGCAAATTTCATATATCAAAAGGTTTTGTATGTTTTTTGTAGCTATATTAGTAATACTCTTCTTTATACTCTTTTACATATAGTAATACTCTTTAAGTATTACTAAGAAATAAAAAAATCCTTCTTTTTTAATGCAGTAGTATTTATTATAGGTGAAACACTTCAAAATTTGAGATTTAAAATTTTCACTTGATTTAACTGTCCCTTCTCATATAAGCAGTATGTGTTAATGTGTGATACATAGTAATTTTGTTTCTTGGGTAGTGAAACATAGTATCTGTTATATAAAGTGTAAGTATGTTAAACTCATTTTTTAATAACTTTAAAACACAACATTTATTTTAAGAGAAATAACTTTGTAAGTTTACTTATTAAGGCTTTTTTGTTAGCTAAACAGTTACATATAAACTGTTCCAGAATGTAATTTGTCTTTAAAGAGATTATAAAACCTTTGCTGTACTAATGGAATTAATGCATATTTTAGAGTACAAGTTCCTGAAATATATCTTGTAGTTCTCCTGAAGGTGGGTAAGAGAAATGTGAATTTATGCATTGCATAGATAAGTTATCAGTTGGGAAATGGGAGCAGCACTGTTGAGTCTGCAGTCTCGTATCCTACAGTAATGCTTAATAGACTAAAGCAGTTCTCATAGGACAACCTGATGTCTTACCCTCAGTTTATTTCCAAATATGTAATTACCTTTATTTCTGGGCACTTATTACCATATTAGCTTCTTTGCATCAAGTACTGATGGGTAGAATCCCTTCTAATATGAAAAATCAGATCAACACACTTGAAATCCTGTCCTCATTTTCTTCCAGGGTGTCCTGATACTGCACTAAAGAACTTTTCATCTCATGTAGGACCTCAGGTGACTCAACATAAATAGTTTGTGTGGAGGTCAGACACTTGCCTCTATCTCCTTTCTCTCAAAGTAACTCACTATCAACTGGCGGGACAGGTTTTGATGGTTGTAAGAATTGATTTGGAGTCATACTGGGATCCAGCTGGCACCTGAGTCTGAGTTTTTGCTCTTTGCAATCTCAGGAGTTTCCAGATAGCCACTGCAGTCTATACCCACATAACTGATCAGTTAAAGGTACAAGACAGCAACAATATTGAAATAAACCCTATAACTTTTCTTCTAATTGTGGAAACAATAGACAGTTGTCCTGGAGAAAACGGAGTTCATAGTTGCAGCGTCTTGCTGCCCAGCAGATCTTGGCCTGATCTTCCCAGTGAGACTTGAAGGCAGCTCCTCCAGCAAAAGTGCCTCCATGTCAGGGACTCTAAGGTCACTTGCATTGCTCACATCTGGATCTTCATCTGACATCCAGACATCACGTGAATGAAGAACTCAAAGGTTTGTCCCATATCCTGTGAGGGTTTACCTGGAGGCAGTGAAGGTATGAAAAGAGATATTCCCTGTTCCCATGTAATCCATTATTGTAAATGTATCAGACACCATGGGGGGTATCCTCTGAAACCAGTGACAAGCACAGTGAATATGGCCTCAAGGCAATCTGACATTACCTGGGAGTTTCCTGGACTCAAGATAGATGGATAAAACCTCACCAGAATAAGTACTGTTCCTGTGTGCCATGTGCAACTCAGCAGTTCAGCACATGGTGGAAAGGTGTCGGTTGTACATTTCATAAATCTCAGATAGGCTCAAGCTCACTGGGCACATGCCAGACTGAAAATTGACAGCTCTTCCAGTCATTCATGAGAGAGGAATGAAGCCCCATCTTTGTGTATTACCAAAGTGGAGTGCACAGTCCCATCAATGTTCCCTACTCATTCAAAGCCAGTTTGCTTAGCTGGCAATCAGCAGGTTTGCATCTGTGCTTTTTCAGGTGTGCTCTGAGCTGTAAAGTGATGAATGTCTCTTGCAGAACAAGACATTACCAGCCTTGTTACACCAGAAGGGCTGGAAGGAGGATCCAGGGAACTGCAGGCACATCAGTCTGACCTCGGTGCTGGGGAAGGCCATGGAACACATCATCTTCAGTGCCATCACGAGGCACATATGGGACAAACAGGTGACCAGGCCCAGTCAGCGTGGGCTTATGAAGGGCAAGTCCTGCTTGTCCAACCTGATCTGTGGTAAGGGAAACGCTGTCAATGTGTCTACCTAGGCTTCAGTAAAGCCTTTGATGTCATGTCCTGCAGCATTTTTCTGGAGAAACTGGCCAAGCCCAAAGAGTGGTGGTGAATGGAGTCAAATGCAGCTGGTCACCAGTTATCAGTAGTGCTCCCCAGGGCTCAGTACTGGGGCCAGTTCTGTGTAGTATCTTTATTAACAATATGGACAAGGGGATTGAGTGTACCCTCAGGAAATGGACAAACAACGCTTAATTGGGTGGAGTATTGAAGGTAGGAGGCTCTGCAGAGGGATCTCCACTGGCTGGGTCAATGTACCAAGGCAAACTATGAGATTCAAGAGAGTGGAGTGCCAGGTCCTGCACTTGGATCACAACAGCCCCAGAAAGAGTTGCAGGCTGGGCCAACATGGCTGAAAACTGCCCAGCAGAAAAGGACCTGTGGGTACTGGTCAACAGCAGCTGATCATGAGCCAGCAGTGGCCCAGGTGGCCAAAAAGGCCAATGGTATCCTGGCTTGTGTCAGAAGTAGTGTGGCTGGCAGGACCGGGACTGTGATCATGCCCCTGTACTCAGAGCTGGTGAGGCTGCACCTCAAACCCCATGTTCAGTTTTGGACCCCTTACTACAAGAAAAATACTGAGGTGCTGGAGTGAGTCCAGAGAAGGGCAACAGAGCTGGAGAAGGGTCTGGAGCACAAGTCCTGTGAGGAGTGGCTGAGGGAGCTGAGGCTGTTTAGCCTGGAGAAAAGGAGGTTCAGGGGCACCTTATTGTTCTCTAGGACTTCCTCAGAAGAGGGTGTAAAAAAGTGAGAGTCAGCCTCCTCTCCTAGGTAACAAACAGCAGGACAAGAGGAAATGGCCCCAAGTTGTGCAAGGAAGGTTTAGATTGGCTATTATAAAAACATTTTTCACTGAAAGTTTTATGGAGCATTGGGACAAGCTGCCCAGGGAAGCTGAGTCACAGACCTGGAGGTATTCAAAAGGCTTGTATATGTGGCATTTAGTTTAGTGATGGACTTAGCAATGTTAACAGATAGACTTGATGATCTTGGAGGGATTTTCCAACCTCGATGACTCTATGATTCCACCTTCTGGGACCTTGCAGGTCACTGGTTCCAGTCTCTTATCTTGTAGACACTACTTTGTCCCTTCAGTGAACTTACAAAGTTTTGTCTTACAGTTAGTTAAGGTCTGGTCTGCAGTCTTTTTTTTCCACTGGTTCCATCAGAAGATTTTTACAGAACCCAATTGTTCTCCTGACTGGAAATCCCCAGCTAGAGTTTCCAAGCTAGTTTATTCATGGAGAGATTGTACCACTGGTTCTTTGTTTATTCCTTTTGTTTTACTAGTTCTTGTTCCATTTTTGATGTTTATCCATGTATAGTTTTAGAGAGCTGTCATACCTGCTTTGTTTTATTAGGACAAATTGAATGGTCCTTAGGACATTCTATGATTTAAGAAATGGAAGAAAAAAGCTGTTTGAGCATTTGTGGTTGAGGACTTAGTTTTCTAGGAAGTATTTATTTGTGTTTACTTTTCTGATCACTCTCTCTGAGGCAAAAGTTGTCAAATTATTGCCCTGAACTGTATTTCAGGTATTGACAGTCTTACATACATGTAAAGATTTAATCCTTCTGGCTGATGCAGTGACACAGCCTGCATCCTTCTGAAAGGGAGAGCTTGGACTAGTAACTCACTGCATCCTTCAGCTTGTTATTGTCAGGTATCATGGTCCCTTGATTTTCCTGGAATATTGTTCTGCCCTGTGCAGTACTCAGCAAATACTACTGCTTGACTGGAATACAGAATCATCAGTAGTCACTGCCACTAATTGGCAGATTTTAAAATTTATAGTTTTCTCGGAGGGAACTTGTAATGGGAAATAACTCATGTTGTGCAGTAAAAGCAACTGTTCCATATTTTCCTTCATGTATATTTAACACAATCTGTAATTTACAAAAATAGATTTGAATTAGTCTGCCTGTGGAAGCTCATACCTAAGATGACTTCAGCAAGGCAGGCAGTCCCTTGTTGCTTGTAACCGATGGCTTAGTTGAGGCTGCAGCTTGAAGGGAGACAGCAGTAGTCACTGTATACATTGCTGAACCTTACTGCTGAGAAAAATTAAAAATGAGCAGCAGAGTAGTTGTGCTCCCAGTCCCGAAAATAGTATTCTAAGTGGCTGCATTTTTTTTTAATTTTACCATAATAATGAATCTTGACAGGCAAGTAGTCCTTACCTGCTCAGCTCATGTGACTAGGCTGTTTGTCTGTGCCCAGCAGGCAAAGTCGCCTTCATGATGCCCTGAATTTGTGAACTACAATAGATCTATCCTAATGTGTGTGCACAGGTTCAGATTCAACTGTCTTCTCGTAACATTAAAGTCTGAAAAACTCCTGTTGCTTCTCAACACACAACGAAACCTTTGTAATAGTGACAACAAACTGAGAATTCAGTTAAAACAAGACTAAAATATTTCAGCATTTTTTTCTGACCTCACTTTAAACAACTGCTTTTGTTTAGACTAACATTCATTTAGAAGAAAATAAAAGTGAAAACCACTTAACAACTATACTACAAAAAATTAGATGGTTAATTAACTAAGACTTGTAATTTCTCAGCAAAGAAAGCTCCCTCTCTGACAAGTAAACCTTCCTTATAGGTCTTTGATTGTAGGTAATAAAAATGTTCTTAATTAATGCCAATTATGTGCATTTGTTGTTTTCTTTCAAGTCACTGTATTTTACAAAATTATGTGAACTACAGAGCTGAACAAGGTTGTTCTCCTGCCATGTTGATTTAGATCTGCCAGCCCTATTCTGGATCATAATTTGTAATCCCAAATAGTTCTGAGGTGGCTTGTAATGGGACTATTTCAAGGTTGGATTTAGAAGACTGCAGATGATTAGACTTCACAGGCAGTTAATTAATTGTAAAACCTGAATTTTGAAACTGGTTAAGGTTATAAGTGAAGATCTGTTTGGAATTCAAGAATTTGTGGAGAGTAGCAGCTGAAGTTCCTAGAGAACACAAGCGTCATAAAAAAATCAATAGTTTTTGAAATATTTTTAATAGTTGGATGGATGTAATTGAAAGTCAGTATTGGATGTCTGAACAGAAGAATACTGCTTGCTCTCAACTTGTAAAGCCAAAGGGCAGGTATATCTGCAGAACTCTTGAAGAACCTGATCTTTAGTGGCTGCAAAAAATTATTGTGAACCCTAGAGTTGGAAAGTCTTATTAAAAATAATTCTCTATACAGCATCTTTTTAAAAGAGTTGCACATTTTGCTTATGATAAATTAAATACTTCAACGTCCGACAATTGTAACTATCCAAAAGCCTGTTAAGTGTATGTGAACTTTGATAGTGAGGTTAGAAATAGAGAGTCACTTAGGTTGGAAAAGACTTCAGGAGGTCCAATCTTCTGCTCACAGCAAAATAGTCAGCATTGAATTCATTATTCCCAAGTAAGCTCCACTGCCAGGTACCTGCTTCTCCTGGCTTTTGCATCTACAGAACACCTGCCTACAATCTGAGGTCTCAGACTGCACCGAGAAATGAAGCCAGCACATGCTTTCCTTAAAAAAGCTACATTTTGCCCTAGCTGTTGCCTGCCTCTATCTCCTAAGATAGCACCAAGGACCACATCAAGTTATGTAGTCTTGAAGTAACAAAAACACAAAACCAGCTGCAAACTGTTTCCCTGAAAGGACAGGAGATATATTGCTGTGAATTTACAGAAGTAACCACAGATCTCAAAAGTTTCAGTACTTGCTCCTGTGTGTGGGGGGAACTGCTGCTGCTGCCTTCCTGCTGGGTGGTCAGCACCACCTTTTACCTGTTACATTCAGACCTACTCCACAGCTCTGTGGAGGTGGGGGCAGAACAGGTGGATTGTGATGTCAGCCCAAGAGACACCCAGCTGAAGGTCACCAGCCCAACCAACAGATTTGCAACTGCAGAGATCTTGCTTTTCACTTAAGATGTCCTTTCACTGCTGCGGGACAGGTCAGATGTCACACTATAATCCTTTCCTGCCACATGCGAGAGGTGTGGAGAGAGAGACGTTGTTGCCAGTGCTTTTCTCCAAGTCCTCTTAAGGGGATAAAAGGAATGGCCTTGGATGCCATCTGTACTGCAGAAGAAAGGTCTGTGTGTCAGGATTTGGGTGCAGCAGCAGGACTGTGTACAGAGTTCGGGCCCAAAATGGCAAGGACAGCTGACAGATGGGACTGAGGGACATGGGCAGGCGATGTTGGGAAGTTTTGGTCAGGTGCTTCTGTCATCTACTCGGGTCTAGTTACTTCTAGTCTTTCTTATTGGACTTGTCAGAGACATAAAAACGTAGCTGTGGATAGCCTAGCACATCCTACTGTATTTCCTCATCTCTGTCACATACAAATATTAAAATCACAAACTTCTAAACCCAGGCGATGTTCTGAAGTCCCCCGGTGGTTACACGTCAGAATTGCTGTGATGACTAAAGAAACTTACCTAAAGCATATCTTCCCTAGGGCACTTACCTTCAGGATGTGAGTTGTTGCCATGTCTGTACTGATTTTGGAGTGCTAGATGGGTGTTTCAGTTTGAGAAAACTCAACTTGAAATTTTTTCATAACGCTCACCTTTTGGTTCTGCTTTGGAAGGCTGTGGATACAATTAGTACTGCTGCATTTTTTCTAACTGGTGAAGTGAGCCCATGCCTTTGCTAACCAGTCTGTTTTGTTCAGCTTTTATGTGACAGATTTGTTTGCTGACACTTGAGAGGAAGTTTACACTTGTATGGTGTGCTGTCGCTTTGTGACATTGCCCCAACCAGCACCTTTGGTGCTGAGGCTTCATTCCCAGCATTAAGCAGTGCTTTGTCTTTGTGTGAAGTGTGTTTGGACACATCTGGTTAACTGATAGACTTGTGAAGTGGAGTGACTTGCCTATGGCAGCACAGGAAGGGAGTGGGAGAGTTAGGAATAAAACTCAAAAGACTTGGCTCCCATTTCCCTTTCTCATTTTTACGTTTGTTCTGCCAGCTTTCAGTTTATCAAGAATTAATAAGTAATAACCTATGATTGAAAAGGCCTGACACTCTTTCTGTCGTGAGATGTTTCTCTGTCTTCAGCATTGTGCAGAGCTCAGAATTGTTGCACCTTTTTAGCTTTACTTAAGAGGCATTACTGAATATTTAATGTGAAATAGAAACACTTTATTCACAACTGCAGTCAGCTGCATTGGGATGTTCATCAGCCAAAAGGGGGCGAGGTGGCAAGATTTTTTATGCCATGAAAATTGAAAATTTTCAACAACTTTTTCATTTACTTTCTGCTACATCTCACATTGTACACACAGCTGACATGATAATCCTTCAGCTTGTCCTAAATTACATTTTAAAATAGAGATCAGTTAATTACAGCAATCTGAATACTTTTAATCAGTTATAAAGGGAATTTCTAATGACACTTGTTTCTCTTGAATTTCAGATAAACTGGTGGATGTGTTCTTAATTATGCACGTGACAAAAAAAAAATAAATCAAGTAAAAATTACAAACAACACTACCCAAGACTGCTTTGAATGAGATCAGATAGTCACAGCTTAGCATCTATGGCTCTTCTGTGTGGAGGGTGCTAGAGGGAGCTCTAACCCCTCGATCGAGGAACAGGCTGTCAGTGGTGCATCTCAGAGTTTGGGCTGTGGTAGGAAACGTTGACTTTTTTGACATTTTAATTTTATTTTGTAGCAGGAAGTTGCATATGGTTTTTCCAGTCATGAGCCCAAATTGCTCTTCCTAAATGAGAACATGCAAATAGTATGTTTGTGAGTGTACTATTATTAGATTTAATACAGCTATTGTGAGCTACCTGAAAATACAGAAAACAAGTGAGAGGTATCACTGAGATGTTTAGCAAATAGTGAGTGCTAAAGTCTAATAGTCTCTTCCTTTCACAAAGGAGAAAAATTCTCACCATAGAAGACCTAATGGTATTTAAAAGAGAATACATTTTAAACTGTTGGAAGTAGAAGCTACTTTACTCAGCAGGTAATAGGTTCTTAGATGCTTAGCCAATTATTATAGTAGAAGTTATAGAAAATGGTGGTGGTTGTTAGATAAATTTAGAAATGGGATGCACCAGTGCAAGAGGATAAGAGAGATTTCTTACATCAGATACTCCATCGGTATCTGATATGAGAAATCTGGTAACATTGTTGATAAGACAGGAAAGTAACTCTCAGAATGGAATGAAAAAGAGAAAACTTGGGTTTTGTTTGTAGAAAGGGAAATATAGGTGAACCAATGCTATTTTCATTGTTTATTAACAAACTCATTAAAAGGAATAGCAGAATCATGGCTTTGAGTGGAGGAACATTATGTGGAAAATACAGTATGTGGAATAGGGCCAAGTGAATCTGTTTTGCCACAATTTACTGGGGGATTTATATTGTTTATATGCTACATTCAAACGCGGCCACTTTGGTTGAGTCTTCTATAGGGAGAAGAGTAATGGGAAGCTCCCTCTCTCCTTTAGTTTGAGGTATTTTTCTGAAAGATTATTGGCAGCTAAACTGAGCCAAGGAGGGATCCCTAGTGGAACAGTCTGTGACTTGGGCTTCTGAGTTATGCAATTTGAGTGTCAGCTGATAGGGATAAAGTCTGCTCAGCTGTGCAGCTGCATGTGCCTTTCTGAAGCTCTGTTCTGGTTAGACCTGGTCACTTGCTGTAGCAGAGGGTACTGGTTTCTGCCTTTCTTCTGTCATGTGCTTTCACATATCAGCAGCACTTGGCCCAATCCAACTTAATGCAATTTCTGAAGATACAGAATTCATTGTCCTTAGCATGGATTCTTGGAGTCTGTTCCTCAGGTCATAAATCTTTTGCCAGGTACTAATAAAAGAATGGACCAACATAATCTTAAGATATAAAGTCAAAGAAAACTTCAAGGTAGGATGGACCTCTGGAGGTCCAGCTGCCTGTTCAGAAGAGGATTACTTCACAATCAGTTCATTTTGCTTTGTCCACTCATAGTTTTAATGTCCAGGACTTTGCTTGCTACAGCCTGTTGCTGTTGCTCCTCTTTCTGTCATTACGCACTTCTGAAAAGATTCTGTCTCTCTTTCCTCTGAACCTCCCTTTAGGTAGTGGAAGGCTGGTGGATAACCCCCAGTCTTCTCTGGGCAAAACACATCCATCTTCCTTAGCAATCCAGGGCGTCCTCCATGGGAATCACCCTAGTTTGCCAGGAAGGTAACGTTTGACTGGAAGTTTAGCAGAACAGCTGATCTCAAAAAGACAATGCTCATTAGTGAGAGAGGGTTATTGCATGACCCTGTAGAGGTTATAATAGGAGGCTACAAGGCAAAATCTCAAGATTTTGGCTGCAGACCACTGACCAACTTTAACTTAGCCCTGTATAAGAATCTTTAATGGATGTAAGCTATTACAGCTGCCTCTGTGGTAGCTGCTAACAGCAGTAGAATTGGTATCAGCCAGTGTGAGTTGCTGAGATGTCCTCTTCTTGATCTGGCTGTACTGGTGGAAAAGAATACCATGCAGCCTTTGCCTGGCTGCTGCAAGTTGCTGCCCTCCAGGATCTGTCAGCAAAACTGCAAACCTGCTCTCAGTTAAGATGAGGTGTTTTAGTGTAGACATTTTAAATAGCAGGTCTCTGCTAACAAGCTTATTTTGACTGAAATAGGTTAGGGAGTGCTCATGTAGCCAACTCCTCCAGCAGATCCAAGGAGTACATTTGCAATGGGAACAGAGCACATACATGAATCTTGTGCTTCTTCAGAATGCTGCTGGGATTTTGTTTCTTATATCTCTCCAGTATGCCTGGAAATATGTATACTCCTGTAGCTGGGAAATATTATATGATACCTAGTGTGTATATTCTTGACTTCCAGTTCTGAATCTCACATTGCCTTGGCCAAGTAGTTTGGTGTGCGTATGCCCTCTTTGTTGTTGGTAACAAAATGCATCTCAAAGGAAAAGCTCATGGAAAATACTACTGAGTAAGCAGTCTTGGAGGGCTTGTGTTTCTTGGTGCTAAAAGCTTTACATAGGCAGAACCAAGTGGTTTGAAAATCTCAGTAGTGTTTTGGGAGCAGATAACAGGTTTTTACGATTATTCTCTCTCTCTTTGTGTTGTTCACAGTGGTATCAGTCTTCACTGTTACTTCGGCCTTGTTTTGAATCACTTGAGTCCATCTACCTGTTCCTGACTGCCTTTCTCTCAATGTTAAGGGAGCACGTGAAGTAAGAAGGAAATCAACAGTAACACCCATAAAGAGTGACTTCACTCATGCAGGAGATCATGCTTGGGTGTTTTAAAAACAGAAGCAACTGTTCCAGAAGGCTGTGAAACTGCTGCTTAGAGCATTGTTTACTTATGTCTCTCCCTGACATAAATGAGCACTTTGCTGCTGCTGGCCATTACCTGATGACTTTAGTAGACTGATTCTCCAAGTCATAATGTGAATATTCCTTCCCTCCATTAGCAGTAATAACATGTAATGGTCCCAGCAATTCAAGTGTGGTTCTGGTGGCCATGCCAAGGAAGAAAGCATTTCCTTTGGTGGTTTCCCCTGGAAGAGATTTGTTGTTACTGGAGTGTCTGCTTTGAAATTAGTGTATGATCACCTTACAGCTAGTAAAAGGTGTGCTCTGAAATCTATTCCTTTAAGAGTGATAGTGCCTGCCCTCCCCCCCATATGTCTAGATAGGCATTTGGTCAGGGATCATAGTTTGGGAAAGTAACATATGCCAGTGCTGTGCTGATGCAAGCAGATTTCTCATCAGTACTTGTTATTTGCAAAGACAACTTGGAGATGAGGAGGAGGAGAGGGACTCCCAATTCACATCCATTGCTGGCATCAGAGAAATTTTATTTTGGAGGTTTTTGTCAACACTTAAAATCTAGGTGGGAGACCTATATCGAAGGAAAGTTTACAGTAAGAGCTATGAGATTCCAGACAATTAAACTTTATTAGCCTGTCTGAAACATTAAGTATTAGCTTAAAAGAATAGTTTTTTAATCTCCTCCCTGTTGCTGTTTACTGTGTAGCAGTGTGGGAGGGGAGCATCTTGTCCAGCAAGGTATTATTGCTGCTCTTTGTATAGCCTGTGTGCAAGTGCCCATGGCTCAGTCCTGTCTCCCCAGTCCCAAGAGAGACTCCCCACGTTACTTCTCTGGTGCCTGCAGCTTTTCCTGGCCTTGAACAAAAGCAGCCTTTTCCCTCTCTCCTGTATCTGAGGTAATATCCTTAGCCAGGTGCCCTCCAGGCTGACACCATATCATAGGTACTTAGATGGTACCTCTGAAAACTATTGCCCTCCCAGGATTTCAGAAAGTGCAGCAGGTTGGGCTGCTGTGTCCAGCGTAATTCCAGTGATCTTTCATCTAGATGTAGCCTTTCTTACAAAGCTTTTCTGCAGTGTGATTAGAAACCAGATGTGGACAAGCAGCCTAAAGCTCCAGAGAAGCAAAATTGCTAATTCCTAGGGTGCTGTTAATTTCAGTATGTGTGTTTTGAATTTTCTCTTGAAAGTAAACTGTAGAGATGCTGTGGTTTCTTTCATGGTGCTTTCTTTTTGACTCTCAGATGTGATTGATGATCATCTACTTCTGGGTTATGTTCGTTTTTCAGAATGTTTCAGTGAGCTTTGCAGCGTGGAAAGTAATTCACTACTGAGCGAGTAAGTCCATATATGAGCTAAACCCATGGTTAACCTCACAGAGGCTGTTATGTGAGATGGAGGCAGGCAGAAATGGGTAGATTCTAAACTGAGCTTTTAAAATAAAAGTAAATGGAGTGAGTTGTTTAATGACCTAGCATTGTAGCCTTGCTGTCAACTCAAACACTGGAAAAGCAGGTTCATCCTGCAAAGGAGAAAAATGAGGAGCTGGCTGCCCTACTCATGTCTCTCAGGTGCTATGGCTCATGAGATCGTGTTTTTTACGGTGAGACAACCCCCTCACCACCCCCCAATTCTCAAAGCAAAGGAGTTCTTTTACAGGGAGCTGCCAGTGAGGAGCTGCAAAGGAGCTTCTTTCCTCTCTGCTTCGCCTTGGCAGTCTGGGAATCAGATCTGTAGCATTTGGTAATTGCAAGCCCAAAAAAGAAGAAGCCGGTCATAGAAACTGAGCCTGTATTCTCTTAATTATGGTGTGACTGCCTTTAGGCCATGCAAAAAACACCCTTTGAACTGCATTCTCAAATAACTATCTCTGCCTTTGGCATGGAGGGCTGGCATACCTCGGCTTGGTTGCACCATTTTTGTTACATTGCTCTGGTTATATTGTTGTGGCATTCAGTGCTACTTCATCAAGGGCTATGGTGAGCAATTCCATGCCCACACAAGTAACTTTGGGAAAGTCAGCTGGGCTGACGTTCTCTGGCTAAGAGCACCTTTTCAGGCATCAAACCAAATCATCCCATGGCCATGCTGGTGCTTTTTAATCCCTCTGCTTTTCCCACATGCTTCTAACTTGATCCTGAGCTTTTGCTGCTGGTGAAAATAGTTTCATGTTTGGATTCACAGTTGTGGGCATTTTAATGTGGTCAATCTTGAAGAATATTCAGGATATAGATTCAAGCATGGCTTTGCTTCCGTTGTGAAGTTCCTATCTTTCCCCACCTTCCTTGGCCCCTGGACATACACCTCCGTGGTTCCTTTCTTTGTCATTCCATTGCTTGGGTTTTTTCCCCCAGTGTCTTTTATCTTGTGAGTAAAGTTTGAACAGTACGCAGAAAGTTAACTGCCTGGAGTCTTTTAAATATAAGTAACACGCACCCAGTAATAAGCTGTCGGTTGTTTTTTTGCTGCCTGCAAAGAAACATAAACACAGCGCTCATTTCTGGCAGGTTTTTACTGTCAGAGTTTCTCCTATTATATTTATCTTACAATTTGCCAGGGGGTGAAGTTATTAAGTTTTAGCAGCAGCCATCGATCAAGTTCACAAGTTAACACGATAAAGGCTCTGTGCCGCTCCGATCCGGGAAAATGATGATCCTCACTCGGTAATTAACTAAATGAGAAAGTTAAATCTTACTTGAGAGCTGGGAGAGATGAAAGAGAGGTGTTTGTCAGTTTCTCAGTGGAAATTAGAAGCAGTTTTCTGCAATTCCCTAAGCTGCTGCTCTGTCATATTTTACATAAGCACTGGGAAAACGTCTTGTAATTAGTGCTGTCATGGAGGATTTTTTTTGCTGAAGGATGTTGGAATAATTCATTAGATTATCAAGAAAGGCTTGTGTCCTGAAATGATTAGCACAGTGAAATTTAAACCATTAACGATAACAAGTTTAGAGCTTGCTGCAGTGCAGAGGCACCCGGGGTATGTCTGTGCCTATTTCAATCATTTCTTATAATTAAACATTATGTCCTCTTTTTTCCTCCCCTTTACTAAGACCCATCCAAAATTCCTGTTAAGGTGGCTCTGTCTAGATCAGTGACTTAACCACAACGGGCAGTACAAGCAATTGGAGGTGAAACGCTGCAGTTGCAGAAAAGCAGTAAAGGACATTTGTGTCAGAGCCTGCCTCTAGTCCCAGTGAGTCCAGGAAGGAGGGAAGAAACCCAGTATGACCTGTTGGTACTGGACAGTGGAAGAGAAGACCTTTCCTTTAATCTAGGGAGAAACTGAAATTTGCAGTGGTTGTCTAAGCTCTCAGTATTTTCAGAATTTCAGCATGAAGATGTCTTGAAGGTTCAGAAGGTCCCAAATCTTGCTGGGATCATTTAAGCCATTCTTAATATTCTAGGAGACAGTTTCTTCTTGACTTGAAGAGATGTCTTCTTGCATTGAGAAACACAAAACCTGAATTCATCTACCTAGTGAAAGGTGTCTGAACAAAGTCCTCTGCAATGGCCGGAGGATGTAATTTTTTTAAAAAGTGCATAAAAGTTGTAACCACTCATATTGGTGGGTGAACACTATTGCTGTACTACAGTCAGAGAAGATGCTTGGTTTTGGTATTTTCTGTGCTTTAGGAGGCTCCTTGGTCCCCTGTACTGAACAAAACCAAAAGTAACCTTGCTTGTCATATATGGGTTACAGCTGTGATTTACCATAGCTGGTTTGTTTTTTATGCAAAGAAGCAGATCGATCCAGTCTTTATTTATCTGTGTTGAAATATTGCACCTTCCTACAATTGCAAGCCATTATTTAGATTAAAGTCCTTTCATATATTAGTCCTCTTCTACTTCACTGGGCATACAAATGTGCTTTGTGTTAAATGTAGCCATTTGGAGAAATGGTCTTGTAATTACGGGCTGCACTGGAGCATAGTACGTGGATCCCTGAGCTAGTACCAACCTGAGGCACTCAGTCCCCTGGGCCTCCTGGCACAGCTTATGAGCTCAGCTCAGCATTGTCAGAGGACACCTCTGCCATTCCTGCAGGTGAGCCATGGTGCCCAGAGCCACCTGGGGCACCTCTCAGCCCTCACATACAGGCCTTTGTGAAAAGGGAGCTGGTAAAGCTTCATCTGTTCCAACTTAGTAGTTTGCTCTGTTATACCCAAATTTCCTCACAGATGATGAACTACCAGTGCTCATTCTTCTTTGCCATTTTTGGAAATGAAGCTTATAGAAAATGTGATTGTATACAGTGCATTTGGATGGATATTTACACTAGCAGTGTGGATGGCAAGTGGAACAGGCTTTTCTTTTTCAGGTGAGGCCTGATTATTGTATGAAGAGAGGGAAGTGGCTGTAGATGATTCAGTAATACAGATGCTTGATGGTGTTTTCTTGGTGGGTTTTTTTTGTTTGTTTGTTTTTGTGGAGTTTTTTTGGGGTTTTTTGGTATTTTGGTTGTTTTTTTTTGGGAGCAGGCCTTTTCACTGAACTGCCAGTGGATTTTCAGGAATCTTGAAATTAAAATTCTGGAACATTTGTTCTAAACTGCAGTTTGAGTGATTTGAGAGCCCTGTTGGTTTACCTGTCTCTGCTCTGCAGAACTGGTGTGTTCAGGGCATGTCCTGTCATCTTGGTCCCCTGCTGACACAAACCATAGACATGCTGGGCACACCTCTGGGCTTATGTTCACTCCTTTTGGTGCAAAACCAGAGCAGGCAAGGGTGCAGACCAGGTCTCAAGCTGACATTGTAAGAATGCAGCTGAAGTATGAACCTAAAAAATATGGTGTTCTCATGTCCACTAATTTGGACATAAACACTGTAACATGCTTTTCTTAGCAGAACCACTTGATAAATCTAGAGTTTCACTTCCAGAGCTGTTAAAAGTGCTCTGGTCAATGGATTCTTTAATTTACTCATTATTCCTGTCCAAGAAGCCTGTGTTCAGGCAGAATGAATTGTTTTGTCCCATCTAAGCCATCTATTTGTACACACATAAGCCATGACTTGTATTTGCAGGTGTTGCAACTTTTGTTTGATACCACAAACCAGTGTTTTAGAAGTAATTGGGGAGGTGAAGGCTGCTGGGAGAAGGGTGTTCAGAAGGCAAGGAAAGGCCAGAACGTGGTGCCACCCTGTGAAGGGACCTGCACCTTCATTGGCTTTGCACATCAGCTGTGTGCTCCATTCAGGCTCAGCATGTTAGGCAGACTTCAGAGTCCTTCAAATTAAAAGACACTTGGATAAGTTTTTAAAAAATGCTTTGTAGAGACAACCTGTTTTTGTAAGATGCACAGCAAACAAAAGAAGAAATTAAATGCGATGAAAATTGTAGGTTATAACACCTCCCCACTGTCTTAATCCAGCATTTTTACTAGGATGCCTGTATTGCAGGCAGTTCAACTGCAGCAAAAATTACCAGAATCCCTTAACACAGATGTGCAGTCCACTCCACTGGTAATCATCTTTTGCCAGGCCCTTAACTACTGTGGACTTTGCTAGAAAAAGTCCAGTCTTTCACACAGAGGACTTGGTGCCCACAGTCTCTTTATTTCTCTTGGCCCAAGAGAGAGTTTTTCTTTCCTGCTGCCCAGTACTGGCTCTTTGACTTGTTTGCAGTCAGTGCTGTCCATGTGAGGATTGAATGAAATCGTAACTTGCTGTCCTTGCCTTGCATGATCTTTCTGGACACAGCCACAGCTGCACGTTTGCAGGGAGGAGTGGGGGTAAACCTGAAAGCACTGAGCTGCAGAATGGAGCACTGATGGTGTGATCACCCTGTTCTGTGTTCTCAAAGAAGCTTAAGTCAAACTATAATCCAGAAATAGAAAAAAGCTGCTTGTTAAAAATCACAGCTCTTTATGTCTTTTTCTACCAAAAGAAGATCCAGCTCTCTAGAAATGTTGAAAAGAGTATTTAGGTGCATTATCTCTAAGAAAATGAAATGTATATGGTGATCAGTTAAATAGCTTTTCAACTTAAAAGATTTTGGTATTCCAAAATCAGGATTCCTGTTGGGATTGGGAGGTATTGGAGTTCAGGAGTTATTTATTCCCAAGAAATGAGAAACTTCTGCATTCCAAATCTACTACTGCTAGCTAAATTTTGTGGTCTCTAAATAGCCTGTTGTTTTGGCACTTGCTGAAAAGAGGCTTTTTTGTTGTTTTTCCTTTTCCTGTAAAATCAGTTAATCGTTGCATTTCTTTAAGTTCTAGATACCTTTGCAGAGAGATTTAGGGATTCATTTTTCCCCCTTAATTTAATAAGGGCCCCTGGCAAGGTCGATGCTTGGAATTATCATAGGACAAAAATAAGGCATGCCTACCTCAGTGTTTTATGTGTTCTTATATCTGTAAGTTATTTTTAATTATTTTATAATAATGAAAAACCTCTGCATGTATTTTGACAATAAAAATGATGTAATAATATTGACTGTTATTATAATGCTGTCTGGTGTTAAACTGTTGCAGTGAAAGAGAGAAAATCACATGTTTACAGCAGCAAATAGAAACTCTTTGACCAGCATAAGAAAATATAATTTCCCAGCAAATGGTTAATCTTACTTTGACAAAGGATACCCTTGCAATGCAAAATGCACACTTTTCTTCCAGTTAAATCATTTAGAAAGCAGAATTTATATCTTACTCTCAAGTAGTAAATTGAAATGTCAGTGGTTTGTTTTGTCCCTGAAACTCTTCTTTGAGCTGACTCCTCCTGACAAGATATTAACAGTGCTCAGAAAGTTGAAAATATTTTATTCTGTGAAAGAAGTATTTACCAAATGTCAGAGTGTATTTTAGCTGGCTTTGCTCTCGAGGTGTAATTCAATTTTTTTTAATCTATTTCATGCATTCCCTATGAATTTTAGCAGCAATCTATTCTTCAGAAGAAAAAAAAAACAAAAACAGAGTACAAATGCAATTTGCTGTAGGTGCTTCAAAGTAACTGGTATATGTACATTAGGAATCCAAATGCATTTTACTGTCTACATGTTAAATAAAGTCGTGTTTATGTTAAAGTGTTGCTGAAGGTTTCCCATCTGACCAGAGTCATTGTGTGCAGCTCTGGCACGAGCCAGTGCATTGTCCTGCAGGCTCGGGCTGACAGCACCAGCCGGGATATGTGGTCTGACAGCTTTCATGTGTCAGAGTGCTTTCTGCCTTCTGTTGTCTGCCCCCTGAAAGAAATTGTACAACTGCTTGTGTTTCTTCTCATGTGTGTTATTTGGGTTGTTCCTTTCCTTCCTGTTTACAGACAAAACTTGCCAATGGCACTTCCAGTATGATTGTGCCCAAGCAAAGAAAGCTGTCTGCAAGCTATGAGAAGGAGAAGGAGCTCTGCGTCAAGTACTTTGAGCAGTGGTCCGAGTCTGACCAGGTGGAGTTTGTGGAGCACCTCATCTCCCAGATGTGTCACTACCAGCACGGACACATAAACTCATACCTCAAACCCATGTTACAGCGGGACTTCATCACTGCACTGCCAGGTATTGCTGCAGGCAGAGGGAGCTTGATCTCTGTCTTTCAAAAGACTGTTCTGTTCTGCCCTACCCTGCTGGAGAGGTCTCTTGTAGGGTCAGTTTGTAAAACAGATAATAGCAATGAATGAAAAGCTCTATACCAGTATGAAATGCCGTAATATTTTAATTTGTGTTCCCTTGTGTGCCAAGGCATGATCTAACACCATCATGGTTTGTCTAGGAGTAAATGATAGCTAATCTATGTGTTGCATGGGTAGTTATCCCAAGCCACAGGGCAGGTAGTTGTGCTCTTAATGCTCACAACGATGCATGAATAACAAAATTTTTTAAAATTAAAACTACTACTCTTTCTGGTTGCTCAGCTGAGGTTTTCCCTTTTCTTATTTAGATATTTGTCTCTCTTTCCTACTGAAATAACTTCCTGAAGCCATTGGTTTGATTATGTGGTTATTGCTAATAGAAAACAGAGAGAATAAGAGCAAAAGTTGGAAGTGTTCTGGTTTTTACACCTTTGTTGTGCTTTCCATTGAAAATATTATCCCAGCTATTCTCAGATGTGGCATTGGGCAGATCTCACAGAATGCACACACAAAGTAGTGTACATGCAGTTTTATATCCCCCCTGTCATATAGATTGGAAAACTAAGGTGGTGAGAGATCAGATATATACAGCAATAGAGTGTCAGAACCAAACATAAATTCCTGGCTCTTTAGCTCGTATTTTTTCAGACCAGTAGGTCATACCTCTGTAGATAGATAAATAGATAAATACTTAGTAGATCAGCATTCCCATGCCATAGGTCCTTAGTTTGAGAGGGACGCGAGCAAGAAGTGGTACAGGTGTTGTCTCTGAACAGCCAGTTGAAGAGAGGTGTTTCTTGCCAAAAGTTTATTCTGTGGATACCTTTATAGAAGTGCTGAACTTTTGACAATTTGATCAATCTAGTCGCTTGATCATTCTTCAGAAGGGAGTTCTCAACATGAAGTATAAATTCTAGCCTTAAAAGATGGAAAAAAGCATGTTTAACTGTGAATTGTATAAAGCATAAAGGCACTGCAGGAGTATTGCTAGGAAGTTAAATAGGTACACTCATTGGATTTTAAGCTCATTGTGCCCAGTAATCAAATGGCTGTTGTAGCATTAAAAAAAAATCTTAGTTATGCTAAGTACCTGCTTTATGTTAGTTTTTAGTAGTCCAGTGGCAATAATCTTCTTGTATTTAGAGCAGCATTATAACTTGTGGAGCTGCTCTGTTTCAGACAAATAGGAAGTGTTTGGAAACTGCATTGTTTTCCCCGCTTCTGAAGTGGAAGGATACATGTAGGTGCTTACACAATTTTTCCAGGTCTTTTTCCATGGAACCCCATGAAAGCACCCCATGAAATCAACACATCTCACTGCACTTAATTTTTTCCTACAAGGCTTTTTCTGAGAATTTTGGGCAGGTGCTATAAATACTTGTAGAGACATTCCAAATTTCCTAGCCATACCATATTTGTTAGTGGTCTATTCCCAGTTGCCCAGGAAGCAGCTGATTTTACTCTATCAGAATGCAGAATAAATAGGAATCAAGCAGCTAATATGTGAGTATTTTAATAGTTGGGGGAAATGTGTTTGTAAATAATGTATGTGCATCAATTTGCATATTTACAAAGTGCAAATGTCTTAATGAATATCACTCTGAGGGAGAAAATTAATGGCAAGGAATTACACTGATGCAGACTCTGCAGTCTGTGCAGGATGTCCTGAGTATAAGCAGGTTCTAGTGAAGGGAATGGGAAGGGAGGAAAGTAAGAAACTGTCTAGGAAAAAGTGATGAACCCAAAATTCTAAATTAAGTCGTATAATGAAAAAAACAAACCTAAACTCTGTAAGTATTTTTTAGCTTTCTGAAATTCTCAAGCGTTCAGTACTCTGGTTTCATTTTTACTGCTTCATTCTCTCTCCTGCTCTCCCCCTTGAGTGAATAAAACAATAAAGCTACTTCAAAATCATGAGGCATCTTATCTCTGTCCTCCTAGCACAGTCCCAAGGAATGACCAGAATTAAAGGTAATTTTAGATCATGGGCGTGTGTTACTAATATACAGTAAAGTTGGCTCAGATTATTTTCCCAGTGCTTTGAACAGAGTTAAGGTTTTTTGAAAAATACAGCTTAACTGTGTACTTAACAAAGTTTGTTCAGTTTCTGAAAAAATAAGGTTTCTGCTTAGCATTTTCAAGCTGTTTAACATTTTTTATGAGGAAAGTAATTTTGATAAGGATTTCATGTGTGAAATAGCTGAAACATTCTTGTTGGTTCAGAGGGTTGAAGGGCTAATCGTGTTTCACATCCATTTAGCAAAATCTTCTGTGAGCTGTTTTCCCTTTTTAAGGAAGCAGTGCTTTGTTAGATACATGCCTCAGTGAGTTGTGCTAAGTTCCTAAGAAATAAAATAATAAAATTGAGTTTGCAGCCAGGCCAGAATAGCTCTGCCCATCCACTTAAATGTGAGCAGGAGAGGCCAAAACATTAGTATTCTTCTGCTGCAAAGGGTCTTTGCTGGCAAAGGATGACTTAAGGACATGGCAGTAGTTACAGCACCTTATTGCAGCCAAGATCTAAAGTGCAAGTCCTGATAAAATAGAAAGGGCACATGGATGAAGATTACTGTGCCCAGGTGTTGCAGTGTAGCCCTGCTTCCTAAAACCACCAGTTGTTCCCCATATATGAAATTAATTCCTCCAGTGGTGCTGCTGACTTAAAGCCACCTGTAAGGATTCTATGGAGGCAGGCATTTGTAAGTGTCCTGGTGGGTGTGTAAATGTCTGTGAGCCCTCTGGAAGCAGCACAGACTGGGAAATCTGCCCTTTCCACACAAAGCTTCAGGAACAGGGCAACAGGATGTCCATGTCTACCCTGCCAATTGTGGAATTCCTGCAAATTCCTGTTAACATTCACTAGACTGTTGTCTCCCTCTTTCCACAATATGCTGTGGAGTCAATCTAAATTTACAAACTTTTTTTTTTTTAAATAGTGGTTGTACATGTCTTTTCAGATTAAATATATAATAAAGGCTCATGATGCTTTTATTTTGCAGGTTGACATTTAATTTGGCATCTCTAAAGATAAGAAATGTCAGATCTCTTTCTCTACTCTCTCCTTATTCCTGGTATCATTCACATGTTTTTTCTACATAAAGATTGAAGCATGAAATGCTGAGCAGAATGTCTGACCCAAAGTGTATTCTAAGTTTAGTATATTTGAAAGCAGCAGGAGGAGGCATGCTGAATTGTCTCATTTTCATGCAGTGGGAGATACTTTGGAAATTTTTTCATTAAGGAAAAAAAGGTTGGGCCATTTTTGTGTCATGAACTCTAATCAAAGTCAGCTGGTTGCACCCAGTTTGGGTTTGCAAAAGTCCAGACATGTGACTTTTTAAATGTACTTACTGCCTTTTCTTACCCTCTCACAAGCAGGGCCTGGTCTTTGAGGCTGTTGTTTTAAAAAGCAAGAAAACATGTATTTAACTTTGTCCCAAGTGTGAACCAGAGGGAAGACGCATGTAATACCAATCTGCCATGCTTCATTTTTGGTTGGACTGAACATTATGCCCGAGGGATGATGTGGTCTAAACTTTCACAAGGCATAGGAAATTTAACCTGTGAAGTGAGATAATCTCTTGGTGGTATGTCTCATTTGTGAATTAAACAGCCTTCTAGAGAAGCTGTATTTGCACAGCTTTTCATTTAAAAGGCATCTTGTTTTCCTGAAGTCTTGATTGTGATTAAATTTGAGCTGGTAAGGGCACTTTTTTACTGACCACATATATCCAGTTAAGAAACATAGCATAACCTTCCCTACGTAGACATTACATTGAGCTGCTTGGTGCTAACCAGGCAATTGCTTTACATGTCATTCCAGTCATGCTGAAGTAAAGCCAGTCCTGGTATCCACACTGGGAAATATTTGCAAATTATATTATTTTGGTGCATATTTTTCCTTCACCCACTAAAATAAATGAAACCAGCAAACCTGCTTCACTTTCTCCTTACACAGCCTCTCCTTCCCTCCTGACGTCCCTGTGCATCTGCATATCCTTCCCTCCCCCCTGTCTAAAGGTACCACTACCCTTCAAGGCACACATTGGGAATATATATTTTTTTCTTCATTACATTTAAAAGCTCCTGCTTTAGCAAAAACAGCTTTTGAGCCGTTGCAACATGAGAACAGCTGTAGCAGTGAGATGAGAAATGGTCCTAATATAGAGAGATTTTGGGGGCTGCGTTGCTGAGTTGGAAATGCCATCCACAGAATATCCCCCTAGTGCTAAAACCCATCGAAGTAGATTGGAATGACTTCTTGGATTCTTTATTATTTTTAATGACTTGTTGTGCTATATCCAAAGGAAGTTGGATAACGCTGCTCACTCCTGAACTTAGCCTCAAATGCTCTTCTGTGCATTTTGTCCAGTTCCACATGCAGGAGAGGAGATGGAAGGAGAGTGTATCTTTGTACTAGCAGGGGGAGTTGTCTGTCCAGCAAATAATGTTTTTCTGTTGTTGTTGTTCTCCCCCAGCTCGGGGATTGGATCACATTGCTGAGAACATTCTGTCGTACCTGGATGCCAAATCTTTGTGTGCTGCTGAGCTGGTGTGCAAGGAGTGGTACCGGGTGACGTCGGATGGGATGCTGTGGAAGAAGCTCATTGAGAGAATGGTCAGGACAGACTCCCTGTGGAGGGGTTTGTCAGAGAGGAGAGGATGGTAAGGAAACTGATTCTTCACCTCTTGTGGCCCCATTCAGGACAGTAGGGGTTGTGCATTTCAAGCCATATTTGAAGAGGGTTATTCAGCACTGGAACGTCATGTTGGTTCCAAACCTTTTTGCTTACAGCAAAAATCAGCCATTGGGGAGTTAGCTGCCACATTTGGCTATGTGGCAACATGGGGGATTTTTTTCCTCAACTTCCTCTTCTGATCATGCTCTTAGCCCACTGTGACAAGTGAGATATACAGACTGAGATTTTTACACCCAGCTGTCTTTCAGTTCAAATTAAGAAGCTGTGTGTGCCTCAGGGGAACCCTAAACTGGTCAGCAGTTCAGAGCAGAAGAGCTTTTTCAGGAGTGGCAGTGGGGGAGCATGTGCTATGAATTAGTTCATTCCTGATAGGTCTGTTTGTTTTCCTCAGCAGATTTTCACTATTAGATATCTGTTTAATTTTCAAACTGGAAGCTGAGGGTAGGTACCATGGAGAATAGGGGACTTTAGAAATGCAGATAGATTAGTTAATAATCATCTGGAATAGCCTTACTACAATGTAGGTCTCACTCAAGTTTGAAGCTGCTCTGCTAACATTTCATTAGAACTTTCTCTCTCAGGGGTACACCCTTTAATACATAATTTTCTTTTCCAAGGGTGTCCCTAGGATGTTGGCAGAAGGGAAACTGGGTATGAATATTTCATAAACAAGATAAAAGTGACAGCTCAGGCATTTTGGTTGCTATTAAAAAGAAAAAGATACAGAGTTGCAAACAAAGACTCCTGGTTTATAGTTAATTTTGTTATACTGTTTGTTTCAGGAAGTAAAGGCAAGTAAATCAGGATTATGAGACATTCTTTAAAAATAAATACTACTTTGATCTGCTTCCAATAGTGCAGTGTTTCTAAAGAGTATAAAATAAACACAAGCATGACAGTGGTAACTTCTGCATTTCTTTTAGTGCCTTATTTTCTCCAGGCCTTCCATTTTTTCTCCCTGCTGTTGAGGTCACAGTAGGCCCTAAGAGGATCTTGAGAGGTCATTTAGTTCTTTTCATTTCCCATAGGAGGAGACAGGTTTTTCTTAAGTCATCCCAAATCTTTGTCTTAACTTGTTCTTAAAATCCTCTCCTGATGGAGATTCCCCAGGATCTCCAATGTGTGGGAAAGGAATTTGATGGTTTCACTTTTTTACTCTTTCTAACTTCAGTGTTTGAGAAGTTTTCCTGATATCTAGGCTGACCTCCTAGCTACAGTTTGACTTGTTACATTAAACCTGCACAGATAAACAGGACAGTTTCTCATTTTCCTTTTTGCAGCAATCTTTCCCATGTTAGAAACTGAGCATGTTTCCTATGTTTTGGCTGCACTAGCCAACCATAATGATGTGTTGTCTTGTCCTCTTGCTATTTTCCATTTTCTCTGTTTAGACCCTTCCCAATTACTCTACTCCATTCTTGGAGTATGGTGTAATCAGCTGAGTGTCTTCTGCTGAGGCGTCACTGGGGTTTGCTCCCTCCACACTTTAGAAATAACATTAGTACCAAATACTGGTCAAATAGACACATGACAATTCTAAAAGAGAGGTGCAAAATTTTGCTTCTCATTTCAAGGACAGTCCCCCTGTTACTGCACGTCTTCAGGTTTGTGCTATAAGCCGGAGGTGACTTTGACACAAGATAAGTTTGTGCCCAAGTCTTTCAGATTGCCCTCTGGTTCTCTCTGTGATGAACAGATAGAGCTGTGTGGTTAGGAGATGCAGACAGGAAATACCCAGTGCAATTGCATCTCTGCCATATAGAACTTCATAGCTTGTAATCAGTGCTAGCTCTGTGCATGGCACAAGGAGATTACTAACTGGACAGTTCAGAATGATGGACAACTGGTGTTATTTGGTCACAGCTCCTCAATTTGCACATGAGCTGCCTGATTTCAGCATTTGCAGCTCATGATTTACAACAGAACCCCCCCACACACCATTCTGCAGCATGGCAGCCTTCACTGGCAGATTGTCAGGAAGCTGTAAGGGTTACACAGATTTAGGGAATATAAAACAGAACTCCAAAATCTGGGCATGCTTGTGTCCATCTGATTGAATTGGCTGGTCATCAAAACCTGCAAACAATAGTTCCTTTTACCCCAGAGCCACAGCACAACAACTACTGGGATGCCATGGAAATTCCAAGCAATCCTTCAGCTGAACAGTAAACAACTGACTATGCATGCAGCAGGGCTCAACTTACAGGTAGTAACCAGACTTTGTGTTACATTAGCTAGTAAAGTTAGGAAGAATAAAAAGGCTTTTAGGCACATAGGCTTGTACACAGGTTTTTCTAGACCTGCCCTAAGTCTTCCAGGATGTCTCAGACGTGCATCCTAAAAGAGGTTTTCGTCTTCCTTGGCCAGTAATACTAATTTTCATTAATGTACTTTCAGGCATACAGGGATCAAAGTAAATAGGCATCTGTCTGGTTAGTGTCTTGTCTGTATCCATGTGTGCCATCTTCATGTGTTTGTTCCCATATGCATGTCTGCTGGTCATTATATTTGAGGAAACAGGTAATTCCTCTGTCCAAATGTGAAAGCACCTTTCTCTCGAGCTGTACTTAGAATTCTTGATTTATAGAAGTATCAAAAGTTATTTTCCTGAGCATTTGTCATTTTGCTTGTCCAGTCCTGTAGTTTGGTATTGCCTTACAACCCCAAGATTTTGGTTCATTGTTGTGATTTCTCTAGTTCAAGTGTATCAGGGTGGTTAATGTACAGTCTCTGAAATTAGTTTTGAGGTGTACTGCATGGAAAGGATGGGAAGGAAATGCACAAGGAAGTATTGAACAATTAATTATGCTGTAATGGAGCAAGGGAGGGAGAAGTGGAGAGCTGGCCCAGTGTAAACTCTGTGCCTCTGATGCCAGGATTACACTCGGAGGCATTTGTGCCTCTCTCCATTTTGTGAGGCATGTTGCCAGGCAGAGCAGCAGTTAGTACGCCCATGGTGGGGTTTACTAGCTTCCACACCGTGTTTGGTGGCTTCTTAACTTCAGGATGAGGAATTAAAGTTTTTTACACAGCAGGCAGTGATTGCCGTTTACGGCTTTTTTTGGTAACAAAACTCTAGCTTGGGATATGAGTATTCCAAATCAGTGTTGAGATGAGGGAGGCACCACAGATGAGGTGTTGCTTACCAGCACACAGTAGTAGCAGTAAAATGTCCGTGTACCCAAACTGATACTGTTCCTGTTAATGCAGATAAAAGCTAGCCTTGAATGTGTAGAGAATTTGAGAGTTCCTTGGCTTCTTTCATTTGCTTTGCATGCTTTATTTTAAAGGTGACCTCTGATAATGTATGTGGGTATTGCAAGCATGAACCATTGTCAGCCCTTACTGAGCTGAATGGGCCCATGTCCATAATAGAGAATTTATTTCCCTTCCCTGAGTTACTAGACACAGATTTTTCTCAGGTATTTCAGTGTTAAAATGCAACACTGACATGTTGCAGGGCAAACAAACAAGGAGCCATCCCATCTTAGTAAATTAGTTTGACTATGAATCTGTCAGCAGTTGTTATCCATTTGTAAAATGCCAGGAGGACCTTTCTCCAAAATGCTGAAAGATGATTTGTGTTCAATGGAAATGTTCTTTGTATTCCAGGGGGCAATATCTATTTAAAAATAAACCTCCTGATGGAACTGCGCCACCCAACTCCTTCTACAGAGCACTTTACCCCAAAATTATACAGGACATAGAGGTAAGAAGCAGCTGCCAAATACAGCGGTGTTTCACTGTTGGTTTTTTAGTTTTGTTTTTTTCAAATGTTCCCGATTTATTCATGGTGCTGCAATTCTGGGGATATTCTGTTGCAGTGTAATATTTCATTAAATCTGACATGTCTGTGTTTGTCTGGAGTTTGGAGATCTGGGATAGTTATAAAAGATCCTGCTGCTCCTTTAGACAGAGGATGAGTTGGATTGCTCAGGGAGCTGTTTGCAGGTGGAGTCTCCACACTTTGCACATCAGATACCACAGCAGCACTGCAACATCTTGGTTTTCTCTGTTCCATGGTACTTTGCTCCTCCTGGTGCAATGAGACCTCATAGGCTGTTACAGGAAGATGTCAAGAACTGAGGCAGAGAGAAAGTGCATTTCTAAAGTCTGCAGTCCTAAGACTCAGGGAAAGAGGAAGCAGCTGAGCATGTTTGCCTTGCATTTAGTGTGAGCAAAATGGAATGTTCTGGTTGTTTCCTAACGGCAGAAGCAGTGCTCGGGCACTGTTGTGACAACTTTGTAAATGCATTTGGAGCTCAACTGAGACTTTCTCTTCAGTTATTTAGCTGTTGAGTCACAAGGGGCTAAAGGTTGGAGATAGAAAAAGGCTTTTAGGTTACTTCTTCCTCACCATTCCCAACAGCACAGACCAGTTTAGCCACAATATGTTTTCCAAGCATTGGTCTGTTTAATTGGTTCGTGTATTCTAGAAAGCAGTTATGTCACTGTATGGACCCGATTGCAGGAAAAAGCGTAAAGAAAAGTGTCTGCTGCCTTCTCAACCAAACAAAAAAAAGGGGAGATAGTTCTGTGGGGTTTTTTTTTCCCTGCATCTCATTTGTCTCCTGTCTCTCCTCAAGACAATAGAGTCGAACTGGCGGTGTGGAAGGCACAGTTTACAGAGGATCCACTGCCGAAGTGAGACAAGCAAAGGGGTTTATTGTTTACAGTATGATGATCAGAAGATAGTAAGCGGCCTACGAGACAATACTATTAAGGTGAGAATGCTCCATCATGGCAATACTAATGGCTTGAAGTGCCTGTGCCATAAATAATAGTGTCCTAATTTCAGTGACACCTACCCAGTCTCTTGTTAGTAACCTAGCCTTCTCCTTCCCCTTCCCCCACCTCCCACCTGCACAGCAGCTACTCTTTTATCTGGCTAGAGAGACCCTGTTTTCAGACAGACAGGCTTCGCCAGCAGAGTTTGTGTCCCGCAGTAATTACAGGCTATGTAATTACTGGGCCCTGTATCTTAGTGAGAAGGGTAAAACCAATATTCGTAGTAAAGCCAGTAATATCGAAGATGTCAATGTATTGCACCAAAGAGCCTGCAGAAGGCTCTGCAGATGCCACTAAAGATGTTCCAAGTGCACTATGGAAGATGTGCTGCAATAAAAAACAGTCTAGTCAAACCAGTAAGTGCTGAAAGATGAAAACCTTACTGAACTATTTTGAATGTTTGCTGTCTTAGATCTGGGATAAGAATACATTGGAATGCAAGCGAATTCTCACTGGACACACGGGTTCTGTCCTGTGCCTCCAGTATGATGAACGGGTGATCATTACTGGATCTTCAGACTCAACAGTCAGGTGTGTGTCTGTGATTTGGACCTTTCTGTTTGCCTCTTAAGATTTTAGCTTTGCAAGCTGCTGAAATGATATCTTCTTAAATGTGTGCTGTTCAAGCAGTTCCATGAAGTAGTTCAGCATACTTGTTCAGCATTGTGCTGTCCTTATCAGATGTCCATGCAATTCGCTGTCAGGGAGAAATGAGAATCTAAGCCAAGGCCAGCCAAGGTCAGGATGACTTAGGAAGGCCATCTGGCATTTCACCAAGGTTTTGCATGTTTTGACACTCCCTGGGAATGTTACAATTCTCTTGGAGAATAACTTTTTAAGAGTTGAGGTTTTCAAAGCAAGTTTGAAGGTTTAGTCATCCATTGTCATTTAATTTTAACAAAATATGTATGACTAGATACCCTATGACTTTAAACTAAATTTCAGCATGATGTTTCTTTCTTTTCATTCAATATTTCCTTCTTCATTCAATCTTTCATTCTTGCTTTCCTTCAAGTCTCCAGTAAAAGGCTGGACGCCTCAATGTAGCACAAATGCATGCTGTGCATTTGTGAAGTCCACTAGTCATATTAGGGGATACCAGAGAGTGTAAGACCTGTAGTGTAAATAGAGGCACATATGAGTTAATGAATTGCAATATGAACTTGGATTTGAAGGGGCAGGTCTGACTTCTCCATGTTGTTATGTACTCCCTCCTTGTCAGAGTACAAGCAATGCTCGTGTAGTGAAGTTACAAAAAAGCTGCATTGGTGGCCTTTTCTGGAGCTATTAGCCTGCATTCCTATAGCTGCAAGCTCCTCTGTGCTCATGTAAACTACTGTTGTTAAGCTAATAGTATTGTTAAGCTAATTAAATTGAATTCCTGGCACTTGATACATGCAGTCTTGCAGTTGTGCTAGATTTTGGGGTCCTGTCATTCATTGGAATCCAGAATTTCAGCAACACTGCCTGCGTAGAGGTGATGTGGGAACTGCACTGGGCTAAATAGATAGCAAAAGGAGAGGCTGATTTCTGTAACAAGCACTGTCATTTTCTGTATCAGGCCAGGCAGGCCAAATTGCACACTGGCTACTTGCCCAGGAATGCTTTGTCTCCCACTGTATCTATAAATGTTTGTGCAGACCCCAGAGGCACATAGGATGCATCACTTTTATCCTTGGGTCTCCTCAGGAAGAGAGGCTTCATCCAATAGACAGTACAGATGGGCTCGTAATGCTTCTGAGATCTCAGGGATGCACTTGTCCAAAGAAGTCAGTGGGTCTCCAGCTCCTGTTCGGTTTGGCAACCCTGTCTGCAAACTGTTTGTATGTTAATGGCTCAGGTCTTTAGTTTTTTCTCCTTTGCATTTTCTAATTGGAATGTGGTTTTCTTTCTCATTTAGGGTTTATAAGTTGATGCACTTCAGTTTCCATAAGTTAGAAAATAAGACATTAGAAGTCTTTCTCACATCTTGTCTTTTTTTACTGCTTGCCTTATTTGGCAGCAGGAAGTTTTAAATTCTGCGAGGTCTGATGTGCCTGATCATACAGCCATTTTCTGCTTTCATATGGTGTATCTGGGATACAGGTGTGATAGTGCCAAGAGAAATCTCTTTATAGAGGGCAAAAGAAGTTTGACAGCAAAATAGCCCAAAATAAATATTTTTAAGGCTTAAAATTTTCATTTCAAGTACTAAAAGTTCTGTATGAAGCTTTTGTCTAACTTGCATCTTAAATTATCTTTCGGTTGAAACAGTTGGTTCCAATAACATTAAATTGACATAAATGCTGTGTCTTAATTTGGGTGTTCAGCACATTCCTGGAATGTAGCTGTATACCAGATGCACCGCAGGGTAAATGCAAATCATGATGCAACTTGTGGCAATTACTTGTATTTGTTTGAAAAGAGTTGTCTTGTCTTCTGCTTTTGTATAAATTACCACTTGAGCTTATAGTCCTGTGAGAGAGGTCAAAAATGAAGCCTGTCAGGGAACTTATTTCTCCACATTGGCTGGAAATGAAGTGTATAATAGGCTGGCACAACTAGGAAACACCAATCTTTAAGGCCATCAGTCTTCTACCTTTGCTCAGCATTAAATTCCCTTAATTAAAGAATGCTTTTTTCCTGGGTGCATTATTTTTACGGTGTTAACGGCATTGCAGGGTTTTTGGCTGTTGGACTGTCTCAATGTACACATAATCAACAGGTTTATCTAATACATTTTTTAATGAACTATTTAATAGATGTAGATATAACTTGTGGTGTTTGCTTCTGTAATGTCGTTTGAGAGTCAATTACCTCTCCCTGTCCCTCTCTCGCTCTGCAGCGAATTCACAGTGCAGGTTGTTAACTCTCTTCTCTCTGGTTTGAAATGTGAACCCGCAGAGTGTGGGACGTGAATGCAGGCGAGATGCTGAACACACTGATCCACCACTGCGAGGCCGTGCTGCACCTCCGCTTCAACAACGGCATGATGGTGACGTGCTCCAAGGACCGCTCCATCGCCGTGTGGGACATGGCCTCCCCCACGGACATCACGCTCAGGAGGGTGCTCGTGGGGCACCGAGCTGCCGTCAACGTAGTGGACTTCGATGACAAGTACATTGTGTCGGCATCAGGTGACAGAACTATAAAGGTGAGGTGTTTCAGAGGCTTTGTGTTTGCTGCTCTGGGGTATTTATTAACAAAGAACAGTGACCAGACAGGGAAGATGGCCCCTAGCAGGATCTTCCTTTAGAAGCAGTGTCCTTCCTTCTGCTCATTTATACTCATCCCTCCTCAGTTGAGCTGGCACAGTTCATTTACAGAACCTATGGCAAATCAGTTCCTGGTACAGATGCAGTTAAAAAAGGATATTGTTTTCTCTGTTCTTTTTCAACTTGACCACTTTCATAACCTGTTCAGTCATTTAAACAGTTTTTACAGGGCAGCATGGGGATAAAAGTGAAGGTGAGTTGATAGGAGATACTTAAGGAGGCACTTAAGTAAGTGTTACTGCTATGATTCCAGTCTGCAGCATTAAACCTCAGGAGAATCTATATTGTGTAAACAAAATCATAGCCCAAGAATGCTAAACATGGAAGCTAATTTGATACTGTGTGGCAAAAATCTTCTGTGTACAGTGACCCAACCTGCTACCGGTTGCAGACTATAATCACAGGTCATCAAGAGGGGTAATTTTCCCAGTCTTAATGGTAGCATCTTCATTAAGACCATTCTGGATGCATCTGTTTATCATGCAGACACCATCTTTTGCTAGTCTCTTCATAATAATTTTATCTCTGTGTGGTTCCCTCCCCCCTTCCTGTCACAGGTATGGAACACTAGTACCTGCGAATTTGTGCGCACCTTAAACGGCCACAAACGAGGCATTGCATGTCTGCAGTACAGAGACAGGCTAGTAGTGAGCGGCTCTTCAGATAACACCATCAGGTGAGAGACAAACTCCCCCTCGCAGGGTTCTGAGCAAGCACGCTGTCTCTGGTGCCCTGGGACGTGCTGAGGTTAGGCAGCTGAAGTGCTCTGTACCCTTGTCAAATTTGAAATATGCTTTCTTTAGTATAGAACATTGGGAACTACTGGAAAGAGATATTAGAAGCCTGTTTTACTGTGTTGTCTTTCATCCTCTACATCTCAAGAGTCCCATACTAATCAACAAGTTGCATTTGCTCTGACAGTTCTGGTGTATGAAAAAGCTGGCAAGTACCACTTTCTAAGATGTCCTCTTGTGATATTTTAATTGGACGATGTGTCTAGTTAAAGGGGTCAGATTTGCAGTAAGAGGCATTTAATCCTCTGCAGAAATCCTCCTGGGCTCTCGCCAAACTCTTCTTGTGGTACTTGGCACCTGGTTAAGTTTGGAACAGCTGGTTTAGAGGATGAAGTTCAGTTTGCTGCCTTTTGCACTTCTCCAGCTGCCCTGGTTGCAGTCTGAGATTTAACTCTTTCTGGTATCACAAGCCAGAATTTCTCCCTACATCCTGCAGCTGCTGGTAGAGGGATGCCCCACTAATTTCAGGATGTATGGAACAAGTTTGAGTATTAGTTATCATGATATAGAAAAATGGCTCTGTCATGGAAATGGGAGTAACAGCAATCTCCCTTTCCCTTTTTCATTTTTTAAAGTAATTGTCTGCCTTTTGATGAGACTTGAAAGCTAGACAGTGTAAGCAGGAGCCCTTCACTTCACATGTCAGTAATAATATTTCCTCAGTGAGAATGATCCGTGCTATTGTTTGCCTGTGGACGTGGTTTGCAACATGCTGCCTCTCCCTGCTCTGCATTCTGTAGAAAAACAGTGGTCCTTTGGTTGACATCACCAGGTCACTGTTCCAGATTTTAGTACAGGGCTGTCTGAGAGCATGACCAGGAGAGCTAAAACTTCCATCTCTTAATCAAGAGAAGAGGTATTGCAGGCATTGTGTGAGAGCAGCACCACTGCTGAGAACTGCACTTCAAATAGAAAAAATAAGCCTCTGCAGTTGTACTATGAAACTTGACCACAGAAGTAGAGCAAGAAATAGTTAAATACTACAGCAGCTAGGGAAGGATCTAAAATATGCAATGCTAATAAAAATAAATGTCAAGATAGTGATAATGCTAAACAGGAATACAGTTACTTTTATGCTTGCATTGGACAAAATCCCTACTTAATGGATAAATTGTGCTAGAATTTCAGGAATGTCAACAGTGAATCTTAATGGAAGTCAAGTTTAGCAGCAGTGTGAGCAAGGCAGAAGACTTACCCAATGCTAAAAAGAGAATTTTCTCCCCGCCATTAGCAGAGGGCACAAGTCAGTAGAAGGATGATTAAGAAAATTATTCCTAAGTCATCTTTGTGGATGGTTTGGTGCTTTGTAGGTTTGATTTTAGTCCACTGTCAGATGTTGTGTGCTGGACTTCAGTACAGGCTGATACAGAAATTAAAAATCCATTATTCCTCAGTTGCAAGGAAGGTTTTTTCCAGAAGATGAATTTGTGATTTCTAGTTTTGCAACTGCAGACGTTGAGGACATGTGAAGTAGCTGAGACATAGAAGAATTATTTAGGCTGGAAATTTCACCTGCTACATAGACATCACTATCGTGCTAATTTCCATCTAGCAGAAACTGGTCCATCAAGTTTAATCCAATCACTTCAGTATCTTAGCTTCTAGAGCCTAAGTTCCTAATTGCTACAGACAAGAAAATAAAAATATGTAGGAAAAGAAAAAAAAAGGATCCAGAGAATTTAGGGCAAGAAAATAAAATTAGACAATACCATCTTGGGTTTTTACTGAGTGATTGGTCTTCATGTGTCTATTTCTAGGGTGTGCACACATAAGGATCTGATAACTAATCTGTTTAGACAGTAGCATTCTCTCTAAGAGGGGGGGATCCAGGCTCACCTACCTTCTGTACATCTCCCCACTCAGCTTTCAAGTGAATTAAAGGCTGAGATAATTGCAGAATTCCCTCTATTTCCAGAAGTTCTCCCAAAGTTATAGGAAAAAGCAGTGGTTGTGTTTTGAATGTGTTCACAATTGTAGTGATTTTTTTTTTTGTTAGTTCTCAAGCCTTAAGTTTAGTTCTTTTACTGTTTATTTCTTTGAATATTTAAAGAAGTAGAAGTTAGAGAAACTTATCAAATCTGAGAAGGACCCTTGGCACCAACTTTGCTAAGGGAGCCTACTCTCAATAGCAGTTATGCCCCCGGTACATGAAAGCTCATTTGCCATGTGACAAGGGACATGATCACCTCTTGTAATCCATTCAGGTAAAACCTCAGACTGGGACCTGAAAATACTGGCCTGAGTTAGTGTGATGCAGCCTCCCAGAGCTGCTGGCAATTTCATGATCAATGGCAAGGAATGGAAACACATGGCACAAAAGTTCCTGGCACAAAATTGCTCTTCAAACCTTTCTGCACCAGTTAATGTCTGGCATTGTCCATCCTGTTTGCAGTCCTTGAGAGACATCATTCTCTCTAGCAGCCAGAGTGCCTTTGTCTTGGAGTTGTTTGCTCTGACCTTGACTGGTTTGCTGTACTCATGTGAAAACTTTCGGGCCCTACACAGATTCCTGAAAGATCAACTTCACAGATTGAAGAAGCACTTTGAGCTCCTTGTTGGCTTCAAACATGTGCACAGACATATCCTTTCTCAGTTCTACAATGACAAAAGTGTTCTGTTCATTCCTCTGTTGTCCAAAGTGAGAGCAACTTGTTGTGGCAAGACAGCTGCAATCATTATCCACCAGCCTTGGGCACACATCAACCAGATCTGGATTATTCCCTGGGGAACCTCAGGAATAAAATACATGGGGATGGTTTATCTCTTTCTTTGTCTCCCAAGCAAAAGTGACCTGACCTCTCAGCAGCTGTTCTGCTTCAAGATGTGTCACCCAGAGAAATTCCACAAACCCCATATTTCTCACTACAGTGAAGTTCATGCCAGTCAGAGCACTTACTGAATGAGCATTTGAGAGCATTTGTGACTGCTTTGTTTCTGCTGTGTGTCAGGGAGTCAGAGCAGATACTGCTATTACAGGACTGCTGTATGAGCAGAGCACGTCTCAGCCAGAGATGGAATATCTCTAGACAAATACATGTCAAAGAATTTCAGTTCTTGTAAGCAAATAATCTTTTTTTATTCATGGTAATTGGGAGTCACGTCAAAGAGCTGGCAAAAGTATGGAAAACAAATAGACTTACTTCATAACTGTTTGAAGCATTTAACTGGTTTTTGAGGTAGTGTGCAAGTGTAAAAAATATGTATTTTAATTTATTCTCCATGCTGAAAATCCATCACAAAAGCTGAAACTGGGATAGTTACAGTTGAGAGAATAATGTGTTGCTGGGCCTCTTACTGTATATTGGTTTGGGTGGCAGAACTTTTAAAAAATACTGTATTATTAGAAACAGTTCACATAGAGCCACAGGAGTTATTTGAGAGCAAGAAAAAATGCATTTAAAATAATAAACACAGAGCATCCATTTTAGCTTATGCATAAGGTGCCTGTATTACAGATTAAACATACCTTCAGGGGGAGAAATGACAAAAGAAAAGGTATAGAGGTGTACCTCTCACCACTATATTGATAACTTAATTTGTCTGATGGAAGTCTCCAAATCAGAAATTGGCATGTAGGGGAGCAGAGAGGGGCACATGCCCCATGAAGGTGATCATATCAATTGAAACAAGGTGCCAAGGGGATTAGTAAGTCTCCCTCTCTTAATATCTTAAAACCAAGGCACAACACTTTTACAAACTATGAACCTCAGTAAAACAAAGTGAGGCTCACTGTGAAGATAACTGGGAGATATCCTGTGTTACTAGAGCTGTAGATACTAGACACAACTGGTTTGTGACTCATCTGCCGTGTGTTACTGTAACATCATAGGGTCATGTGGCAAATCATGTATGCATTTAACTGTGGGAAAAGGAGTGATGAGTCGTTTGTTTCTTCTCTGTTGTTCCATAATAATCTTTATTTCCAAGTTTCCATTAACTACAAGCAAAGACCAAATGTTTCACTGCAACGCTAAGGTATTAAAAAGTTCTTCATGCTTCTTTGTACTCTCTTGCAGGCTGTGGGATATAGAGTGTGGGGCATGTTTACGAGTGCTGGAAGGCCATGAAGAGTTGGTGAGATGCATACGCTTTGATAACAAGAGGATAGTCAGTGGGGCATATGATGGGTGAGGTTACCAGTGCACTCAATGCTTTGCATCTTCCTGTCTGTCTCAGTGTCTCCCATTCCACTTTGTGCATCTTCTGTATAAATATCAGACTCTCTGTCTGTCATACTAAGAGGACCTTCTCATGGCCAATAAATGAGAACCATGCTGTAGAGCATAGCTTTCATTCTTCTTTTGAAATAAGTCCATGTGATTTGATGTGTGTGGTCCAGTTCTTATGCTTGGTAAGAATATCTGACTGACTCAACTTGAAACTTCTTTCAGCTTAGCCACTTTTAAGAGCAATCTTTCCCATCTGTGGTTGTCTGCAGGACCATTTGCCATTACAGACTAGTTGTCTGCATTCCCATGTGTTTCTGTTAGTTATTACCACCTGCTTTTTATATGTTTTACTTTATTGACAGCATATTTTTACCTCCCATTAAGTTCTATAAGCTTTACAAAGGGGAAATGCAAGAACCAGTTCTCAAGAGCAGAAGGATTGCTGTAATTTTCCTTAAACTGATGTATTAGCTAAGTTGTACTAACAGTTATTTTCTTCTGTGAGTACTTGCTCTTTTCTCTTTAACAGAGCCATGGTGTTTGTTTATTTTTCACCACTAGGAAAATTAAAGTATGGGATCTTGTGGCTGCTTTGGATCCCCGTGCTCCAGCAGGGACCCTCTGCTTGCGAACCCTTGTGGTAAGAGCTTTAGATAGAGGTGTAGAAGAAAGTGTGCTTGTTCAGAGCTATCTTGAGCTGTGAAAACTCAAATCAGTTTAGCCCCAGTCTGCAGGATCTTGAAATCATTTCTAGGGGTCTGGCTTTTTGCGTGTCCAACTTCTTCTAATTTTATAAGCTATTAATTGCAACTATTAAAATTAGAATCTCTGAGCTTTTCACTCCACTCTGGACTTCTCAACAGTTTTATTCTGTGATTTGAAGTTAATAACTGAATCAATTCTTTAACTCATCCTTGAAATCCATATGCTAGTGGGTTTACATTAATCTGTGTGTACCTGATGATGTAGTAGTAAGTTCTCTGAGTTGTTGACATGAAATTTCTTTAAAATAGTACATTCCAAATTTGAGGAACAGGAACCAAAACACACTTGGGATTGCTTTCAGCTGTGTTTTGGGTGCTTAAAGAAAAAGTAGGACAGAAACAGGCAGTGAAATTGCCTTATGGTTAAACAGCAACTACTCTTTTCATGCTGTCCACTGGTTTCTAGTGAAGGTCAATGATGGTGTGGTTAAAATGTCATTATGTGAGTGTTAACAACATTTACAATCATGTTTAAAAATGTCTCTGCTTAGTCTTAGAATAATGTGGGAAAGTTGTGAGAAAAATGCCAGGACAGCGAAGGCCTTAGAGTGGTTCTAATAAGTGTTCCTCCACCACATTCAACCCAAGAAAATGGCACTCTTGCTGGGGATAAAGCAAGATTTCAACCAGTACCAAAATCTCATTGAAAAATAAGTACTATATGTTTTTATTTCTTAGGTTGAAAGTGTTTGGGCAGTGTTTCAGTAGGTATATGTTAGAACTTTTCCTGCTGTGGCTCCTGACTGTAGTCTGTGCTCTAAAACAGGATTGTACCAAGTCTGTCTGATTCTCTAAAAGTGTGGTTACTTCTCACCAGCTGAGTTGGCTGGCTGATCTTCTGCACACTCATCAACCAACTGAACTGCTCCTGTTGTAGTTTTCAGTGAAGTACTTTATGTCACATTTGGTGCAGGCTGTGAGGTTACTGGGACTCAGCTGACAGGCAGTAAGATCATTAAGTCATGCTATCCTTTTCCAATCATGAATTTGGACCATCAGCTACAGGATCAGAGTCCATGAGAGCTTTGGATGCCTGCAGGTGCTATGTTCAAAACCTTCTTGTTAGCCAAATAGAAGTGAAAATAGTTTCATGGCTGAAATCCAGAAAAGCCCTTTGTCATTGGTCACCCAGTTCCAAGCTGTGGAACAACTCTGCCCATGAGCTCATATCCTTGAGAGTCTAAGACTTAAGACTTGATATTGGTAGTGTTTCTGCTCCAGCCTGAGACAAATGTGTGCCTAGTAACCTGTAGACTTAATTTAACTGGTGTGATTTCCTCTGAATTTTCCAGCAGTGGACAGCCAAAGTGCCCCAGCTAATTATATTATAAATCAGAAGCGGTGGGATAGAAACACTGTAGGAATCTCAACACATGGATACTCATAAATCCCTGTTTGATAGCAATGGAGGGGGCCAAAAGCAGGGTGGGGAGCAGAGGAAGCTGTAGTGGTGCTTTTAGGACTTTTATGACAACAGGGTGTCCTTATACCCGCTTACCCATGCTTTGGTGTTTTTTTCCTCTTCCCTCGTCCTCCAAAATTAAACCTGGCTGCACAATGAACATCATGAGTCTCCTGCTGCTTGTGTTCAATTTTCAAACAGTAGGAGGAAAGTGCACAGATAACAAATGTTCACTGCATGCCAGGTCCCTTCCAGTTTTGTCTTCCCTTAGCTGGAACAGTGGCCACATGAATTTGACAGAAGCTTTCCATGAACAGAATAAGCTCACAGTTCAGCTTTCCTTATGACATAAACAGTCCAGGTAGGGCAGCCTTATTTAGACCACAGTGACTGGGATCAAAAAGAGAGTTTTGAAAAGAACTTTTAAAAGTACCTCTATCTCTATCTATCTCTCTCTGTCTCTCCCCCCACCTCCCCCCACCATCTCTGTGAATAATCCATCAGTGGATCTGACTGTTGTAATGATACTTTTTGTAAGAACTTCTTTACTCCTATAACACAAAATCTGGAAAAACACTTTCCTTAAGAATAGGTGGGAAGACAGAAACTCATAAGGTGTTTATAAGACAAACTCAAGTTACAGTTAGAAGATCAAAAAGGTTCCACTGATTAGAAATCCTAAAAAAAAAAATTATTTTAGAATCTGGCTTACATTTGCATTTATTTTTAGATAATTTTGATTTAAAGATTCAGAAATTCACTTTAAAGCAGCTGTTGTTCTTTGTAAACTGAGCTGTATTTTTGTAGTCTTGTGCTATAAAACAAAGACTTCCCCTTTAGTAACTAGCAATTCTCTTTTGCCTAAATGTTTGAGAAACCTGTAGTTTTAGTATTAAAGTATTTTGAGACATGTTTTTTTCCTGACCCTCAGAAGCCCCTTATAATGTGTGAGCACTAAAGAGAAATGTGTGTTCATGGAAGAGACAGGGCTCACCATCACTGCACAGTTTCTATTCCCTGGTGACCAAGGAGGAGACCACTGCTCTTGGAGTGTCATGAGCACCAAGAGAAAATAGGCAACACACAAGTGAAAGCAGAGTGGCTTTGCTTTGTGAAATCCAGGATCTTGCCATTGCCTCCTGTTAATTATAGTCTGAACTCTTGCCAATTGTCATGCCATTTCCACTCAGCCTCAGAGCAGAATGCAAACTGCCTATAAAGAATGCCCTTTCTAGATCATATTTTTAGAACTGCTTAGGAGGAATTTCTGCTGTGTCACTGGACTTTACAACAGGCTCCTTAGTGTCCTCCAGTGTTATGCTGTTCCCTCTTCAGGAGTGGCAGTGATGCCAAGTCTTGAATGCAAAGTTCTTATCTCTTACCCTGTAACCTGCTGTACCTGGGAATGTTGTAATTCCAGGAAGGAGTTTTGTGATGAAATAAGGAAGACAGTGCACCAGTCAGCCTTTCCAGATGGAATTATGTGGGGAGAGAGTTTGGATTGTTCTGCACAGTGTATGTCTAATATTGGGATTTAAGGAGTAGTGGGACAACTGTAATGTAAACTTCCTGCAAGTCAAGTCCTCAGATACAGCAAACCCTTTTCCTTGAGAGAGGGTTTAATTTATGCTCTGTGGTGGTGATGCACAGTGTGGGTTTACTGACAAATTAATATTACACTAAAATCAAGCCCAAGTTCATCTTCCCTACTCCATCCCAGGTGCCAGCTAGTTTGCAAAGTAACATGCTCTGTCTCCCACTGGCATTTCAGGAGCATTCTGGAAGAGTCTTTCGACTTCAGTTTGATGAGTTCCAGATCGTCAGCAGCTCACATGATGACACCATCCTCATCTGGGATTTTCTGAATGACCCAGCTGCCCAGGCAGAATCCACTCGTTCCCCGTCCAGAACATACACCTACATCTCCAGATAAATAACACTACACTGTACCTCACACTCGCACAGGTAAAAAAAAACCCTTTAAAAATAAAGTGAGGCTCAAAGGTGACACTGGATGTAGTGTGAGCCTGCTGTTTGAATAACTGGCGGGATTTAGCAGTGTTTGTCATCTTGGTTATACAGTAATTACAGTGTCCTGTAAAAGGGCAGGAATTGCTCTGGTACCTTAGAATAGGGACTTTATTTTAGGATTTGTGACATGTGGTGCCTATGACTCCCCCTGAAGAACTCCTCCTCCTCTGTCCATCATCATCAATAATTAAATCAGTTGTACTGCTGTCCAGAAGGAAGAAGGGTTTCTGCAGAGCGAGTAGAGCAGCTGCTGCCTAACAAGAGGATGCAGATGGCCTGACCCTGGGCAGTTGTCACCAGGCAGGAGAGTTTTGCCAAGAACCTCCCTCTGAAGTGATGACCATTCTCCTCACTGTGCAGCAAGCTGATTCAAGATTACAGTTTGGCTAGGGGAGGAGACACTGAGGCACAAGCACAAGCCCAGGCAAATTAAATCGAGATGCATCAATGTGCAAAATAATTTATGGATAGGGCCTAGCCCTTGTTTTTTCTCGCATAGCATGGCTGTTAAATTATTCATATCAGAGCCTCGTTAGTTTGCTCATCACCTTCTGTCTTGGCCAGCACAGTGTGGGGAGTACAAAATGTTTCATATGTTTGGGTCAGCTGTAGAGTGAATTTGATGCATATGAGTGAAGTGGCATAACATGATTGCCTGTGTGGGTGGGTACATGCAAAATTACTGTTAATGGCAGTAAACATAAGAGAGAAGAACGGCAGAAGAACTGACAGGCTTGTGCAAAGGGGTGTCCACAGTGACATTTTCCTATGAAAGTGCTCTGTCATGGAGCACTTCCTGTATCCTGTTTGGTAACTGTACAGTGATGCTCTGGACCTGTCAGATCTTGATTTTCGCAAACAGTTTGATCAATCAGATGTTATTTTAAATCATTAAAAGGCTTAATATGAATGGGGTTTGTTTGGTTTGTTCTGTTTTTTGTTCCCAGGACTCATTTAAGCTGCAGTATTTACATGCCAGGACAAAAGAACTATCCACGTAACCAATACTTGCTGAAGAGAGAGGCTCTCAGACTTGTTTCTGGAACAAAGTTGGCATGCGGTTGATCTCAGACAGGGTCTACTCAGCGCGGCTGACTGCTAAAGTGCTGCTATATCAGAAGATGACTTTTATCTTTCATGAACAGTTAACATTTTTAAACCTTCCCATCCCTTTCTTCCCTCATTCCCCTCTTCATGTTCACTCTTCCCTTTACCCCATTTGATTCCCCTCCAATCCCAGTCACCAGTGTCCTATGAATATATTTAAGATGTCGCCAGATGTGTTGCTTTGCTGTTAAGCAGAAGACTTACAGCCACAGTGCATCCTGCTGAGAGTCACTTCAGGGTGGGTGGGTGGGTGGGTGGGTGGGGAGGCTGCTACTCTCAGGCTGAAATCAATATCCATTGCTAGGCCTTTGAAAAAGCATTCAGCTCTGAAGAGCAGCAGAAACACTTATAACAGGCAGACCATCATCCCCCCAACCCCAGCTTCCCTGTGGCTTTTGGCTGTTCTGACTGCAGACTTATTTTTTGTGGAGAGAGGACCCTTGAAATTTGACTATTATGAGCCAAATCCATCTCTTTCCTCTCCTGCCTGCTATGCTAACCCTTTGGAAGCCGGATGTGTATTGTAGACTTCCCTTAACATCAGCTTTGCTGGGGAATGCTAGTCAATGAAAAGTTAAACTCTCTCCTGCCAAAGTCCCGAGCATGATGGACTGGGGCTGAGATCCTGTCCACCCCCACCCCAGGTGAACTGTTGGCCCAGGACAGTATTTCACTAGCAAAGGGATTGTCTGTACCATCTTCCTACTGCTGTTCTCCCTGAAGACAGTATGTTGCTGATGACTTATGAATCATTCTGTTAATTGGAGAAAGTTTGAGGCTGGGGTGAGAAAGAAAGCTGGACATTGCTCCCATCTTTCCATTCCTTCTCCCTCAGAGAGGCTGTAGATGGCTACTGGAAGAGGGAGCTGTTAAAAATTTCATGGAGCTCTCAAAAGCCATCCTAGAATGAACACACTACACAAACATCCTGGCCATGACTTTGCCTCGCTTGAATGAGTAAATGCTCACCCTGGAGATGGTGGTTGAGTAAAATGAATCAGCCATGAGGACAATCATTGCATTTAGCAATGACTCCAGGCCATTTCTGCACCATTTCTGGGACTGGCTTCGCTAGAAGGCATTGAGGAGTTTTTGGTCTGCTTCTGTAACCATGTACTGCATTGCAGTTTAGGGACACTGGCTGATTAGTCCTTTTGCTGATAGCTGAGATGGGTCTTTGCTTTCTGGCTGAGACTTCTGCAAATTGTCATTGTTTAGAAGACAAAAATAGCCCTGAAGAGTAGGTACGTGAGAAACAATTCTGCATGTCTCTGAACTAGACAGAGGTCTGGGGGTAAACAGCTCTCTTCACAGAGCTGGAACAAATTGCAGCTGGCCTGCATTTAGATTAGAAATGACTCTGTAAATCAGTCCCTGGCCATTCCAGGTTTAGGCCCAGATCTTCTGCTGTAGGTCTGGAAAAATCTCCACTGCTTTAGTGGGGAGTTGCTCTAATCCCACAGTAGGAAATCAAGGTCCTTTGTCTCTGGGCTGGAGGGCTGCCTGCTAACTGGCTTTGTTAACACCCTCTGAACTTGGCAGGTGGGATTTTCTTATAAGCTTTTCTCATCAACTTCACTTTGCTGGGGAAGCTGCTGCATTGTTTCTAATTGCTTGAGATGCGCTTTTTCCACCAGTGAAATCTAGCAAGGAGCTGGTCCAAGAGTCCCCAGAGAGCAGTCCAGAGGGCTTCAGTAATTTGGGTGATACCTAGGACAGAGAAGAAGGCAGTGGAGTTAGGGAGGAGGGCAGAGCTGGTGTAGTATCTAGTGCATTTCCTGAAGCATGTGGGCAGCAGTGTCAAGCATCTCAGAGCATGTGATGACACTCCTCTTTTCTGTTTGAACTATTACTGTAAAAGAGTCAAACAGGTTAACAACTCTGTTCAGGTAACAGTGACAGTGACTTACCTCTGCAGAGTCATAAATACATTCTGAGTCACAATGTTTATCCACAACTAATTTTAAGTCAAGGAAGGCTGTTTTTGCTTTCAGGCAGCTCTACATATCATGAATACTGCAGTCCCAAAGCCAAAGTGGCAAGGGAGTAGAGAGAATCAAAGTTCACATCCCAAACTTCGTTGAATTCTGAGTCTTAATACTATTTTAAGAATCCCTCTAAGTACAGGTATTACAAGGTCTGCAGCATGGCTGCATATCAGCAGGGGTTTAGATAACCTTGGGTGAAGATTTATTAATTATTTTCCTCGGTTTTGTCATCCTCTGTCTTTTCCATTTCTGTTACTGTAGAAAACAAAGATCTGTTACTCCAGCAGCTGAAGGCTGCAGAACTTCCTGATATTTCAATTACATCTCTGTGGCCAACACCTTCAAGAATGTGTTGTATTTTTGCTGGTTGAGAGAATTTGGGAGAGCTGGCAGACTGACTGGCCAAACACAAGAGACACCACCACTGCAAATTGTCCTTGGTTATCATAGCCCTGCTGCTCTGTGCTGCTATTCTGTTGGGTCTTCAAGTGGTACCATACTTTGTACTCTGCTGTATAGAGCTCTTTAAGGTACATCTAGCAAGCAACTGCTGGAATCCATTTATGGCACGTGGTAAAAAAGATGTGTCACCCTCAGGAAGGGACTGTGTGTAGGTACTTCAGACAGGACTGCAGAAGGGTGAAGATTCCTGCCCCACTCCCAGAGTTGTACAAATTTTCTGATGGCTAAGAAGGAAACTGAAGTTAACTGATCTAACTTGAACTTGAAACTGCCACAGCCTGACATTTGGTGGTGTTTATTGTGCACCCAGGGAGGAGCAATCTGGTAAGTAGATCTCCCAATGTCAGAAGTGGCTTTTTCAAACTCCCTTCCCTTCGGATATGTGTGCATGTGTGTGTGAGTGTTCAAGAGTGCATGTGAGAGAGAGGTTTCAGCATGAACAGGATGGATAATTCCTCAACCAGATTGGAGTAATTGCAGAGTTTATAAAGAAAAGAACTAGAACATGCCTGCTGAAAGGAGACAGAAAAAGGCTGGAAGTGTCTGTGGGCTTTAAGTGTTGCACATTGCTTTGAAATGAAATACCTCTGCTGCTTAGAGATCATCACTTCTCCCTCAAGTAGGAAGTTCATGCTAGCCTTCCACCTGGGATTATGGGATGGAAAGTACTGGAGATGTGGGACAATCTGTTGTGGCCACACCATCTCCTGCGTGTGACTCCTTTGCAATAGGGCACAGTTTTGCTGCAAATATTTCTCGTCCTCAGAGGAACACAGCTTGCTTTCAAATATGCAAATAGAAAATGGCATGAAGGAGATGGCAGTGAGATAACTTCTACAGATGTCTCCTCTGGAGCAGCTCCCTCTGCTCCCTGTTAACATTCAAGGACAGACACATCCACTGTTGGAACAGAAGGATTCAGGTGACAAGTTGAGAAGTCTGTGATCATCAGAAACGTTGAAATGCTTTACACTTGTTTCTAAACTGGAAGCTGACTTGGACCACCATGCTCTACCTACCCACCTCCTGCTCCAAAGGATCCTTTTTTCTTTTTCTTAATTTTTTTTTGAACACTGAAAAAGCTGGAGAGTATCATGCACATTTCTCCACTCCCAGGTATGTGTATCTGCCCCTTCCACATGTCCCTTCCTCAGTCTGAGCAGAACTCCAGGCTTGGTTCTGAGTTTTCTGGCATCCCACCTCCAATGGGAAGCACCTCTCTGGACTGGGCTCTTGCCTAAGTTAGCTTTCTTTAACATGATTTTATATCTGCCTTTTGTGGCTTATTATTCCTTAATTCACTGGGAAAGGGCAATATTTGCATTTAATAAATCACAAATACTAGCAGCTCTCCTTTGCTAGAGAAAGGAACAAGAAGGAATGTGCAGCCTTCCTACTGCAGGCTTGCTCTTAACTGTGGGAGGAAAAGGAGGAGATGACCTGAGAGGTTGAAAACTAGGCATATGGAGGGATGGAGATGGATCTCTACAGAAGTGGGGATGGTGCTGAAAATAGATCTTTTAGCTTATGTAGTTGGCTGTGAAAAATTGAGGTTTTCCATGGTCAGAAGTCATCAGGACGTGATCAAGTAAGGCCTCCAACTGTTAACCTTGCCAGCTGATGCCCCTTTTAGGATGCAGTGGAGACATAAGGAGAAAAGGATGGTCTAAACTATGCTTGGCAAGAGGAGAATGAGCTTTGCCAGGGTCTCCAAGTGGCATGCATGATGCATTTGATATGCTGAGCTTTGCCCTACTGTTCCCCCCAAAATGATAAGCAGTAGCTTCCCAGAAGGAGGGGGGGAAACAGCAACTGACCCAGCTGTCCTCAAAGGAGTTCTCCATGTGAAATTTGTTTGTCCTGCTGGAAAATACCGACTGGATTGATTGGCATGAGGGGGTTACAGTCTTTCTGGCCCCACTTTTAATTCAGGGATGGGAGCAGCAGGTCCCTTGGGTGTGTTCCTTCTCCAAAATCCCAGTAATGGGTTGAGAGGAATGGCTACCTGCTGAGACTGAGCATTTGGCTTCCCCTCCATTCCCCCCTTGCCCCATTTTTTTAAAGATGAGGTGTAGCCAAACTACTGGGCAAAATTCCCAAAGCAAATCCCATGGGGGAGCCTTGGCACACTGCCAGAATAGAACGTTCTTTGACTGGTGAGAAAACTCTTCCTGTGTCTTTGTGCTTATTCCCAAAGATCACTGGGCTTCCACATATCTTATCCAGCAGATAAACCATGGGAGTTGGCAACACTGGTTGATCCTTAGGGATGTTAAGATAAAACTCTCAAACTCAGAAGGATTTTGATGTACATGGATGTGGAGCAAGCCCTTTAGATACTATAGACAGCTCCTAAATAAATCCCTTTTTTAATAGCCTATCACTCTAAGAGATACCTTGATTTCTGCTCAAGCAGGAGCCAAGTGCAGCTGCGGCCAGAAAATCAGCATGAAATACAAGTCTTCATCACAGAGCAGCTGTGCTCATACCTGCACAATGAATAGTTTTTTGCCTTCACAGGAAAAGTGTTTTAACCTCCTGGCACTGGAACTCTGGTTTACCTCTAAGCAAAACTCCACGTACAGGAGGCAGGTCAGTGGGCTGTTTGCAGTGGCTTTTACAAGGAGCTACCTATGAAAATTTTTGGGCAATTCAGTGTAAAACTCTGGAGCTGCTTTTGAGTGTAAAACTTTGCTTTGGCTATTGTGTCTTTATCATGTGAGGCCCTGCAGGACTTAGCCTAGCCCCAATTTTAGCATGGCAGAACAATAGTGTGGACCTCAGCAAAGTGTATTGTCCTGTTCCTTCCCATCATTTTCCATCAGTGCATTTAGGAGAGCTGCATGCCTGCCAGGCCAGCCTGTGCTGCATCACTCCAGCCTGCTCAGGCTGGGGGGGCTGTGGAAGTGGGAGAGGTGAGAAAGAACATGGTTTCTCCAGAGTTTTCTGTTTGTTACTCTGCTATATTTGTTATCTGGATTCTTAAGTAATGAGTGCTTTGAATTTTGTGATTATGTTACGGTGATGTGTAGTTAATGTACTAATGTTCACTTGAGCTAGGATCATGGTAACAGTGTGGTTTGTTTTTTTTTTTTTTTTTAACTGTTCAGAAAATAACTTAAATACAAAGATTAAGCTGTGAATCTCTCCTGTTTTCCTTTTGGGGGGAAAGATGCTATCAAAATACCAGTCCTGTATCTTCCTTGAGCCCATGTGTGTGAATCACTCTTCTGCTACACATGTACTGTGCACAACATCTGCAGTGTGAACCCCTGACAGTGCTGGGGATGAAAGGTGGACAGCTTTGCCCTGAGCTGAGGTGGATGCAGGACACAGGACACAGAGTCTGCAGTAGCCAGATCCACCTCAGAGCTGCTGCTCATTGACAAATGCAGCATAAAAGACTGCCCTGGCAGTCAGGAAAAAAAACACTTATTCCTAAAACCACAGCATACTTTTTAATTAACACTCTCTCCATTCACAGTTAATGGCCTCTGGCTGGGGCAGATGAGTTTGCCCTGTGAGCCAGAGAGTGACTGATAGAGAAAAGTTGGAGCCATCCTGCCCATTAAAAAAGTGTGGGGGCAAAACCTGTAAAGACTTTGTGTTTTTCTGGGTACTGTTGCAAGATCCTGGTAGGAGAAGCACATATTTGTTTTATAAGCTAATCAGAATCCTGCTGTTCAATAATGAGTGAGTAATTGACATATCACAGCACCGCCACGCAGTTCCATGGCTGGGGATGCTTCCACGCTCGCCCACATCAGAAGGCAAGCACCTCACCCTCAGAATACCTTCCTCTTAAAAGTGCTCCTTGGATAGCAGCCTTGGATCTTTCCATTTTACTTAACAGCCCCTTTTAAAACAAAGGCCACTGCAGTTTTAAGATCCTGACTCCAGGGGTGGTCAGAAAACAAACAAACCCCTGCACTCCCGACATCTCTCTCCCTGCTGGCTCCATTCTTGGGAACCAGCGGGGGACTGCAGATTGTGAAGGCTCCTGCTTTTCTGAAGTGCTGGGAGCAGGATTCTTGTCACTTCTAATCTCCATCTCTCTTTGTGACAGGGTTCCCAGCAGCCCTGTTCTTTATTTGGCAGGGTGTTGGTGTTCATATGTATGTGTGTGTATGCGCACATATATAATAAATATTGTATATCCATATTTATATGTAATATGCAATATATATATATTTACACTGCTTTAACCTTTTCTGTTCCCTCTCTGCTATTTCCTCACATCCAGTAATAGATTTGGAAGAGGAGTTGCAGTGACAGGCTACATCCATTGTTTTGGACTGGTAACAGAATGCAGCTTGATTTCAATGACCTGTGAGTGCCAGCACACACAAACAAGACCCCTTCCATGCCCACAGTCCCAGTTGTCTGTGTACCCAAACAAGACACATACTGCCCACTCCCATGAGAAACAGGTTCTCCTTGGGGGTTATTTCTAGATCTTCCTTAGATAGTCCTTCCCACCCTTCTCCTTGATGGTTAAAGATGAGAATTGGGGTCTTTATTCCAGAATTCTGGGACTAGGATAGTGCTGTCCTGCAGGGCATGAACTAGAAAAACTCTCCCAGGAAATCTGGTTTGGAATCCAAAAACTCAAATACTAAAGAGAGTCTTTGAGAAAGAAAAGCAATCTCAATTGTAAATTTCCACTGGAAAAGAAGGAACAGCTTATCTTAAATAGATTCAGTGGTTAATTACCCTTTCTGTTTAAAAATGTGTGCCTTATTTCCACTTCAAATGAAGAAGGAAAGTAATGTTTGCCATAGCCTCAAATTAACAGTGTTTGATCAACCTACAGCTTTAAAATGAAATCTTCTCTTGTTTGGTGGTTTTTTATTGTTGTCTTATATACATGCTTTCAAGAGTATAGTAAGGTACTTTTTGGAAAGGGGGAATTGCCCAGTTTAGATTAGCTAGGCTAGAAAGAATGTAATTCTTACAATAACTGTTCAGGATGAGTTTAGCAATTGGTGGTTTGAAGAGGATGATGAGCTCTCTGGAGAGGAGGCAGCGTGGCCAAGGAAACAAAAGGCCCTGAGCAGACAGACATGCAGGAATGCTGCCGTGGATTTCTCTGGGTGAGCTGTCTGTCTGTCCTGGGAGCAAGGGCTGTGCCTGGCTCCAGCAGCATCCTGGCCCCTTTTGTTCCAAGGCAGTGTGTGGCACAGCTTCCTGTGCAATGGCACACGTCAGTGCCCAGGATGTAGAAATGATCCAGTGTTTTGAATCTTAAGATGGGAATAGTAAGGTGGAATAAGAATAATTTTTTAAAAAAGGAAAACTAAGCTACTGCATGCACTGCAGTGAGCTGCAGCCATTAGAGATCTCAGCCTGACCCCCTTGCCAGCTGATCTATGCCCAGCAGTGCAGGTCTGTGAGCACCAGCCATTTTGCTTTACCCTAAAAGAGCTCAGACACATTCATTATATCCCCAAGAGAGATACTCCATGTTTCACATCCATGTTACCTTCCCATCCTGAGCTTTCTCTCCAGAATTATTTGCTGATGTGCACCTGGCTGGTAGGAGCAGCTCGAAGTCTCCAAACCAGCAGAGAGGTTGCTTAGCTGGGAGGCTGATCAGCTGGGGACCACTGATGTTGGATAAGGAATATGACCAGGGACAGCTGGGCTGGAAAGGTCCCACTGTCCAGGTAAATACCTGCCTGCAGGTGGAGAACAGTCAGGTGGGCTTTCCAGTGCAGCAAGGCAGAGACAGCAGCCTGAGCACTGCTTTCACTGGGGACAGCACTGGCTTCCTTGTGGAGGCCACTGTGGTTTGAAGAAACTCAAGCCCTGGCTAACATCACACAGTGGTGTATCCAAAACTCCCTGCCATGCCCTGAGCACCCTGCTGGCATTTACCAAGGCAGATCAAGGAAGGGGCAGTGAGGGGGAGGCTGCCAGACCATGTCTGTTCCTGCAGGGTCAGCTCCCAAAGGGCAGCCCTGGCAAACTGCTCTGACCTTGGGAGTGGTGCCCTGTCTGAGCAGCTCTGCCTGCCCAGCCCGTGCTGCCCAGCACAGGGAAAGGGGTCAGAGGCTGCTCAGCAATGCATCTTCTTGCCTCTGCATGAGCTGCTTATTGCTTCCTTCTGGAATTTATCTGGTTTGGACTAGATGGTGCTGGGCAAACCCTGAGAACCAGCACTGGGACCGCATCCTTTCCAAGGATTTCTGTCTCATCTTGAATAAGGGGACAGACGTCCCAGTGGGGAGCTGTCAGCTCAGGGGAAGCCCTCAGGTGTCCCAGCTGCTTCTCCATCCTCCTGGCCTCAGCAAATGCCATGACTCTGCAGGATGTGTGCTGGGACCAGCTACACCTGCTGCTCTGCCTCTCCCGGTTCTCGTGGGTTTCTTTGTGTGCCTCAGGCACTGAGTCAGTGCCTTGAGGAAAGGAGATGTATGAGCATCCCATGGCATGGAGTGCTGGGACAGGACAGGGACAGCCCCAGTGCTGTGCCGAGGCAGGAGTGGGACAGGAGCTCTGGGAGTGACGATGGGTGGGGATCAGGGTGGTTTATGGGCTCACAGCCACTTACCCAGCTACAGGGAATATTTTAGCCAGGGATACCTTGCATGGAGGCAGGGGAGGAATGCCTGTAAAATGTGGAGACAAGCTCCCTTGCAGCTCAGAGCAGTGGCTGTTTCTCACCAGCCCTTGTCTATCGTGTGCCACTATCACTGGGTCAGGTCACAGGAGTGTCTCCAATTAACCCAGCCCTCTGGTGAGCCTTAATTGCCACTCCAGGTTCATCTTCTCCCCCCTCTTGCCTTTCTTGAGTTTCTCACCTCTACATCTGCTGCTAAGCCTTTGCTCCCAGCCTCTGCTGGGAACCAGTGACCATAACCCATATTTACTCCCTCAGTCAAGGCAGCAGCCATCCCCTGGCTTGGAGCTGTGTCCTGAAGCTGTCCCTGCTTGGTGCCCAGCATCGGGCTGTGTGGCAGGAGCAGGGGCTGTGGCTGCAGGGATGAACATGGGGCTTGGGGACGGGCATGGGCTTCAGTGCAGAGGAGCTGGGAAGCTCCAGGGGGGTTTTTTGGTAGGTACTTGCTGGGAGAGTAGCAGGGTGGGGGACAGATGGCTGCTGCTGTTTCCTCTTTCCAGTGCTCTTTCCAGAGACCACTGGACACATTTAACCCTCCATGTGCTGCTTCCAGAGATGAGCAGGTGATGCTCAGAGATGAGTACCTGAATGACCAGAGTTGGAGCATGGCTGCAGGACTCAGCATGGCCTGGCTCCTCATCCTGTCCCAGGTTTGCTGCTTTGCTTGGGGTGAGTCCTGGGCATATTTAGGGCTGCCCTGCAGCACTGCAGGTGCTCTGGGCATGGCTGGGACCCACAGGCTGCATGTTCTCTTGCTGAGGCATCTCACCCTGGTTAGGTCCAATAAAATGGATCTTCATCCTGCTGCTCTGGGAGTGAACCAGGACCATCCCAGAAGGACTGTGACTCCTGCAGGTCGCCCCCACTGTGGCCCTGTCATCAAGGTCTCTGCAGCCACCCAGCAACACCTGCACAAAGGTAAAGGTAATGCCCTGATCCAGATGTGAAGAAGTTGAGTCTGGGCAGGACACAGGAACTCTTGAGCAGGGGCCTGGGAAAACGGAACACTGGCAGGCTGGGGGAGAGGGCCCGGTGCTTTCAGGAAGAGCTGGAGGCTCATGTGCAGAGGGAGACCAGAGCTGGAACACCCTCCGTGGGGAATGTGGTGCCTGGACTCCGGCACAGCCCGGCTGGGGCTGGCCTGGGTGCCCACGGGGCTCTCCCAGCTCTGCCCCGCTCTCCTGGCCCCGCGGCACCGCCTGAGTGGGGCCAGCCTGTCGGGACCTGTCCCTTTTAAGCCCTCGGAGCTGTTGCCAGCCGTGGCTTAGTGGGGTCCCCATCCTTCCAACTGGCTGTTCGGCAAATTAAGAGCTTGCTATTAGGCTGCTAATTAAAGGCACTTCATTAGCAGCAGGGGAGGCAGCTCCTGGCCGCAGCAAAATTGGATTCCTCTGAGCTGCCATGAGCCGATTCTCTCCTCTCTGGGGCTGGGGGCTGTGTCCCTCCGTGTCCGGGAAAGGCAGCTGCCTCCAGCCATGGCCGTGGGCTGCCAGCCTCTTCCCGAGCGCGGGGGATGGGCACATCCACCCTCCGGGGCCGGAGGGGATGGGGGTGTTGGGGGATGCGGGGCCGGAGGGGATGGGGGTGTTGGGGGACGCGGGGCTGCCCCTCGCCGCCAGCCTCGGCGATGGTGCCGTGGTGTTGCCCCACTTACGGTTCCCGGGGTCACTCCCCTTGAGAGGGGACGTGCGAGAGCTCTCATGGTGGCAGAGCATCACCTCAGGGCTCCGCTGCCCCGGGCTGGGCCGGGACCCCGTCCGGCGGGGCTGCCCCTGCCCCCGGCGAGGGGAGAGGCTCCCGGACTCCTCCTCCGGCCGCCCCGGCTGCCCTGCCCTGCCTTCCCTCACCTCCTCCTTCTTCTATCTAAAAATGGGAGAGACCAGCCGGGCCGCCGGGCCGGGGCTGCCTTCCTCCCCCTCTCCTCCTCCTCCTCCGTCCCCGCGCTCCGCCCGCAGCCTCTCGCCGCCGCTCGGGACAGGGACCCCGCGGCCCGGCGGGGACATCACCGGGGTGAGCTCCCTGCGGCCCGGGAGGGCTGCCCCATCCCCGCTTCCCGTCCGCCCTACGGCGTCCCTGTCCCCCTCTAGCCCCTGGCCTGACACCCCTCGGCCTGACATCCCCCTCCCTTATTTTCCCGGCTTGGGATTCCTGGTGGGATTAGGGGGGATTTGCTGTGCGTGAGCCGGGAGCTGCCGGGTGCTACGGATCCGGCTACCGTGCGGAGGGTCGGGCTCGGTGCCGGGAGCGGGGCTGCTCCTGGGGACCCTGGCTCGTCCCGCCCTGGGAGCCCCGTCCCTCCGGGGACATTCACCCTCGGGACATTCATTGCAGCAGCCGGGGCTGTCCCTGCAGCTGGGGGTGCTCGGAATGCTCCTGAGCCCCCCGATCCTGGGCTGGGCTGGGTCAGAGCTGCAGGGTGGCTGCTCCCACCGGCTCCCCGCACTGGGGACCCCAGCAGGAGCGGGAGGGAAAGGTGTTGCAGGGGGTGAGGACTCAGGAGGTGGGTCCATGTGGTGTTTGGGGTGCGCTGGGACCTTCCATGGGAGCATTTCAGTGGTGTTGGGCTGCTCACAGCAGCACCACCCAGCTGCTCCACTGAGGTATGGGGATGGGTGTCCCTCCTTTTCCTGCCTGCCCCTTTCCATCTGCTGCCCCTTCCAGCTGGGGGCAGGGGTGCCCAGGTTACCCAGGCTGGGTCACCACCACAGTAAAATCCTCACAGCACAGCCACAAGACCAGCCACGAGGAAGCTGGATCAGCTGGGCTGGGCACTGGTGTGAAGCAATGTCAACACAGGATTCCATTGCACTGGGGTCTTTGCTCTGGGCCAGGATCATCCCTACGGAAAAGGGGCAGTTCTGGACACCTTGGCTCCTGGCTCTGCTGGCCAGGGCTGTGCTGATCCTTCCTCCTCTTTCCCAGCGTCTCACCTTCCCCCTGCTGTCTGTCACCCTTCTGGTATCCTTTGGCTCCTCCATGCTCTATGGCTACAACCTCGCTGTGGTGAACTCACCGGCAGAGGTAAGGGATGGGCAACCTCTCTGGGAGCAGGGAAAACAGCTCTGCATCCACCCTTGGAGGGGCAGGGACAGCTGCCCAGCAGCCCCACATCAGAGCACTGGCATTTTCCTTGAGCAGTCACCCAGAGAGGAATGGCATTGGAAGGACATCACAGTCCATGTTCATGTACACCAAACTGGTTCTCCTGGGAAAGCAGGGCCTGGAAAGCTGGCCACAACCTCCCTGCTCCAGCTTGGGTGCTCTCTTTGGTATCTCTAAGTCATCCTTAGGCCTCTCAGGTGCTGAGACTTGCTGAGCAACCAGATCAGCACATCCCAGTCATAAGATGTTCTGCCATCCTTTAATGCTGTTAAACCCATGGTATTGTCCTATAGATCCTGTCTTCCCCTTTGTGCCAGCACATCTGTGTGTGTCTCTGCCCTGCAGCACATAAAGGCTTTCTACAACGCCACGTGGTCCCAGCGGTACGGGCACGGGCTGGGCCCTGCCCCCCTGACCCTCCTGTATGCCCTGACTGTCTCCATCTTCGCCCTGGGCGGGCTGCTGGGCTCCCTGCTGGTGGGGGTGCTGGTGGAGCGCTACGGCAGGTAAGGGTGCCACACCACGGGCCATGGTGGCTCAGAGGTGGTGGCTTGGGGCTGGAGGAGCTGCCCTGCTGCCTGTGCCTGCCAGGAATGGTGCTCTGAGCCGCAGCGCTCTCCTCGTCCTCCTGGCCGGCGGCTTCATGGGCTTCAGCCGGGAGCTGGGGTGCCCCGAGATGGTGATCATCGGCCGCTCCATCACGGGCATCCACTCAGGTGGGTGCTGCCTGGGCTGTGCACAGCCCCTTCCTCACGGCTCAGCCCCCTATTCCTGGGGGCTTTTTGTAGGTTTTGTATGCCGCAGCGCTCTCCTCGTCCTCCTGGCCGGCGGCTTCATGGGCTTCAGCCGGGAGCTGGGGTGCCCCGAGATGGTGATCATCGGCCGCTCCATCACGGGCATCCACTCAGGTGGGTGCTGCCTGGGCTGTGCACAGCCCCTTCCTCACGGCTCAGTCCCCTACAGCCATTCCTGGGGGGTTTTGTAGGTTTTGTACTCCCCACAGGCTCTGTGGAGGGGTTCTCTGGTACAGCCAGGGCCACCTCCAATGCCATGGAGTCCCCACTGTGTTTGATGCTGGATATGGGAGGAGATGGACCTGGGGTCTGGCTAGGTACCCTTCTCCCCAGTGCCTCTGCCATCCCAGTGCCTCCTGTGCCCCCCAGGTATCTGTCTCAGTGTGGTGCCCCTCTACCTGGGAGAAATCGCTCCCAAGAACCTGCGGGGATTCCTGGGCCTTGTGCCCAGCATCTTCATCTGCCTGGGGGTTTTCTCTGCCCAGGTCCTGGGCCTGCCAGAACTGCTGGGCAAGGTGAGCACAATACCCCAGCCCACACATGCTGGACACTGCTCTGTGCCCCCCATGACAGATCCCATTTCAACTCCTCCCAGGACAGGTTCTGGCCCCTTTTCCTGTCCGTGGTGGTTGTTCCTGCCTCCCTCCAGCTCCTGCTGCTGCACTGCTTCCCTGAGAGCCCTCGGTACCTGCTGATAGAGAGAAATGACATCTGTGGGGCCACCAAAGGTGAGGGGGTGTCCCTGGGGAGACTGGTTCTGGAAGGTGCTGGGTGCTTCTCCAAGGTCTTCCAAGACCAAGGTGCTTCCTCATGACATTCTTGCATGCCCATGCCTGACAGCCCAACACAGTCCTGATGGTTCAGGGTTTCTGTACCACCCGGTTGTGCCACAGCATTTCCATGGTGCCCAGCACTGTGGTGTGAGGCTTTTCCCCATTTCCTATGGATGCAGAGCCCCATATGGGGCTGCTGGGGAGGCTGGGCCAGGATAGAGCCAAGCCCTACCTGGTGCCATACCTGTGAGCACCCACCCCATGCTGGGGACACGTGTCCATGGCCCCCTCTCCCCCAGCACTGCGCCGGTTCCTGGGGAGCCCCGACATCCAGGATGTGATCGAGGAGATGAAGGAGGAGCAGCGGTCGCTCTCCTCCGTGGAGATGGCGTCGGTCTGGCAGCTGCTGCGGGAGCGCTCGGTGCGCTGGCAGACGCTCTCGGTGCTGGTGGTGAACGCTGGCATGCAGCTCTCGGGGATTGATGCCGTAAGCCCCAGTGCTCCTGCCCCGGGACACAGACTGAGCTGAGCCCTGGCAGCTCGTGTCCTTGAGTGCCCGTGGCTCCATCCCCCAGCTCACGCTGCGTCCCCTCCTCGCAGATCTGGTTTTACACCAACACCATCTTTGAGAACGCCGGGATCCCCGTGTCCCAGATCCCCTACACCACCATGGGCACCGGCGCCATTGAGGTCGTTGCCGGGCTGATCGGGGTGAGTGAGGGACAGACAGACGGACACAGCCCCTCCGTGCCACAGCCCTCTTGCCAGCACCATCAAATGGGGGGACAGAGTGGACCCCCAAATATCGTCTGTGCCACAGCACAGCCCCTTTTCTGGGGGGCAAAGGATTTGGCATGGAAATGGGGATGGGAGATGGGATGAGACAGGCTCAGTTTAGGAATCACATATTTTGAGATAATTTTAGGGTCGCAGGGAGGTTGGGTAGAGATGGCAGGCAAAGAGAAGGTTGGATGGAGATGATAGAGGGGACCAGAAGTTTCTTCTGGCTCTCGCTTTCATTGTCCCTCCGTTAGCAGAGTCACATGTCCCCATTTCCCCCGCCCCCAGCCAAGCACTGGGCTGGCCCCAGGCTAGCAGCCCTGGCCCCCCCAGCCAGCCCTCATTTAGCTGGAGAGTTAGCACTGGGCCAGGCAGATTTATGGCCCTTGTCCCATCTGCAAGTGTCACCCAGGGCCAGCCCAAGCCACCCGGCACTAAATCCACTCCCTGACAATTACAGAGATGGATGGGGGTGGCTGCTCCCAGAAAAGAGGGAATGAGTGGGGGGCTGCTCCCCGCTTTCATAGCCCAATCCAGAGCAGAGTGAGGTCCCCTGCCTCTCTGAAGGGTACCCCCTACACCCCTCCCCTTTCTGTGGGGGCATCCCAGCCCCCCCAGCAGTCGCCCAGCATAGAGCCAGATTGCTTGGGAGCAGCCCCACAAATGGCCCCTGATGGACATGCTGAGATTGGTTATAAAATTACAGGCATTTGTTCTGCTGTCAATACCCTGCCTGCTCCCACTGCCGCTGTGCTGCCTGCCCACACCCTGCTGTGCCCACTGCCCCACAAACACCCCCCTCCCAGCATCTCCGCCTGGCACCGATGCCAGTGTGGCTTGTGGGTCACCCCAGCCAGCCCCAACCCTGCACCCTTACCCCTGCTCTGTGGGACCCATCTCCTGCCCCATGCCTGCTCACCCCTGGCACTTTCCATGCCCCAGCCCCAACCCTGGAACTCTGAGCTGGGGTTGCCCCCAGACCCCAGATGCCACCAGGAGCATCCTCCCACCTACAGCTGGATCTGGGGTTCAGGGGTGCTCCCATCCACCCTGGAGCTCCCCAGCACCCTGCCAGTCTCTGCTCTCTCTTGGCAGTGCTTCACCATCGAGAGGGTGGGCCGGCGGCCCCTCATCATCACCGGCTTCTGTGCCATGGGTGTCTGCTCAGCTGGCATCACCATCTCCCTGCTGCTGCAGGTAGGGCCTGGCCACTGCCACCCCCATTATCTGGGCCTCAGTGGTGGAGGGATGGGTAGGATCCTGGGGGTAGGAGCATGAGTGGAAATGAGAGGGGAGCTGGCTGTTCCAAGCCATGTTTTCCCTTCAAAGTTAAAGAGAAGGTAAATTTAGCACTAAAAACAACAACAAAAAAAGAAAATACAAATCCATATGAGAAAAATCCTGCTGCTTCTGGTAGGTTTTTTCCAGAAATAGTTTTTCCCAGGGAAGCAGCTGTGAAATGCCAGGGCAGGTGAAGGGTCCTTCTCCTGCTGTCTGCTTCCAGAGGATGCTCCCGTGGCTCTGGGGTTCCTGCAACATCACGAGCTGCTGAGTTGGCTGAGGCTGACCCTCAGCAGCTTTACCCCAAAGCACCCATTGCTTGTCTGCATCTCACCAATGTGTCCTGTGTGGCCGCTGTCCCCAAGAGGCACCAAGCCGAGGGCAGGCCTGCAGGCGTGTCCCAGGGGTGCTGGCTCAGGGCCAGCCCCTGCAGCCTCCCCAGCCCATGTCCCCTCGCAGGCCGCCCTGCCCTGGATGCGCTACGTCAGCGTTGCCTGCGTGGTCGGCATCATCGCTGGCTTCTGCATGGGACCAGGTGGGTCTGGGGCTGCCCCACTGGGAGCACTGGGCTGGGAACGGGGGCTCTGGGACCCCAGTGGGGTTTGCAGGCAGGTGGCAGGACGTGAGCCTTGGCCCCATCCCCATGGTCCAGCCCCGGTTCATGGTGCTGTACCTCCAGTGAAACCCCACCACAAACCCCTCCAGCCCCACACATCCCCAGGGCACACTCCAGCTCCTCCTGCTGGGCCACGCTCCAGGAGGAAGCAGAGTGAATCCCTGGCAGCCTTGCCCAGACCCCTGTGGAGGTGTCACCCCTCCTATCACAGTGCAGCTGGTGAGAACCATCCTGCCCCTAATGGAGTGCAGGCTCCAACAGCCAGGAGTGAAACCTGGACTGGTTTACCCAGTTGATGTATTAGCAGAGCTCTTAACAGATCTATAATTCATCCTCAGCCCAGACTTTATTCACTGTAATTACATCTTTAATTAGGATTTTAATGGCTCATTGTTCACAAACAATGATGAATAGGAGTTTTAAAACAAAAAAAATATATATCTCTGTTCTGGGCGAGCTGTGAGTAAGAGTCCGTCAGGGGCCCCACTCCTCCCTCACTTCTTACACTTGGTTTTTGGTTCATCTTTTCCCTGCATTTGTAAAGAGGTCCAGCCAGCCCTGTTTCAGGCAGCTGGGACCCCAGGCATGTCACCATATCAAAAACAATCCTTTGCCAGATTCCTGTCTCTCTTGGAAGGTACTCTGGACCTCGGATCCTGCCCCCAACACAGGGACAGTCCTGGGACCCAGGACTTCTGGCTCAGTGACTTGGCTGGAGAGGCTAAGTCCTTCTAGGAGAAATAGCCACACCCTGTGTCCAGTTTTCGGACCACTTACAAGTTGGCTTGGGAAACCACTTCCATACATTCTGGGTTTTTTCACTATACATGGGAAAAGCAGGTTGGAAAATGGCATTTCTGTGTCCTGAGGGAGATTCTGATGCTCAGAGAAGTGGTTGCTTCTTTTGTCCCTGAATCAGCCACAGTGGCAACAGAAGCTGACTGACAGAAGGAAGCTTTCTAAACTGTTTTGATCAAAGGAGTCTGGAAAGGGCATTATGGAGGGTGCCAGAAAGATGTTTCTCTATGCCTGTGATCTCTATGAGATTTAATATACCAGCATTTAGGAACATTTTTGGAAAACGAGGACCCACATGAAATGTTCCATCTTTATTTTGGCTCAGTCTGAAACTTTCCAGTCAAAAACTGGGGAACTGGCCTGAGCACCCAGCAATGTGCCAGTGTGGTATGTCAGGGGGACACCAACCCCTCCAGATATATCCCAAGGAGACCAAGGGCAGGACACTGCTCCACCACACTCCCTGTCTCCTCCGGCTCTCCCAGCACCACCAGTTTGAACCATGAGTCTTGCTGGGCTCCAGCCCTTTGGCCACAGGACTGAGGTGGGCAGAACCTGTTGACCCCAGGGGTACCTGAGTTACCCTGTCCTCCCTAGCCTTGCTGTGTCCCCTCCCTCTGCAGCTGGTGTCCCCTTCCTGATGACAGCCGAGCTCTTCACGCAGTCACACCGCCCGGCTGCCTACATTGTGGGGGGCTCCCTCAACTGGCTCTGCAACTTCACCGTCGGCTTCATCTTCCCCTTCCTGCAGGTACAGTTCAGAGGGGCCCCGGGAGATGGAGGGAACGGACACAGCCCTGCTGCTCTCCCAGGATGGGGAGCCAAGGCAGGGATGCCTGTGCTCTTGGCTCAGCTCAGTGCTGGACAGAGCCAGCCCAGGGCAGGGTGATGGCAGGGGACACTGCCTCGTGCCATGCCCAGTTTGGGAGTGCCTGGCTCTCTGCCTCATCCTGCTCTTGTCCCCAGATGTCAGCTGGTGCCTTTTGCTACCTGGTTTTCTGTGGTGTCTGCCTGCTGGTGGCCCTGTATGTCTACCTTGTCATCCCCGAGACCAAGAACAAAACCTTCATGGAGATCAGCCACGTCTTCGCCACGCGCCGCTCCGTCCTCTCTGTGCCAGCCCCCCTCATTGGCATGATGAAGCTCGATGGCTACGGGGCTTTGGAGAGCAGCTCCCTGGAGGGCTCAGGCTCCAGCCTGCCCTGATCTCAGTGGGCTGGGAGGATGGGGATGGGGAAGGATGTGGGGACCAATTGGTTCCAACCTGGTCATCTCTGGGTCTCTCCATGGCACAGTCTGGGCCCTGGGTGAGCCCCATTGATGCACCAAGGTTGCACTGACTGCTGGGCCTGGTCCCCATGATGGAAGAGGTGCTCCCACAGAGACAAGGGGACCCCCTGGAGCAGGGGATTCTCATTGCTCCTGGGTGTGGGGCCTTGACAGGAGCTTCTGGCATGATCTGTTTAATAAAGGGCATTGCCACCAGAGCCATTGTTTAGCAAGTTTAGCCTGGAATGGCAGCAAGCAGGAGTGTGCTGGAATGGGCGGGTGCTTCTCCAGCACCAGGGAAGAGCAGAATGGGAAGAGGGGCTGCAACTGGCTGGAAAGGTCAAAGTCACCCCACATTTTCTAGGAAGGGTGGTCAGGATGGCTCTTGCATCTCACCCCAAGCTGGTCATGTAAAGGTGGAGGCTGCTGCAGAAGGGACATGGAGCAGCTCTGAGCTGGGGGTGACTGTGCAGCCACTGTGCCCTCCACAGGCTGCTGGAAACCCTTGGTGCCTGGCCACTGAGTGCTCCCATGGGAACTCTGCTCACTCCCAAACTCCCTGGAGGACAAAGGGATCCAGGATATACCCTGATCCCCTTACTGCACCCCATGAATTGCTGTGACCCCAAGGTGCTCTCCAAGCACAACTGCTCCCATGTCTCTGCCCTGAATCCTGGGGGCTGTGTTTGCAGGGAGAGGCTGTCCTGTGTCCCGGGACTCCCCCAGCAGCTCCCAGAAATACCATGGTAGACCATGGGGTTCCCAGACCTGCCGGGAGCTGTCATCTGCAGGAAAACAACAACATTTTGTGCTGGTGAGAGGTAAGCCCAGGATGGGGGGAGGGCTGTGTGGCCAAAACATTCATGCCAGCACAAACATCATTTTTTGCAAATAATTTAGCCTTTTATTTTTCCAGTTTCCCTCTCCATGACTGGTCCACAGCCTGGTGTTTGGTGTTTGTGGTCACCTAGTGAGGAGCCCTTCCCACATCCCTTGGCAAAGCCTCAGGGCCCCTCTGGGTGTGTGCGGGTGCTGGCCCCATAGGGACAGGGACTGGGCCGTAGTGGGTCCCCAGTGCCTGCTCCTGTCCTTTCCATCCTCAGGCAGCAGCCTGGGGCTCTGGTGCACGCTGAGGCGTTTAAGGACATCAGGCAGAGCAGGGTCAGGCTCCGCAGCCCGGCGCTCCCCACTCCGCCTCCTCCCGACTCCGCTCTCGGCGCAGAGCAGAGCGGTAAATATGTGCAGCATTACATATGTATAATGGAGTGTAAATAACCCCAAAAAGTGCATTGTAAATAGACTCCAAGTTTATCCTTTATTAATGAGGCACTGAGTGCCCTGCTGTTTTAGAGCAGCGAGACTTTGATAATATCAAAACCTAAATTACACTTGTGTCTCTCATTCCCAGCAAACGACAGCATCATTTCAGGCCTCTTTGCCACTTGTATTTATTTATTCTGGTATTTATCTATCTCTCCCACCCAGCATGTGGGGCAGCTTGGAGGATGCCCCCTGCCCTCCATGTGTGAGGCAATGGCCCCCCTGGGACTGGCCCCCCATTCCTGGGGTCCTGGCATAGCCAAGGAGTTGGAATGTTGCCTTACGGCCAAGGACTGCTCTAAGTGGCCATTGAGATGGGTCAGACCTGGGAAATGTGGGGTCAGGACCCATTTCTGTCGGGGTTTTGGATGCCACCAGAGCCAGAAGTGCCCTCTTTCCAAGGACTGAGAGTCACTGGAAATATTCTATGGTGTCCTTTGGATGCATTTGTTCCTCTTTTCCATCAGGGCCTGGGGGTGAGGAACCCCCATGCTCATGGAACTCTGGTAATTCCTCAGTTTTTTCTGAGGCTATTGGGGCAAGATTTTTTTTTTTTGGGGGGTGGGTTGTAGTTCAAACTGCCCCATGCCACAGACCTGGTACTCCTGCAAAAGAGGGATTTGGGCTTCCTCTCTGCTTGTCTTGCCAGGGAGGCCTTCCCAGCTGCTCCACTGTAGGCTTCTCAGGAAGGATATGGCTGGGTGAGCTCTGAGCTGCTTTTCCACGTCCAAAGCTGCTTCCCCATGTTGAAATCCAGCTCCCTGGATTGAGGCTTTCAAAAGCACTGGCTGTGTCTGGTGAGGATAAGGCTGTATTCTCTAGTAGTGTCCAAGGAGACCTTGAGAAGCTGGAGAAGGTGCAAAGAAGAGTCTGAGAAATTACTTGGGCAGCTGGAAATGCTGCTGAACCTCTTAAGGTTTGCAGAAATGAAGATGAAGGTGGCTCTCTCCAAATGCACAAGTGCCTTCTCCTGGTGTGCCCAGTGCTAAAGGCTGGGTGGGTTGAAGGCTGAGGTATTCACATGGAGGGCTGGGGCTCAGCCCAGAGCAATGTGAAATGGGAGAGAAGACCCTGGGTGGAACTCTCCAGCTGCTTTGAATGGTGGTCCTCAAGGAAATGGTCATGGCCCATCACTGGATATCTGCACATCGTCCATGGAAGCTCTCTAGGCTTGAGCTCACCTGGCTCAAGGTGAATGGTCACATCCCAACTGGAAAGCTGATGAAGGCTTGCTGGACACACCCTGGTGTCCCTGTGCAACCTCTGGGGATTGGTGAGGCCACAAGTGGCCACAGAGCATGGTGAGACAAGCCAGGGAGCACTCATACCCTGCCAGTGCCCTCAGTCCCATGGCTCCAGCAGAGATGGGCTTCAGGAGGATGGATCCTGGGCAGCCACCAAGCCTTTGGGGAACCCTTTTGCACTGGTTTCACCAGGTGTTCTACCAGCACTGTCCCTGTCACCACAGTGGGAATGCCTTCACCCCCACAAATCTCACCTGGCTGCAGAGCTCCATCAGGAACCAGTTTTGACTGAAGGGAGTTCCTGTGTGCTCCACCTCCTCTAATATTCCATGTGGAAAAAGCAGTGCTGGGGCAGCACAGTGTTGCCCCGGAGGGGCTGGTGCAGAATTGGTCCCTGCCTCTTGTCTCACTGAGATTGTCCATGCTCCCAGCTCAGCAGCCCCGGGAGAAGGGGGCTGGGCACAGGGAGCATTGCCTGGGGTCAGCTCGGTTTGGAAACAGACCCTGTGTTTGCAGCCTGGGCCCTGGGTGTATTTGAGGGATTCAGGGACTGATTCAGTGACTTGGAGGTGGACAAGAGGCTTGACATGGCCCTGCAACCCATGCCTGCAGCCCAGGAAGCCAATCGTGTCCTGGGCTGCATCACAGGAGGTCTGACCAACAGGTCAAGGGATTCTGTCCCTCTAGTCCCCTCCAGTGATTCCCAGCTGGAATACTGTGTCCACCTCTGGGGGCCTCAGCACAGGAAGGACATAGGCCTGCTGGAACAAGTCCAGAGGAGGCCATGAAGGTGCTCAGAGTGCTGGAGCACCTCTCCTATGAAGACAGGCTGAGATGGCTGAGGTTGTTTAGCCGGGAGAAGAGAAGGCTCTGGGGAGGTTTCACTGGATAAAGGGCTGCAAGAACTGGGAAGGGACTTGGTACAAGGGCATGCCATGATAGGGCAAGGGAGAATTGTTTGAACCGACAAAAAGCAGGTTTGGATCAGATTAGGGAGAAATTCTTGACTGTGAGAGTGGTGAGGCACTGGAACATGCTGCCCAGAGAAGTAGTGGATGCCCCATTCCTGGAAGTTTTCAAGGGCAAGTTGGCCAAGTGGCTGCCCTGGACCCATGGGCACTGCTCACAGTAATAACTGGCAGGATACAAGTCACCCACAGGGAAAAGATTGCATGCCCAAAATTAGGACAGCCCCTCCCCAAAAGGTGAAAATTCCTCTCCTGTTTTGACATACCAGAGGAATCTTTCAGCACCATCCCAGGTCATCTTCTGCCTGGGAAGGGTAATTTTTTTAAGGAATGGGTCCTCTTGGAACCTTCTTTTGTTTTTTCCTTTGCCTGGTGGTGTCAGGAGTTTCCCAGGGAGCGGAACAGGGACACAGAGGCAGTGTAGGTGTGCCCATTCCAGGTGTCACAGCCCCATGGACACTTTTGTGCCATGATAAACCTGGCTCCCTCATGGCTGAAAGTTGTCCCTCCCCAGGCTGAGACCACAGCTATCACCTCCTTAAAGTGCAGAGCCAGGTCCAGCCTGCAGTTCTCATGGACTGATCAACAGTCTTTCTGCAGGTAAAATGGGTGGGGTTTTTTCTGTGTTCTGTGTAACAGGCACTCAGCTGAAACCCAGCACTTCAGAGGGGTGGAGAACAGTGATTCGTATCTTTTAAAAGCCTAAAATATTTCCCTGGCATCAACAATACCTACCCAATTTCAGAAAAAAAAAAATATATTTAATGAAAAATATTTACAGTTGGGTGGGGGAAAGTGTTTCTCACCCTATGAGAAATATAATAATTCTGCATGGAAGCCTGCAGGCCCGTGGCTGGTGCTCTGCAGGTCTCTGCAGCAGTTGTGGGGTGCCAGGACTCGTCCGGGCCGGGTGGCCGGAGCGAGGGTGCCCGGCGGAGGTGCACACCAGCAGATGGCACTCCCAGAATTTATTGCTACAGCAAGCTGCCTCTCGGAGAGCAGTCATGTAGGAGATGTCCTATTATATGGGCAGTTGACTTTAATAGTCATTGTGTGCTTAAAGCACAGCAAAACAACAGTGGGAAAAAAAAAATCCCCACTCCACTTGGATGGCCCTTTTCCCCCCAGCCCTGCTAGTCTATTTGTACAGTAAATTAAAAATATGAATCACTTCTCTCTACTGCCTCCCCAAACACTCATCCTGTCAGGCTCTGTGTTGTCTTCATTTGTATTACCTTAATTTAATGTTAATTATGTTCTTCATTTACAAAGAACAAGCATTTACACTCCCTGTCTGGGGATTTTCCACACTCGCGGTCTCCACAGACGGGGAGGAAGGGGAGCGGCGGGGGCGGCGGTGCCGGGAGGAGCTGTTCCAGGGCCGGGGGAGCGGGGGGAGCAGGGCTGTCCCCCCCGAGCGGCCCGGTAACCAGGAGCGCTATTGCCTTTCGATTTATGAAACCCTATCGCTGCCTGTGCTTAAATCCCCCTAATAAATCCTTTTTAAAAGGTCCTCGGCCAATGCAGGGCAGTGATTTATGGCGGGGAGCGGAGTGGAGGGAGGTCTGGTGGCAGGGTTTGCTGCCGGGGGTGTTGGGATGGCACAGGGTTGGCAGCCTGACCACTGCTGGGCAGTCCTAAGAAAAAAATCCTGCAGACTTTCCTTTTCCCTGATGTCTGCAGACTTGTTGGATGTTGCTGGTGATGGGTTGACCTGTTTGATGTGTATGATCCATGGTGTGGATGAGGACTGCAAACCCTGCTCCATGCCTCAGTTTCCCCACCAGCACCTGGAGAAAACCACCCCCTCCCAGCTCCACCTATGCCCAGTGCTCAGCAGTGGGCCAAAGGCTGGGGTGCACGCACAGAAATTCCTTATGGGCTGTGTGTGCAGCAGTGTGTGCTCGTGTGCACGCATGAAAAGGACCCAGGTCTCTAAAAACACCCCACACTCATCCCAAACCTGACTTTGCACACACAGAACCTGTGACTGGAACGAGGAAGGACAGAAGAGCCGAAAAAGAAGAAAAACAATTAAAGAAAGAGTCATGAGCTTTCCTGGGCTATGGGACATGTTCCTCTTCACAGGCTGCACTTGGCCATCCTCGGGATGGGGGACATGGGGTGAAGGCTCTGTGCAGCCACATTTTCAAACTGTGAGCCCCTGTCTGCACTCAGCAGGGTTTCAGCACTGCCCAACCTGCCTGAGCCCTGCCATGGCCTGTTCTTCTAGCCCTGTGTCCAGCCGCAGGTCAGGAACATCAAGGGATATTCCCAGGGAACCTGAGGATGGAATCTGAGCAGAGTAAGCAGCATCTTTGGTCTCATTTTGTGTAAGAGCTCCTGGAGTCATATTTTGCAGTGCAAATTGGTATTGTACTAGTACATCATGGGAGCTGGGTGGATTGGACTGAGATGCACATCCCCAAATCTTCAAAAACCCCAAAAAAGAGAATTAAAGGGGAAAAAAAAGAAAAAAAAGAAAAAAAACCAAAAAACAAAACAAAACACCAAAAAAACCCCACCAAACAAACAAACAAACAAACACCACAAAAAACCACTCCACCAAAAAACCAACCAAACAAACAAACAAAAACCACAAAAAACCACCCACCAAGCCTTTCTGTTCTGTGTGACACAGGAACCCCAGAAAAGTCCAGAAAACAAACTCCCACTGACAGGAAAACCCAAGATACCACACACCCGCTCCTCCCAGTCACCACCACCCATTTCCATGGCAACAGCCACACATTGTGGGGTGAGGACCTGAGCCCCCTTGTCACTAAATGGCCTCAGGACCAGGGCAGGTCTCCTCACTGGTTGCTTGGGGGGGACATCTCAGGTTTGACCCTCTAGACTTCTGCCACGAGCGCATCTTGCAGCTGCAGAGCTCATCCCAAACCCCTGTTTGGGGGGCTGCAGCCCCACAGCCCATCCCACACCCCACTCCTGCTCTTGGCCAGCTATGGGGCAACCCCACGGCAGGGTTTCCTTCCCCCTACCTCATCCTTCTGCCATGTGGATTTGAGGCCACTCACTCGATGACAGAAGTGGCTCAAGCATTCCCGGTGGGACGAACACGCCCCCGCTCCAGGGGGATGACAATCCCCGCCATCCACCACCGGCCATGCCTGCGCCCTCCCCACGTGCTCCCATGTGCTCTCCCTTATTAACAATGACCTTTCCACCGTGCTCACCGCTGATTCCCCAGTCCCAAATATCTTTTAAATGGGTTTCAGGAGCTGATGTGAGCTCCGTTAAAAGGCCACCGTGCCGCACCCGCCCCGCCGCAGTGTCCCCTGTCCCACGCAGTGCCACCCACGCACAGGCTCACACTCTCACACGCTCACACTAACATTTTAATTAATGAAAACCCCTTTTTTTTTTTTTTTCCCCCTCCCCTCATAAGCGCTTTAATGTGTGTTCGCAGCCCGGCTGATCCCCACAGCCATGGAAATATTAGGTTGACGGATGTGGTCTGTCGCCAGCGCTCCCTCAACGGGTCTGCCTGTCAGCTCGCCGATGATGACATTAACACGGGAAGAAAGTGATGACAAATGCCCGTTATCAGGGAACGAGGCCTGTGACAAATCGCACGGCGCCTCGCGAGCAGCCCCATTACGCTGTAATAAAAAAAGATGGATGGCTCAGCGCACCGGGGCCCCGCGCTAATGCGATTTCGCCTGGTCTCTCCGGGTTCTAATTAAGGCAGAAAACGGAGAATGAACAGGAGTCCCTGGTGCCCGGCTCCCACCTAGTCCCCCCCTCAAACGCCCCTCGGTGATGGGCACTCGCCCTCAGGGACGGTGTCCCCCAGCTGCCCTGGTGCCCCACAGCTGGGGAGCAGGCTTGGTGGGATGGACGTGGACAAAGTGCAGACCTCTGGGGGTGTGCAGGACGGGTGGGGGCTGGGGCACCCCTCTGCCTCTGCCTGCCCAGCTTTCCTCTGCCAGGTGGGCTCAAGGTTCCCCCATCCGGGGCAAAGGGAGGAGGGGACACGGCCACCGTCAAATGCGTCACTCGGAGACAAATGTCACCTCCACCATCTGCTGCAGCATGTGAGGTGGCGGGGGGAGCACAGCAGAGAGGGGACGGGTGGGACAGTGCCACCCTGGGAAGAGGCTCAGCCGCCGTGGAGCAGGGACACCAGTACTGATCACAGAGGGGGTGGCCATTGGTGGGGCTGAACAGGGTCCGTGGGATGCTCATGGGAAGCAGTGACTTGCTTTGGGACAGGATGGGAGAAGGCAGCTGTGTGGGGTCAGTCCCTCCAGGAGTTCTGTGTGTCCACACCCACTGAGCACACCGATGGCTGTGCCCTTGGTGACAAGGACACGACCACAGATGCCACTGAGGCGGGAGCACCTGCTGGGGGAAAGGAGGAGTCAGCCCCTGCCAGGGGTGCACAGTGGGGATAAACACCCCACAACACGGATGGGGTGCCCAGACTGTGCAGGCAGGCACTTTCCCCACTGCCCCCACACCTCCCCACTGCCAGCCAGCTGCCTGCACACTCCTCACGCCCTCCCAGCTCCCCAGCAAGGAGGTAGGACTGGTCCCCCTCTCCACCTCTGCCCACATCCCCAGCCTCCTTGGGTGTTTTCACCTGGAGAAAGAGATGTGCAAGTGACAACTCATTCCCTGACCTCTCCCCGGAGATCTGAAGAGCACTCACAGCTGTGAGTCAGCCTTGTGGGGTGTCTCAGCGGGCTGTGGAGACACCCAACAGCTCCTCCAGTCCAGCTCCTGAGAGAGGAGCAGTGGCACTGCCACCAGGGCCCTTCTGTGCAGCTGGACCTATCCCTGACTGCACCTTGCAGATGTGCTGAGGAGCCACACCAATGCAGTTTTCCCATCTTTTCTACACACAGGGAAGGTCTGGGCACCCCCAGCCCTCACCAGACCTGATGAAGGTGGTGCCAAGGGGATGCAGCCCCCCCACACCCTACACCCCACAGGATAGCACAGAGCAGCATCTCCTGCAGGTCCTGACCAGGAGCTCCAGCACGTATTTACCTCATGCCAGGCAGTCTGCAGGCTCAGGGTGTCCCTTTATTTGGCTTTGTGCCATACAGCTTAATAATTCCCGGCAGAAGAGAGCAAGGTAAGGGGAGCAAGTGGCACAGGGACCTGTCAGGGAATGTCACTGTCCTTGGGTGATGGAGAAGGAGGCTTGGACAAAGGCTACTCCCTTCCTGGGAACCACATTGTGCTGCTCTGAACATGCTTTTGAAAGTACTTTTCCCTTTAGTGGAGAGCTAGGTTTGTTCAGGAAAGATCCCTGAATGATTCCTGTCATGTCCTGGGGGATTTATTGGTCATTTCAGGAAGTTTTTTAAGGCTTACACTTATTACAGCTCCCCGTGCTCCTTTCACCTGCCCAGGCCTTCAAAGGGGCTTTGACAAACTTGAAATATTGCTGGAGCAAAACTGATCTCAAATGGCAGCCACTGTCAGTGGGAGCATCCCAGCTCTGTTGGAAAAGCTGCTAAGCTGCTGAGTCTGAAGCCAGACTCACCTATCTGTGTTCATCAACTTTTGTACCCCAGATCTAATTTTAGACCTATTCAGAATGAGAGCTGAGCAAAGACTTCCAATAGCTGCTTCTGGATGAAACAGCCTCTGGTGCTGCCTAGCAGCCTAGACTAAACCTGCTCTCCTGGATCCTGCAGCAAAAGTAAGTGCAGAGGCCATGGAAATCATTTTGAACAAATCACCTTTGCTGAGAGCCAGCTGGGAATGCACCAAGTTCCTGTTTTTGCAGCAGGTTCAACCAGGGGACTTGCTTCCCCAGCTGGGATGAGCTTTGGAGGCTGCACCTGGACTTGTCAGGGGCCAGTGCTCAAGGGTGATGCTTAAGCATTGGCCTCAAGCTGCTGCTGACTGAACCCAGCTTGGCCCTAAGAAGGACCCTAAAAAAGATAAATCACCCCTGTAACATTGCAAGAGCAACCCACAGTGGGGTCATGTGGAGGACTTGACAAACCTGTTGGGGAGAGGTTGCTTAGAAGGATGGGAGCTCTCTCTGCAGAGTCAGTAATATCCTTGGCTGAGAGATGTTGACAAACCTGTTGGGGAGAGGTTGCTTAGAAGGATGGGAGCTCTCTCTGCAGCCTTGCAAAGTCAGTAATATCCTTGGCTGAGAAATAGGAGCAGAAATGTGTGCTACCAGGTGGAAAGCACAAGTGGCAGTCTGGACACCAGCACACCCTTCAGTTTGTGACCAGCAGCAGGACTGGCAGGACTGTGACAGATCCACTGCACCTGTGGGAAGGCCAGGCAGTGCCAGGAGAGGCTCACAGAGCCCTGCCTGCCCAGCCAGGGGCTTGGCAGCCTGCACACCCAGCCCTTGGCTGTACTGTTCACAAAAATGAGCCCATACCAGCACAGGCAGGCAGATACAGCTTATCCCTGGGAAAGTCCTGATGCCCTACTCAGACATGTTTTGCTGTTCTCGCCCTTCCCAAGCAGAGAGCAAAGGCAGGGTGTCAGCAAAAATGTTCTCCCTTACTGCTGGACAGAGGGGAGCTCAGTGTTTGGCCAGGAGTGGCATTGGGTGTCTTTTATTGCACCCCCAAGGGCTCCCCTCAACCACCTAGGCTGGCAGGTCGGGCTGGCATCATCCCAGGAAGTGGAGCAGCTGCCTGGTGGGTACATGAATATCCAGGTTCACAGCCATGTTCAGGCCTCACCTCAGCAGTTAGTGCAGGCAGGGATTGGGATGGCAGCTGATGTAGCTGTCCCCAGAGCTCAGCTCTCACAGCCTGGCTGGATGCTGGGCTGGTCATCCCCTCCAGCTGGGAAACAACCAGGGCTTAGTGACAAAACACCCAGGGAGTATGCTGAGCTGGGCTGAGTGACACAGGGACCATGCACACGGGGGCTCTGGGACCTGGAGGTAAACCTGTCACAAGAGAACAGGGGGATGTACCCCCACAGGAGATTTCTGCACCCTAAGGATCATGGATCAAGCAGAAGGTGAGAGCAACAGACCAAAGGGGGCACTTCAGGCCACCAACTGTGGCACTGCCCTCTGCTGTACCTGTATCAGGTCCTCCTGCTCCCTCACCCTCAGTCCTGGGCAGGGGCTGGGCTCAGACACCTGGTGCCCTCCCTGGCTCTGCTGTTCATGTTCATGAAACCATCAGTCTATGTGTGCTTCAGTTTCCCCCAACAAGGAGCCCCTTCTCCAGGCTTTACACCACTGACCAGAACATCCTGTGGTTAAAACAGAAGGAGAGGATGGTCAGAAAGAGAGCTCAGGAGCAGGGGATAGGGTGGAGGGGGTATACTGGGAGCTACACCTGCTTCACCCCGCTGTTCACTGCTCTGGGCAGCTGTGCTGTTGGAGCTGGGATCCTCAGCACGCCCTGTTCTGCATCCCCCCTGCCTGACCCATGCCAGCCACTTCACTTCAGCTGTAGCTCCGCTGACCTGCCATTAGTCATAGTGCCTGAGCCCAAGCAGGAGGTCAGTCAGGCTGGCCCAGACATAAATCAGCTCCCTACGGGCAGGGAGGCTTGGGGACCGCAGTGACAAGAGCCCACCACGTGCTGTAGGACCCTACCACCCTGGCCCTGGGATGCTTCCCAGGGATGGAGGCCTTGCCCCCCTCACACCCAGCCAGGCTCCCCGGGGACCCCACTGTCCCACCAGCAGGTCCTCAGGGTGAAGAGAAGCAGGGGACAAGGGGCTGTGCCAGAGAGAGGCTACATGGCTCCCCAGAACGAAACAGCGGGGCCAAGACCCTAAAAGCCCAGACAGGGGATCGAGGGCCAGCTCGGGAAGTGTCCACCACAGAGCTGGGCACCACAGGGGTGATGTGTCCGAGAGGTGACACACGGAGCTGAGGGGACAGTCCGAGGGCTGGGGCACCTCCCGCTGCCCCGCGAGGGGAGGATCTGGGTGAAGAGGGGTTTCTCTCCCGCCATGGGGCTCCCTGCCCAGCCCAGCCCTGCCCATCCCATCCCGGTCCGGCCCGGCCCGGCCTCCTCGTGCCTGCCCGTGCTGCCATCCCCGGTGCTGCGGCTCCCTCTGCTGCCGGCGAGCAGGGCGGCTGATGGAGCCGCCGCAGCGCCTCAGCCGCCCTGGGTGCCCGCCAGGCGTTCGGCCAGCACAGGGCACCGGCAGCTCCCACAGGCCCCGCTCCGCTCACCTGGAGAAGGGGTGCGGGCAGAGGATGGAGCCTGCGGGAGACGTGGGACACGCAGCCCCAGGCAGCCCCGGCGCAGTGGGCATTGCCAGAGCCTGCCGGTGGCTGCACGCCCTGGAGAGCCCATGGAGGGACGGACTGTGGCAAGATCTCAGGCTCAGTGCTCGACAGACTCCACGCCGAGACTGCGGCTCCAAAGTGCAGGCATTTGCAAACAGGTCCTTTCAGCTTAGGTGATCTCTTTTCTCTGGGTAGACATGTGTGTTCATGCCATGCACACTGCAAGTGTCAGGAGCTGCTCAGCAGCCAGTCTGTTTCTTTTTAAAACCTGACATAAGCAGGTAAATTATCCCCAAGTAACACATTTACCACGGGAGGAAAAATGTCGGTGCTGCTGCTGCCACCAAAGCAGGAGCTCCTGGCTCCCATTCCCCACGGTGACGGGGAGCCTGAGTTATGGCCCTGTTGGAGAGACAGCAGGGTTGTAAATGCCTCTGTTTGTGCTGTTTTCCAGCCCAACCAGAGCCCATTGATCACCGGGACAGGAGTGAAACCAGCAAAGAGAAGCAGGAGCTGGGATGGTAGAGACACACAGCCAGAGCCATGCCAGGAGCTGGACACCTGTAGGGATGCTTGGATCTGCCCTCTGTGTTCTGCCTCTGTGGGATCCCTGGTCTGAGGACACACACTGCTTCTTTCTGCCCTTGAGACAAGCTCATTTGCTTGGCCAGCAACTGCAAAAGGATTTAAGTCAGGAGTCCACAGCACTACGGAGGAAGGTCCCTATGCCAGCGTGGTGAAAGCACAGAGCCTTATGGCACACATATTTGGTGTGAAAAAAGGCTGCTTTGGGGGTGAGGACTGACCCTTTACCTGGCCACAACTCACAGCCACTACATGGATGCTCAGGAACTGGGATGTCATTTGCACCTAGAGAAAAAGAGACCCTGCCCAAAGGAAAACCAGCCTCCGGAAATGCAAGGAGGGAAACTGAGGCACAGAGTGCCCATGTGACATGCAGAGACATCCTGGGTTTCAGCCAGGGCCTCAGCATGGGGGAATCCTTTTACAACCTCAAACATTTGCTGTAGCACACCCAGTGCTGAGATTTACCCTGAGCAACTACAAACTGCTCTGAGTGAACTGCCCCCAGGCAGGCAAAGGAGGAGCCCTGTGCCCAGCATCTGACCTGCACCTGAGCAGACTGGGGACCCACAAGAGCCCAGCCCTGCAGCACCTTCCCCGCAGTGAGTGAACCATGGCACAGGCAGGCATGTTGGAGACAGCCCCCAAAACACAAGTTAGGGATGGCCAAGGGGCTGTGCAGAATCAGGACATTCTGCTCAGGAGATCCTACAAGGCAGTCTGTTTCCTATAGCCCAGGCAGGGAAACTGAGGCAGGGAGGGCTGCTGGGACTCGGGGAGCAAGGGAAGGTGGCAGTGGGCCTTTCCCAGCTGCACCATCACTGCTGAGCCATAGGGAAAGTCATTTGTCTACCAAGCATGAAGCCCCTGTGCAGACCACTGCCATGGGATTGGGGTCACAGTCCCCTCACCAGATGGAGGGGATGATTCTGAGAGCACTGATTCCTGGCTTTGCCCCTGCAGACCACAAGGCACTACCATGGCATCCTCTACAGAACATGTGCCAGCATCCTGCCATGTATCCATACCCTGTTCGCATCAGGGCAGCTCTGCCATCACCCAGCTGGATCTTACTCCAGACAGAGGAAACTGCTGCAAACAGGGACTGCAATACAAACCAGCACACCGGGACCTGACACATGCCCTGCTGCATTCCTTGCTCCTGCTGCCCAGTGGCTGCCCAGGCAGGGCTCACTCTGCACCCACTGGCCCTGAGGGTGCCCTGCAGGGTGCTCTGCCCTCCAGGCTTGCTCAGCTGCACCCCAGCAGCCCTTCCCTCACGCTCCGCACCGACGTCAGCCCGGCCATCAATAGCGCTTGGTTAATTAATTTGATAGGAACAGCAGGGACCACACTTTGCATTTAGTGAACTTCTGAGAACTTCCAACCTCATCTTCATAATTGGCCTCATAAATTCGAGGAAAGAGAGAAATCAGCAAAGCCAGAGAAGCGCGGGAGGCAGGAGAGGCCCTGCACGCGGGAGGGCGGGCGAGTGCGTGAGAAGTGACTCTATTTGGTGTCCTTATTTAATTTTATTGCACAGATCCATCTTCGCCCGCCCCCTCCCTGCCTAGCCCTCTCTCTCCCGCTCTCCCTGCTGAGTTCACCTAATCATGATAAATTCATATTCATTTCCCTGCCTGCTCCGACGGGGGGAGCAGCAGCTCCCCTACATTCGCCCAGCCATGCTGCCATTAGCAAATATTTACTCATGAACACAAAGTGCCAGAGTTGGAGGCCAAACTACCCTCTCTGCACCCCTTTCCACCAGCCCCCTCCCATCCCTGCACCAGGATGAGCAGGACAGCTGAGGATGGGTGTCCTTCCCACAGGGTAGGGAGCAGGGTGGGAAGGGCTGCCTAACACCCAGAGCTTTTTACTTTTTCCAGAGCTTTTCTTCCTTTTCCATGAGGGAGGCAAGAGAGATGCTTTTTAAGGGGACAGGAATGGCCTGAGACCCCAGTCTAGACTCACCTTCAGGGTGCAGGGATGGCAGAGTGCGAGCAAGGGGCTCTGCAGCAGAACCCGAGGGCCTGTCCCAGCTCCACGACTTTCCACTCGTTCTCTAAGTGCTGCTTCATTTTGTTTTATTTTTAATTTTCAGGATGATCAGACTCACAGCCAGGGAGAGCGGGAGGGGGTGTGCTGGGGAGGGGGGAATAGCTGAAGCCCCTTCCTGGGAAGCAGAAACTGGGCAAGACCTCGTTAGAGATGCCTAAAACCACGTTTGCTCTCCCTGCCTGCACTGATCCTGGGGACTCAGCACCCACCTCTTCCCAGACACCCCAGCACCCCCATGCCTTGTACCTTCTTGCCAAGTGGGGCATGCTGTGGCTTGGAAGAGGCAGGAGGTGGGCTGTGAGAAGGGGGTGGTGAGGCCCTGCTGCAAGGCAGGGATTAGAGCTATAGAGAGGAGCATGTGTGGGGCAGCTCTGTCCCCTCTGCCCACGGAGAGTTGACTCACAGTGCCACGGCCCAGCTTCTCATGTTTCTCCCTCTGAACCAGGATGAGGGAGAAGCAACATCCAGAAAGGTCACCCTCCAGCTGCTCTGGACAAGCTCCTTGTGCTCCTTCATCTCCTGCCCTTTTCAACCCCCAGAGCTACACCCAGGAGAAATGGTCCTTATCCATCCATGGCCCACCTGGCTACAGTTAGCCACATGAGGGCCCTCTGCCCCCTCCAAAGGCCCAGAGCTCAAGAATTCTGAGTCAGTGAACAGCCAATCCCAGCTCAGCCACATGGCCAGGACAGAGGATGGTATGGGAGGAAGGTGGCCAGTAGCTCCCTGCCCTGAGAGCCAGAAGTGCTGGTCCAACAGTGATGATCTCCACTGTGTGTTCTCCACCTCCACTGAAACCAGGGAAATGAACCAGCACAGGAGGAGCTCCTGGTAAGCCACAGTCTCAACAGTCACAGTGCAGAGTGCAAAAAGGCAGATATCAAGGGAAAAGATAGAAGGGATTTATTTATTACACTTCAAATTTCAAAGCACCAAGACATGCCAAAAGACATTCACTTCCCTCAGGTGTCCAGCAGAAAGGCTGGGTTGACAAATGCCACTGCTGGGTGTGGGCCACCCCAGCAAAGCCCCAGCCCTGCTGGTGCCCAGCAGCCACAGGAACTGTGCAAAACTACCTGGTTTGTGCCTGCCCTAGCAGCAAACGTGCAGCTTTGTCACCCTAAGTGATAGGGCCAGATCCCCCACAAGGGAGCAAGAGCCCTGGGGTCCTGGCACAGAAATGCCCGCCAGGGCACCTCTGCCAGCAGCAACCACTGCAATATCTGTAGCAGCCAGAGCACTCAATGTCTCTGGGAAATTCATCTCCACAATATAAAATAGTCAGCATTTCCTGAGAAATAAAATTCACTCCCATGGAACTGGTAGGACTTGCCACATGCACATGTATACACAAACACACACTTTCCGTGATCAAAGACCAGATGACTCCATGGCTTCCACACAAAAAAAAGGGAAAAGGTTTTGCTTTGCCCCAGTTAGAACTTGACTATCTCCTTGTGTTTCTCTCTGTTTCCATGCTTCCTACAGACAGACACACAGTGCTGCTGGGTTACATTCAGTGCCATTACGTTCAAATCCCTCCTGAGCACAGTTCCCCAAGCTGCGAGCTCTGCTCCTCTCCTGGACCAAGAAATGAGGTCTTGGGCCACACCAGGGCTCTGAGTAAATCTGGAGGATCCTCAGAACATGAGGCTGGGAGCAAGCAGGTACAGCACCTCAGGTCCCTATGTCTCTTTCAAGTCTTAGCTGGCACCAGGGAAAGCTGGTGGCAGGCACAGCAGCCTGGCCCTGTGCAAGAGGATCCATCAAAGGACACATCATCTCAGACAGAAGGACACAGCAGCAGCACAGGTTTACCCCTTGAGACTCCTGCAGTAGCAGCTGCCAGCAGTAGTGAGGAGGAAAGCCTGTCACAGAACCAAGCTAGACCTCTGCTGCCTTCATTCACAGCTCAGAACAGAAATTTCACAGTGTCAGTGCTCAGATACAGAGGAAGATGCATCCCACTTCCCCTGTTCCCAAGCACTGTAAGGGGCTGGATCACAAGGTTCTGCAACCCAGTATTCCAAAGCTGGGGAGAGCAGGGCCAGGGCAGCTGATGGGCAGTGAGCCCTTTTGGCAGCCACACCAAGAGAGCACTTCCAGTGTGGTTCCAGCCCACAGCCTCTGCTGAGGAAGCCACAGAGCTCTGCCCAGCAGCCACGCCTCATGCTTACAAGGAGCCCTAGCTTGCTGGGATATGTTCCTCAGCCTGCAGGCACCACAGAGCCTTTCCACCACTGGGGAAATCAGATCCTTCAAAACAGCAGCACAGCAGCAAGCCCAGGGTGAGAACCGGGCGTCACCAGTCGCGTTCGGAGGGCTCCCGGTAAGGCAGCCCCAGCTGAAGGAAGACGTCTCTCTCGGTGGGGGTGGGCAGGGCATGGCCAGCTGCCACCTTGGCACCCCCAGGGCCTCGCACCACGGCCGAGCTGAGCGCGTGCTCCGACAGGCTCATGCCCTTGGTCTTGGCCAGGGCGCGCATGGAGCGGTTGAAGTGAGCCGAGCCCGTGAAGTAGAGCAGGGCGCAGGCGAACTCGCGGTACGGCACCACGATGATGTCGAGCCGGCGGTGCCGCCGCGCCGGCCCGGGCAGGCGGCACACGCCCAGGTACTTCTGCTGGTCACCGTTGTCCTCCTGGCTCACCAGGTCATCTGTAAGGAAGCCTGGGAAGAGAGAATGGGCCAAGAGGAGCTCAGTGGTAGATGGACACCTCCATGCTGAACTCCCCACTGCCCAGAGAGTAGCAGAAGTGTCCCATAATGAGCTGTGGGACCCCAGGGATAACATGCAGAGCTGCAGCAATATTCCCCCCTTAAAGCTGCAGCTGAGCCGGGTCCAGGGGCAGTAATTTTAAGGACTAACAAAATGTCCCATCCTAGGGAGTAGTGATCACCTATCCTTCAATGAATGCCATTGCCTCCTTGCCTTGGCCATTCCAAGAGCAGCTTCCCCACCCTCTTACCGCTCCTGCGGAGGCTGCTGAGCAGCTTGCTGAACACCCCACGGTGAGACTGCCCATCCGGGTGAGTGACCAGCACATCCACATCTCCACAGGTGGCCTTCCCCCGACGGTAGGAGCCACAGGCAACACACACAAGGCCAGGCTTCAGGGCCAGGGCAGCTTGTCTGACCTTTGAGAAAGAGGGATGAGGAGTCAGACCATGCCCTTTTCATCAAGGCAGCAAAAGATCTCATGCCAGCCTTCAGGCCTGTCCTGCATCTCCAGATGCAGGCATGGCACACTGCCCCACCAAGAAGGCTGGCCTGCTGTCAGGGGAGGAGTGAGCCAGAGTGGCCTCCACCCAGTCCTGCACAATGCCACGCCATACAGTGACCGACCATCAGCTCTTGGGAGCACTGGATTGGGACAAGCAGGAATATGAAGGGGCAAAGTACTGCACAAGCTTTCAGAGCCTTCAGTTTCTGAGACAGCATGAGATAAGAGGTTTTTCAGCTGTCCAACAACCGCAAGGCTCACCAGTTCTGCCCACAAAGCAAATCAGTTCAACAGGTGATGGTCACAGGCCTTGTTTCAAAACCAGGGATGGGTTGTGAAGTCTCCCCAGCAGGATCCAACACAGAAAAAATCTGTGTGTACCCCTTGAAGTTCACAACTGCAAGGAGCTCTGCCTCTGCAGGAGAGCTGAGTTTCCTGACCCAGAAAAAGCACAACTGTCCCAGCAGTTTAGACCAATGGGATGCCAACATGCTGCTGCCAGCAATCAAACACATAATAAGAACTTCCCCTATTACAGTCTTCTCCAAGCTGGACCCCAGCTCCTGTTTTGTGCAGACAGTGCTAACTCTGATGGCTTCATTCATTACATGTTTAAGAAAGGCTCCCAAGTCCCTGACAGGCCTAAAGTATTATTGGCCTGATTGTGCCAATCACCCTGCTGGCAGCAAATAATGAAGGGCTCAGCAATTCCTAGTGATGGGGCCATCACAGAGGCTGGGGTTCAGCAAGGCAGTGTCCGTGCCCACAGCCCCTTGTCACTCTTGGGGATCATCCTTCATTAGCAAGGGATAAACCCATTAACCTTTGCCCCAAAGGTGCTCCAAGAAGCCACAAGCCTTTCTCATGCGGAGCAAGCTCTCCTCTGGTGTTTTTGCCCCCCTTCTGGCTTTAAATGAAGATTTCTAGAAAACTCCCAGCCCCACCCGAGAGCCTAAAAGCTCCTCAGATCTCACTGTGACAGGCAGCACAGACAGTGACTAATCCCTCATTCTCTCTCCAGGGCCTGGATCAGAGGTGTGTGTGCGTGTGTATGGAGGGAAGCACAGTAATCCCATCAAGATAACAATAGACCCACTCCCAAGAGCCAGCTCCTCAGCCCAGCCTGCCTGGGAAAGGGACCACTCACCACCAAGATGGCTAATCCGGCACACAGGACTGACACCCCAGCAGGAGCCTGGCAGGAAGGTATTCTTCATGGCCAGGCCCTGTGGCCGAGTGACAGGGTCACACTGGCTGCTGCTTCCATGGTGACTGGACAGCACAGGGGTAGCAATGACAGTGTGTCCCCCAGGCTCTCTGCTCACATTAGGGTACACTGGCTTAGCACCCCATAGACATGGAGTGCTACAGCATCCTACAGCAAGCAGCACTCGTTTGCAGCCTGGATCCCCTTTGCTTCCACCAAGGGAATCCACCCTCTCTTCTCTACCTGACAACTAGATCATGAGGTGCTCACAGCTTCCTTTGAAGCAGCAGCACCAGGGACACCTCAGCTGAAAGCAGACATGATGAGAGGCAAGAAAGCAGAGCTGGGAACCTGCTTATCCCACCATGCCACATGCAGCCTTCTTCTAAGCAGTGTGTAGGACTAACCCCAGTGAAGTATCTTCCTCCCTGCCAGACACTCAGACTGAACTTTCTTACAGGGCAAGGTAGGTGCCTTGTGTGCCCATGCCCAGAAAGGGTCCCCCAAGCACTGACTCCACTAAGAGGAGGGGCTGAAGAGATTAGCTATAACACGAGGGTTACTTTTACAGCATGTACCTTCCTGTCATGTCCCAGCAGGTACTGCACTCTGAGGGCCTGTGGCCAAGCTACTCACAGTCTGCTCTATTTCTGCAGCTTCCTCCCGAGGCATGCGCTCCAGGAAATCCGTGTAGTGCTTCAGCCCCACAGCCTGCTGGCTGGTCAGAGTGGCCTTGGTGCGGATGTCATCCAGCGTCCGGAAACCCTAGAGCAGACCACGTGCTGATATTCAGACATCTACCAAGACTGTTCTTCCTTTCCATGAAGACTTGGGAAGACTTTATTTAGCCTGTCTCATGCTCAGGCCAAGTCACAGCTTCTGAGATCACATGTAAAGAACACTTTAGGGCCTAGTTCCTAAAAGAAGGGATTTAGGCAATCGCACTATCCACCCAATCTCCACCCTTCCTCTGACAGAAGGCTCTTAAGGCATGGTGTCCCTACACCCCGAAGGAAAACACGTAATGCAGGTAAAGGAACAACACCCACAACATCGCAATGAGAGAAAGCTGAGAGCATGAACACAAACGCGTTTTTAAGTCAAGAATCCAGTCACAGACCAAACAATACAGGAAACCAGGCTTCATTAGCTCATGCTCAGGAGACAAACTGCTTTTAAAGAAGGAACCCACCCAGTGGCCTGGGCTGCTCCTGTTGGCACAATTATTCCAACCTCATTCTTGTAATTACTTTTAGACAAAATGGATGGCTACTCTGACAGCTACAGGCCAACAGTCAGCAATTGTATCAGGAGCTCTCAAGGCCAAGATGAACTGATTCAAGCCTGGCTCTCAGCAACATCATTGTCATGACTCATGTGACATGAGCTCCAAAAAGTGATGCTAGAGCAGAGGCAGCATGTCTCCCATTCCTCTTCTCCACATATTTGTCCTTTACCTGTCCCAGCACAATTAAAGTCTCAGCAGGGTGCTGAGACACAATGGGACCCAACCTCATAGTTCCTCCCCAAAAAAAACCAGATTTAAATCTTACCTGTAGATATCGGCAATTAAAAACTATTTGTGAAAATAATTCTACACTCAGCAGCAGTCTTCAAACCATAACCCAAGAGCCTCTTGGTTACCTGCTGGTACCTCTGGACTTACCTGCTGGTACCACATCTGAGCTGTCTTGACCCCTGCTCCCCAGATGTTGGAAAATAACTCCAGCACAGGCACGCTCTCACTGATGTGATCCAGCTTGCGCAGGTGCCCACTCTCCAAGATCTCCAGGATCTTCTCTGCCATGCGCTTCCCAATCCCAGGGATTTTACAGGCTTCCTAGAAAGAAACCAGAGCTGCTACTGGAAAAGCAAAGATCACAGACAAGCTGGAGAGCTGCTACTGACTCAGAGCTTAGTCCTTTGATGGGTAAAGGGTACGTGGCAGGACTAGTCCTCCCTGATGATCTCCTCTCTAGCCCAGGCTTACCTTGGCTGATCAATTCAAGTGGAAAAGGACAAGCCTGCAGAATGGGACTGAAACATGAACTCACTGAACTGCTGAACTGTCACAGCCCCGAAGATTCATATCCAGTTAGTTTTACATGTTATTACTATTGGTGGCCAGTTGCTGTTGATGAAGAGCAAGGTGAAAATGTCCCTGCATTGTGTCTAAGGAAGGCACTTATCTTGAGAGTGTCCAGGTCTGGCCCTAGAAGGCTCAGAATTCATTTTTCTACTGTTCTGCAAACACTGTGTGTGGTCAGTAAATCTCAACTTGCACTTGCTATACAACTTCCATCAAAGGTCCATCTCCCTGCTCCACCCCCCTGGGGAGGTGTTTTACCTGGTAGGAGGTGACTGGTTTGTGGTAACTCTTGAGTGCATTGATTGCTTTGGAATAGCCCAGAGCTCTCCACTTGTCCCCCTGGACAGAGTAAGCCTTTGCCAGCACTTCCAGCTTCTCTGTGATGCATTGGTTGTGATTTTCCTTCTTGGTGTTGGAAGACTGGGCACAAACCCACTTGCTGGGAGGCTGGGCCACTGTGTCAGAGCTATCACTGATCTCCTCTGATGATTTCTCAGGGTAGTGGCCAGAAATCAATGCTTCCAGGTCTCCCTGGGTGACACCAGCATCTTCTCCTTCACTGTCTTCATCATCAGAATATTTCTTTAGGGCAAAATCAGAAAGCAGCTGTGTGAGAATAAGTACATGCCTCATACATGCCCTTGGCACCAGCTACTTCTAAGATTAGGAAGCCAGAGCACTAACCACCCTCCCTCCTGGGCATGCCACGCTCCAACTGCCACCTCTAGAAGTGGCTGGTTATATGCACACCACAATTCCTCACGCCTCAAGCTACACTCACACATCTCACACAGGAGACTATACTGCTGTCTACCTGGGATTCAAACACACAGTCCCCTCCTACAGCCAAGCTCCTAACTGAGGTAAGACACTGACTAAGTGAGCAATTGCTGCCAGCAGCAAGGTATGACAATGCCAAAATCCCTGGCTGGCAGAGATGCTGACTCCCTACTCCCACTGGGAAACCTTTAAGTCATCTGGTGGCAGCATAGACACATCTCTCACATTCAGACTCAGCAACTTCTATCCCATGATGCAGATGGCAGCAGATAGGCACTGAACTTTGTTTTCAGTTTACAGACACAAAATCTTAACAAGAGTAGTAAATTTAAACCCCCTCATTTTCCCCATGGCTATCTGCAAGAGAAAAGGGGAGGAAGGAATGACACAAAGGACTCCACATTCCTCAGTGACAGAAGAAAGAACCACTGTATGCATTTGCTGATACCCTCAGCATTAAGATGCCTCTGTGTAGACTTAAGAAACAATGAGCCTCAGCTTCAGGTAATGAACAAAAGGGGATAGAAGTGGAAGCCACACAGAGACTTTGGAGACTGCTTTGCTCACTGGGGTCCCCATCTCCCCTGATGTATAAACACAGGACTCTATGAAGATCCAAGAGCTTCCGTGTTGTGGAAGTAACTCTGAGTGATGCAGGGCTGTTTGGGATCAGTCTAGTAATTACATGCAGCATGTCATGTTCTGAGTTTCAGCAGAGTGTGAGCCTAAGTAAGAACCACATCCTCACAACCTCTGGTTCTGCTGGCTGAGGAGGTAGGAGGTCTAGAGACACATAGATGGGATGTGTTTGCAGTCTTGTTTTATAACTCTGAAAGCTGGGTAAGACTGAAAATTTGACAGATTTAATCAGTTTAATTTGTCTTGAAATGCAACTCCCTTGAGATGCTGCTCTCTCTAAGGGCAGCAAAGCCTCAGAAGGCTCAGATAAGTCAGTAAGCCCCTTAAAAGCATATAAAGGGGCATGTTATCCATTCACAACACAGAGAACTGTGCAGCTGGAGCTGGAAGCAATTCCCATCCTCTTGGCCAGCAGTGTCACAGAGGTGAAACAGCCCTTAAACCCCTGACTCTCTACACTTCATCAGCAAAGCTGATGGACCCTTTATAACCAATATGCAAAACCAACTAGGAGCAACAGACTACTTGAGAGGGAGACAGGCACCCTGGGGTGACAGCTCTGGGTTACCAGAGAGTAACTGGCACTGCTTACGAGGCTGCCTGGCAGAGAACTACTGCATCTGCATGCCAGTCAAAAAGTGGTTGCTGGTCTGACTCTAACAGGATTTTCTCACAGGAGCTAACATCCAAAGGCAGAACTCCCACATCAGTCTCTATTTAGTATGAAACACTGACACCCATCATCTCCTAGACAAAAAACATCCACCCAAGCTAGAAAAGACTGAAAAAGCTACTTAAAAAAATAAAAAAACCCTACTGCTTAAAAGCTAAACTAAGTTTCTAAACTAAGTTTCAGCTTTATTGCTGCAGCTGGGTGTCGAGCATCCCACTCCTCCCCAGGTCACATAGATCTAAGCCTGGGACAAGGGATTTTACTGAAATGTCTACAAATGTGGCTTTTGTGCCCTTAGTGAACTGGCAGGTAGAGAGTAATTGCAGACCTTGGGCAACAAAATTTTGGACTGTGTTGCAAAACAGATGCCAGTAATACAAGGCAGCTGCTGGGAATGTTTGAGGTAACTTTGCTACAGACAGATTTGAATGACACGAATGCTCAAGACGAATTCAGCAAATTTGAGCAAAAATACAGAGAAAGGAAGGAAAGCTAACAGCAGGCCAGAGATGCTGACTCACAGCAGAAGCCACTAATAACTCAACACAGATATTTTAAGAACACCTCCAAGATCCTTCTAGTAGCAACCTGATCCACTGTACCAACATGTTTCTGAACAGGGTGTTTGCCAAAGAGTGGAGAACTGATCCACATGCCTCAGGCAGGAACATGGGATGAAATATCACAGACAGCTTCCTGAAAAGAAGATATTCTCAGACAGAGAATATTCCTCAAAAGGACATAAGTGAGTATCACCATAGTGAGCCTTGTCCTGATTAGAGCACCAGGACTGCTTCAGCTGGAAAGGTTCTGATGGGAACAGCAATTTAGGGGAGCTGTTTCTATTTGTAACACCTAAAAAGGACAAAGAGAAGCAGTAACCATGTCCACAGCCTGCGTCTGGCTCACTGCAACACCCAAACACCTTCCCTTCACTGAGAAAATCTCACATGGTGTCCCTGCAGGGATGCTCTTAGCCAGGAAAAGCAGCAAGCAGGATCTGCTCACAAGGAGATGGACCTGTGCAGGAAAGCCTCACCCCAGCCAGTTGCTGCTGTCCAAGGGTGCCCAAGCCTTGCTGTGAGGAATCCTTCACCTGTGATTCAGTGCTCAGTTTCACTGCTCCCTCCTCTGCTGGGAGCTGGATTTTTTCTCTGTCCAGGATCTGTTGCTGTTCTTTCTGCAATTCCTCCTCCTCCAGGTACCTGCCATGGATTGGATATCTCAGTACAGGAGAAGCAGGACTTCTCAATCCCCAGAAGTTTGACCAAGAAATCCTTCTGCATGTTTTGGGATGGACCAAACAACCCATATGAATTGTACTCTCTCAGATAATGGATTAATTACTCTGGTTTTAGCTCAACTCCCCAGTTAACATTTACCTTGCTGACCTGCAACTTCCACTCCTACCTACCTCGCTCTTAGACTCTCTTTCAAAAACATTGCCAAAACATCCTGATCCTAATCTGTGCCTGCTGCTCCATTTTTAATTTCCTCTTGTGCCTAGTTTCCAATTTCTCTCTACCTTTCATCTGCAATAAGTAAGAAACAGTATTTAATCCTCAGTATTTTCAAGAGACACCTTGTTATCACTGATGGATCAGGAAGAGGTGCCTTTAGCACCTGTAGCAAGTGACAGGACTTCTGGCAGAACTTCTGGGCCCTATTATATGTTTTGCTACCACACAGAACTTTGAGTCTGAGCTGCAAGGAGCTGCAGTCCATGATGTTGAGCAGAGGTCAAACTGCAGGGCTGCTCAGTTTAGGCCAGAGGAAATGCAGGGAGGAAGGGCACAGTGCCATACCTGCGCGGGATGGAGACACCATAGCCAGCAGTACTCAGCAGCTTCTGGTCTCTAAGGCAAGCACTGAGCCAGGCTGCCTTCACCAGCCGCAGCCCGGGGGGCAGCCTGCTTAACCCGAGGAGCCGAAAGGCGCGCTCGCAGTCCATGTCCTCGGCCACGATGGCGTGTGTCACCTCCGAGCAGAGCTGGCCGTGAACCACGCCCCCGTGCTGGGCAATCTGCCTGCGGAAGAGCTCGGCCCGGGCCCGCCCCAGGCCGGCTTGCAGCACGTAGGCGACGACTGGCTTCAGCCACTCTGCTGAGGAAAGCACGGGGACACGGTGACAGAAGTGCCACAGCACAGCGGGGTACAGCTCTCACACGGGACTTGATGGCAGCAGCCCTAGCAGGCAGTCTCTGGGGACACACCGAACCAAGCTGGCCATGAGCACTACAGAGAACAACCGAGGGCCAGAAAAAGCACCTGGGGAGCAGCACTTGCAGCTAGCACGCTGGGTGTAAGCATTATAACCTGCACCACACGGACACAGGACTTACCCTCGGGTATCTCTGCTCCTTGCTCTTTCAGGATCTTTGGAGGGATGCTTTTCTCCGAGTCATCCCTCACCTTCTTCCTCTTGGGAAAGGCTTTGACAATCCCCCGTGGCTCCATAGGCCCGGTGGGAAAGTTAGCAGCAATTGCTACACACAAAAAAGAAAGAGCAAGGTTGCTTAGATCTTACCTAACCACAACTCAAGATTCACCCATGCTGCTCACTGTCTTTGTTGTTCTGAAGTTTTTTGTTGTTGCCTTCCAAAAATGCTCAGCCTGAGGGAAGCAACCAGAACCAAGAATTGCAGTCCACAAGGTCAGAAAAACCAAAGTCAGAAAGTCACTTAAGTTAACCCTGAATGCCTTAGAAACTTCAGCAGCTGAGCTCTTACAATGGAAAGCATTCAACTACTTTAACAGTTTAGAGCCCCCATCTGCTCAGCCTAAAGAAGCAACTTTATTTCCCAGGTACTTCTCAAGCACATTCCCAAGAGGGAAACACTTCCCCTGCCAGGGCTGAAATCCAGTCACCTACTAGACAAAACACTGATTGGCACCAGGTGTTTCACACGAGAGGAAAACTCCAACTTGGCTTCATCTGGAAACAGCAAATTTGACCAAAGATTAACTAGCCAAGTTCAATGTGGGTACAACCATAGCTTTACCATGACAGGCCTTGCAAATGCAAACTTTGCAGCTTGTACTAGCAGGCCACAAGAAGCTCAGTTTTTTGTAGCCCAGACAAGCCCCAGATCACTGTATATCCCAACAGCCCCCTCCACGTGGCTGCAGCACTGAGCGAACACCAGCCTGGTTCCCCCTCTGTGCACCACTCTGTGTTTCTCTTAGAGTTCTCACACACAGTCCACCACAAACCTATCCTATCAAACCTGGAAAAGCTGAAAATGGTCCCATCGGGCCATGGCTTCCTGCTATGGTCACCTTCTCATCTGAGCACTAAACATAATCCTCTGAAAACCAACCCAGAGCTCCACTCAAGCCCTCACCTCTGTGAGGAAGAGTTCAACTCCATGGGAACAGAAATCCTGCCACACTTGTAAAACTCACCTTCGCTGAAACGTTTCAGTTTTCAGGACGCTTTGACAAAAAAAAAAAAAAAAAGAAAAAAAGCCCTCTGGACACAGTAATCCTTTCTATTAGGTAAAGAAAAAACCCACCCCAAGAGCCCGCCAAGGTTCCGGGTGCCCAAGCGCGCTGCAGGGCTGCGAAGTGTGTTTCTGCACGCTGTGCTTTAACTCCCACAACCCACGGGCACCAAACCTGCCTCCTCAGGCCGCGAAGCTTTCAAGGCCGCCAGCTCGGGGCTGGCAGCACCCACAGCCTCGGTGGCAAGAAGGATCCCCCGGCCCTCGCGGCTGTGCCCGGGGAGCCGAGGGGGGCGGCCGGGAGGGGAAGGCCCCAAAGGAGCGGGGCCGGGCCGGGCCGGGCCGGGCCGCGCTCAGCTCGCCGGGCCGGAAGCGCTTCCGGCGGCGGGCGGAAGTTTCCGCGTTGCCGCGGCGACGGCGCGGCCGCCATGGCGGTGCCGAGCTGGCTGGAGCGGCTGCGGGCGGCCGGCAAGACGGCGCTGGTGCAGGACGGTAACCGCGGGGCCAGGGTCGGGATAGCCCGCGCCTGCCCCCGCCGCGGAGTGAGGGTGGTCCTGCGGCGGGCGGGCGCGGAGGGGAGCGCTCCTGGGCACAGCCCCCTCCCCGGGCAGGGCCCCCGGGAAGGACACAAGGACATCAACGCGGGCAGGGGGACGGGGTCACGGACAGGGGGACAGAGCCCTACACGCAGGGGTAGCTGTGTCCCCTTTCCTCTCACCATCCGCCTTGCCTCTAGGGAAGCGGAAGATCCACTACTTGTTCGAGGATGGCAAGGAGATGGCCGAAGAGTATGACATGAAGACTGGCCAGTTAATCAGTAAGTGGTGCTCTGCAGGGCAGTGGGTCTGTGCCCTCGGGCTGGGGTGTTGAGAGGGACCACCTGGTCAGGAACAAATCATCCCTGCCTACTCTGGGAGGCGGGCATTTTGTAGGGACAGAAGTAGGATGCAGCTTGCAGCCAGGGTTCTCTGACTTTCGTATCACAGCAGACCTTGCTTTAGCCCAGGATCTCCCCCAGACATCCCATCTGTCACAGCAGACTTGGATGGACCACATGGGATTGCCATCACAGTTGCCAGGCACCAAGTCTGTACCACATGAAGGGCTGAAATACGCTTTTTGGTGGCTTCTGCTACCGCAAACAAAGTGTTGTTTATGGCTCGTGTCCAAAACCACATCAGCTGCAGCACAGCACCTGTCGCAACCCCACCATGGCTTCAGCACCAAATAGCAAAAAAGAGGCATTCAGCACAGAATTTCTGACCTAGGAATAGGCCAGCTAGCAGATCAAATCACACCGAAGTCGAAATGACTGGAATTACATATATTCATATCATCTCAGTGTGCTGGGAGCTTTGGCAGTCAGTTGCTGGAGTTCTTAGAGAGCAGAAGAATGAAAACCCTTCTTCTCTCTTCCCCAGGTAGAAAATGGCGAGAGAAGAACACCCTTGGGGGCACTGGCAAGTGGCAGGTGGAAGTGGGAGAGCCGACCTCGCCACTCCTGGGAGCACTGGAGTCAGAGCTTATAACAGAGAGCAGCTCCAATGTATGCAAGGGTCTGCAGGCACCACTGCACCTAAAACTACCTTGTCGTGTGCTTACAGCAGTAGCTGGTAGAGCGCAGGTCACCAAGAGACAGCCTTAATGCACCCAGCACTCTGCTACAAGTCACCCCAAAACTGCAGGGCTGAGTGGAAAGAAGCCACAGCTTAGGTTTTTTAGGAGTCTTCAAGAGATTTGTAGTTTCCTTAAACAAAGAAACTGTATTTCTGTGTGGCCAACTACTACACTGTCTTGAAAGAGTGGGGTGAGAGGAAGGCCAGTGCCAGGACAAGTCAGGGGACAGAAAACAAAGGTGGTAGCAATGAAAGGCACAGGCAGTGCATAGCAGGCTGCTCCAATAGGGCACAGCTTGTTTCATCTTCACACCCCTCTAGCTGAGGGTGCAGCTGTTTTAGTCTCTCATCATCTTTTCAGAAGCTGTGCTTCTGAAACACAAGCACAGCTCTGCACCACAAATTGGGGCAGAGCCAGGACTGAATCCAGCAGGTTCCTAGAGCAGGCAGAGCTCACTATTTGGTTGTCTGTGAGGAAGAGGCCCCTGTAACCCTGCACTGCAAGGCTTCCTCACTGAACACTCTCAGCCTCCTGCAAGCAGTGCCCTGGGCAAAGGCAGAGCAGCCTTAGCTGTAGGAGAGTGGTGCTCAGGCAGCTTCTTGAGTTACTCCCTAATGCTCCAGTGAAAGAACAGCTGTTCCCATGTGGAGTCTCACAAGGTAGTACGGGAAGGAGACAGGGAGGAGAGGAGACAGCTGGAGGGGCCTTGCTTAAAGGTACTTATTTGCTGTAGCCCATCTTCATGAGGAAGGATACCCTGAGCAGCTTCCAGTGGCGGATCCGGAACCTTCCCTACCCCAAGGAGGTCTACAGCGTGTCCGTGGAGGAGGAGCAGCGCTGCTGCGTCGTGCGCACCACCAACAAGAAGTCAGTAAGGACAGCACTGCCGCTGCTGCAGTCCCTTGGGGTGGGCTGCCACGGGGGCTGTCCCCTCTTCTGTCCCTAGTGTGCAAGGGATGAGGGCCTCACCTTGCAGCACATCTCCTGCTGCCCAGTTTCCACTCCCAACTGCCTCAGACACATTTATAAGCTCTGCACTGGACATTGCAAACTCATCTTGGCTCCTCTAGGGTGGTGCTTGCACTGTTCTTACTGTCAGATGTCACTTCCTTAGAAAAATTAAGTAAGAGCCTTGCAGACTTCTTGAAGCTAGAACATTCCATTTTCTCCCTCTGATTTAGTCACTGCATCTCAGAATGCTGCAGGATTCAACATGGACAGCAAAGTCACAGGCACCCAAACACATCCCCCTGCATAGTCACAATGCCATTGACATGATCTGGAGGTAGCGAGCAAAAAAGACAGACTGAACCTGGGAAGGAAGCACCACAGTGTTCTGCCAAGTGAGATTTGAGATGGGAGGAAGAAAATGGAAAATCCCGTTAAAGCCACATCTTGCAGTGTGTCAATACATGGCATCTCACATGGAATGAAACACACACTGTGTCCCAAAGCATGTACAACCTCAGAGAAGCCAAGATGAGCTGCAGTATTGGGAAGTGAGTGCACGGAACGAGCCTTGGGAGCACAGGGGAAGGTGATGGAAGTGGCTGTAGGTGGTGCTGTCGGCACAGAACTGCGGCCCCTCTGCTGCCGAGGGCTCCGCGCCGCGGCACCCGCGAGTCTCCCGGTAAAGGGCTGCTGGAGCTCTGCACACCAGCACACCTGGGGACTCAAAACCAGAAAGCTGGGGAGAGGGAAGCTAACCCATAGAAACAACAAAAAAATACAGCTCTAATACAGAAAGATGTTGGCCTAAATGCACACAGAGGAATTCACAGAACAGTGGTGCTCTAGTAGGGAGACCATGTAGGAAAAGATGAATGAGATTCCCATCAGCCACACATGGATATCCATGGAGCTAGGACAGGAGTGGAGTACTTGATCCTAAATCCAACCACATTCTGTCACAGACAGGCTTATCTACTCCCAGTCCTACTGATAGTGGTGTGTATGTGGGGAGTTCCTTGCCTGTGTATGTGGGAATTTCCTGTGTAGGTGCCATAAGGTTACAATGCAGCACTGAGGCTTTACCTACACCCTACCTGACTTCTGGCTTTTTTGTACCTCTCTTGGGAGGGTCTTCCATGACACTTATTCTGACACTTGTTCTCTCACAGACCAGTGCCAGAGGACCCAACAGCCACTCATGGCCTGTGTCTGACAGTTAAGGACTTTCAGAATTAAAGCTGAAAGCCAGCTCACTGAGGACAAGAATGACGTTGCTGTCAGTAGGGAGCAGGGACAGACACCAGCACTAGCACACTTAGTACAGGCTCCAGGATATCTTAGATCATTTCTCCTGGGTCTCGGCCAGGGCAAGGCACCACTCAGCAACTAATTCCAAGATAGCAACAACAGCCTGGAATCCACAGAGAGCGTGCACATCACTACGGGAGAGAAAGGAAGCCTCGGAGCCTCTCCAACCCTTGGAAGTCAGCCATGCTGCTTCTGAGCAACAGAGCTGTGCTGACCGCCAGCCAGAGGCACAAGTAACAGGATGGGCTGCCAAGTCACTACTGAATAGCTCAGCTCTAAATTCTCAGCATACCAGTAGCAGTTTTCCCTGCGGGCTAACAAAAAGTGGGTTTCCAGTAGGAAAATAATAGAGGTGATTTGACATACATACTGTGGATCTCGGGCCAGGACTCGGGCTCAGAGTGTAATACTGCCCCTTGGCCATGGGGTGAGAGGAGAGGGCAGAGAATCAGCCTGCACCGGCTGGGATAACCACCCATCAGCTACCTCCCCAGCCCAGACAGGAGCTCTTCACTTCCAACAGTCACTCTGTTCCCTCTGGCCACGGCAAGGGCTGCTCAAGTGGGATTTGCTTAAAACCTCTTGCTGTAAAATAAATCCATTAAACTGAACTCTAAAAACAAACCTAGAAAGCCACCTCCCCAAACGCCAAACGTGATTCAATTATTGTAGTGAGAGGCAGTGGTAATGTTAGGAGGAGGAGGGGTTGGCAAGGCAGATCTGGTTTCCTTTGATCTTGTCACAGATTTTAGTTTGAGGCCAGCCAAAGCCATTCTTCTCCCCTTCTCCTTAGTCCTGGGGCAGCAGAATGCTGCTGTTTCATTGATGACTCCCAAGGCCCTTTGAAACAGTGGGTTTTTTTCTGTGTACTGCTTTTTTTTTGTCTAATCGGTAAGAAGTTAACACTTCCTTAACATGTCTTTGTGTTCATCTAATCTCTGCTGTTTAACCTTTGACATCTCCCTTATTATCCATGTCTGCCACCTTTTCCAAATACCGACAGCAGTGACAACACAGAACGGTTTGAGCCCTGCGGTAACAAGCCGTGTACATTCCTCCCACTGCACCGGGAAAGCCATTTGCCCTTTGTAGCTGTTTTCACCGTGACTTGGAAAATAAACTGCAGTTTGGGCAGAGGTAGCTAGAGAGGCCAAGCCTCACACACAGCCAGCTCAATTGAGAACCACCCCTCATGGCAGCAGCCACTGCCTAGTCCCACTCTGCTCCAGGCACCTCAGTACCAGCTACAGGCCAATTCCTTGGAGAGGACTGCCCACAAGAGTGTTGGAAGAGACTAAGAATCCAGCCGTGTCTCTGGGTGGGCACAAGACCACAAGCCAGTGTATTTGGTGCAGCCCCAGAGAGAAGCAGTAGATGCAGGGCAAGCAATGCACAGGCAAACACAGACACAGGTCTGCAGGGTTCTGGCTCCAAAGTCTTAGGAAATCTCTTAGCTGGCAAAAACCTCTCTGTCCTCTGCTTGGATGTGAGAGGTTATTGGAAGACTGGGATAGGAACCAGGGAAGGAGCTAGGAGAGGTGTAAATGCAGAGGAGCAGCACAGCCACCATCTGAGAGGTGCTGCATGGAGATGCTGCAGAGCAGAGGCTCGGGGTTTGTGGGCAGTTACACCTGGAGATCTGTGCCCGGGGTGTGCATGAGCACCACCATGCCACAAAGCAAGAAGCTACCTAGGAAGTACAGCAAGAAGTTAAAAAGAGGGGTTTAGGAAGGATTGCAACAAAGAATGATGTATCACAGAGGAAAGTCATGCCACAAGAGCTTTGACAGCTATTTTGACAAAAGCTTAAGAAAGCTGTTTACTTAGAGGAATGAGAGACCATGAGCAGGGAAAAAGACAACGAACACCTTGGTAGGGCTGAGTAGTCTAACCATAGCTGGCATTAATGCAGGCAAGCTGGAGGGACCAAGCCTGCTGTCATACACCAAAGCTCTTCAGGACTTTGCCAGCTCTGGTTTCCAGTTTGGAGGTTTGTTTCTAGTGCTCCTGCTAATCTGGGGGCACCAGCAGGCACACAACATGGCACAAGGGCCTCCTGCCAGCCCTGAGAGGTCTGTTGTCCTCATGTACACTTTGTAGACCACCAGGCTGTGTCTCAGCACTCCTAGGGACAGAATAGAAACCCCACCTTCTTATTTCTGTCTCCTTTCTCATTTGTAGGTACTATAAAAAGTTCTCTATTCCTGATCTGGACCGATACCATCTCCCCTTGGATGCAGCTGCCCTGAGCTTCAGCCATGCCAACAACACCCTGATCATCACGGTGAGGTTTTAACCATGCAGATCAGCAGTCTGCCCTTCTCTTTATGTCCACAAAGAAGCTAAAGTTTTTACACATGGGGAAATGAGGCAGAGCTGAGGGTCACCCATGCAGCTCCTTCTCTGTCACAGAGTCAGTGGGAGTTTCAGATTACACTGGGCATGCTGACACTAGCCAGGAGATCCCAGGTGGCAGGAGAGGCCCTCCTTGCTGCTCAAGGTGACATGCAGGTGGAAGAGAGTCTGTCGTGCCCTGTTTTCCATGTATTCCCTCCCTCAGGCCTGAGCAAGCCTCCACTCTCAGTGACACTTGTTTCTTTTGTCTCAGAGCATAAAAGCCCAAAGATCTGCTGCACTTTGAGGTCTCGGAGTCTTAGAATAATAAAAAAATAATCACCTGCTGCTTTGTGTCAGAGAGGGAACTCTTCCACACACGTGGAAGCAAGAGACACACACTTCTTGTTGCAAGGAGCAGACAGATGCTTTTGAGCAACAGGTGTTTGCCTTATTCAGTGCAGAAGTCAGCTACACAGAGGGCACACCCTCCGTGAGAAACCTGGCAGCAAACCTGGGCTGCACGTGCAGAGGAAATGGGCCAAGAGGAGCACCTTGAGTCCTCCTGAGCTTCTGTTTGCTACTGACCAAACCTTGCAAAAAGCACCTGCATCCACCGCTAAGCTGCAGCTGGGTGAGAGGCCTCTGAAAGGAAGATAGAGGAACTGCAACTCTTACTTCTCTCTGCATTAAAAAAAAACCCACACATATATCTATATATATATATACAGATATATATATATATAACCACTTGTGAGCATACGATCAGTGAGCACAGCAAGGATCTGCTTGCCAGGATATTCCAGAGGGGTTGATGGGGGCCAAGATTCCACACCTAACTGGAAAGTTTTACTTGCACCGTAAAAGACACTCCAGAACTTGCCAAATGTCTTTAGCTTGATAGCACCACCTCTCTAGACAGGCTTCAGAGGCTGCTGGTAATGGCAAGGCCTCCCTTGGCAGGAGGGCCCTTGCTGGGCTGGCAGCAACAGGTTGCAGTTGGTCTGCTTGGAGCAGAGGCTGAACAGGAGTTCAGGAGTGCTAAGGGCATTTCTCTCTGTCCTACAGTACCAGAAGCCGAAGGAGATCCTGGCTGCAGAAGAGCAGCTGCAGAAGGAGCTGAAGAAGATAAAGGCAGCTAACAGTGGGGATGGAGACTGTAAGACCCAGTAGGCAGTGGCTGCTAAGAGGTTGAGGTGAGGGGCAGCTCTCTGGCACAGCTTCATGGTGTTTATTTTGCCTTATCTAATAAAAATGTTGTTGTTGTTGTTAATAGAGCCATTTAGAGGAATTTTTGTAAGCCTAGGAAGATGACAGGGCAGTTGACCTGGCCTGCTGATTTATGCAGACATTTCATAGAACAATAGAATGATTTGTGTTGGAAAGGACCTTAAAGATCATCTAGTTCTAACCTCCCTGTCATGGGCAGGGACACCTTCCACTAGACCAGACTGCTCAAAGCCCGATCCAACCTGGCCTTGAACATTTCCAGGGTTGGAATGATCCTTCTATGAATTGTGGGAAGCTGCAGTATGCAAAGGAAGCACACCACATCTACAACCAGCAGCCCTGTCCCCATCCAACATGACACCTCGGGAATTCCCCATCTGCCACCATTGCTGAAGGCAGTAATGTTTGGAAAACAAGAACTCCCCCCTCACACCCATGACTTGCCTGGGATGTACTTGGAAGCAGCTCCTTCCTGTGCAGTTATGCAGCTCCTCCGTGCAGTCAGGATGCTCTGGTGACTTTGCTATCTCGGCAAACAGCATCAGTGTTTAGACCTGAGTGGGCACAGCCAATGAAACAGGGTAAAGAGGAAGACATGCAGCTGCTTCCTTACTGCCAGCCATCCACCACGTGACAGGGCTGTGCAGAGGGCAGGAACCAACGTGCAGCTGCCTCCATTTGCGTGGCATGGAAGGGAAGCAGTGGCTGGGCCACTGGCCAGCTAAGGAGCAGCAGCTGCCCACCCTTCTTTTGTGAAGGCACAAACATGGACCACTGCAAACCTCACTGCACAGGGACAGCCCCAACAGTGCTGCTTTACCAGCTCCTCCAACAGCCATCCTCTTGCTTAGATTTCTGAATGTTGTTCCATCCTAGTTCATCCTTGAACACTTACTACTACACAAGCAAACCCTACCTCCAAAGTGAGCTGCTCATGGGCTCCTAACATAGCTCCCCTGATGAGGCTGCTTTCAAACCGTGACAATTCTTTAGACTCTGGGGCTCCAGCAAACATATTCCTCCAATTCTTGTGCATCACAAGGGAAGAGCAGCCTCCTGACAGTGGAAATTAATATACTAAGTTCTAACAAAGCACCATGCTAAGTGGCTCACCCCAGGAGTGCTCTCAGTTTGTGTTAAAAACCTCTCCTCTGCCTACCCAGGACACCCAAACTCAACCAAGAAGGGTTCCCACACTTCCTTCCCCAAGGAGGGCCAGACCCCAGACACCACTCACAGCACATTATCCACATCCAATCACACAGCACCGAGCATGCTGAAAGGTATGGTTGTTCAGAGACCCACGTCAGGTTCAGAAGGATGACACAAAAAGGAGCAGAGCCCACTTGAATGTGTCTACAGGATCCCAGTAAATCACATCCAGGTGCTCATAGTAGTCTGGTTTGCTGCTTCATTAAGCAGGCACCAAATGAGTCACAGATGCTACTTTTTGAAATCTTGTTTGAAAAAATGACAGGAGATCCAAGCTCCCAGGAACCTTCAATGCAGCAGTGTCACAGGGTCTAGCCAGGGAGAGAGATCTATAAGACATGGAGACAGCATATGAAAATAGGTCCAACCTCCCCCACCCAGGCCTCTGCAATCAGCAGGTAACATCATAACTCCTTCAGAACTTGAAACAAAACATACAATCTCTTTTGTTTCCTTTCAGATTTATTTAGCAAAACACGACTATTTCAGCCCTGCCAAGTGCATAGCTTGACCTGATGGCCAACTTGGGGAGGCACACTGAAAGCAGGGCTGGCTCTGCCTTTTAGCTCAATTGTTGCTCTTGGCTGTGAAGGACAACACAAGCAGCTGTCAGAACAGCAAGTTAAGGAGAAAGGAGGGCCTCACTCCAGGCACCTTTCCCTTCTACCAAATCAGTTCACCCCACACACAGCCTAGTCTTGTTTCACGTGCTTAGAGCTTGGCTGATCTCAAACTGACCAGCACACAGCTGCTGGGGCAACCTGGCTCAACTTGCCCCTCAAATGATGTATCCACAGGAAAAAAAGGAAGGAAAAAGAAAAAAAGTAACACAGTTAATAAAACAATTCCCGACTTGCACAAAATAAAAAGAGTAAAGGACAATTGGCCTATTATTTTCATGAACAGGCAGGTAAGGTGGAGAAAGTTTGGCCCTTTGTGCACTCTTCATTATAGCTTTCTGGCAGGCAAAAAAGTCCCTTCAGAAGCCTTGTGGGCCTTTTCTCACCTCTCCTGCCCTGCAATTCCCTGAGCCAAGTGTCAGCTCTGCTGAGTTGGGGTCACCAGAAGCAGCTGTGGTGCCCTTCACGAGGCCGTGAAGTCCAGGACGTGCAGGGCTGACGCCAGGGCAGCGTACAGGTGGGTGGTACTGAAACGGAGGCAGTACACTGGGCTGCTGGTGGGTGAAGACAGGTGAAAGCTCTGCAAAAAACAGGAAATCAACCTTTCAGAAACAAGGTCAGCCCAAAGATGCTGGGTGGTGTTACAGATCCAAAGGCTGAGATGTCTGAGAAAGCAGATTTTCCCTGCATATAGGGTAGGTTTGCCATGGTGGACTAGCCCCAAAGAGAGCCCAGCAGCCCCTCTTTCTTCTGCCCACAAGGCATGCACACTGGGTTGCCAGAGAACAGCTGAGAAGCTCTGCTGCTGCTCAGTCTCCCACTGGTGCTCACCTGCAGGCACCGAGTCTGCCGCTTATCCCAGAGGCGTACCACACCGTAGTAGGAAGAGCCGCTGGCAATCATATGGTTCTTGTCACTCCTTATGCAGTACAGGGCACTGTCATGGGGCTCTTCCCACTCCTGGACGCACTTCCTGCAAGGGCAAACCAGAGCAGGGCTGAGCCTCCACTCCTCCATCCACTTAGCCTGAAGGAGCTGAGTCAGTGAGAGCTGAGTTCCCAGACGCCGCACAAGGACCCTCCAGGAGCCTTGCGTGGCCCCAGATGCCAGCAGGGCAGGCTCACCTGGTGCTGGTCCGTATGTCCCAGTAGCGGATGTAGGTGTCATACCCACAAGAAAGGAGAAGGGAGGGGGTTTCATAGAACACATCCAGGACTCCAGCTCCACGGTGGAAGTCGGTCCCTAAACAGGTCACCAGCTCACCACTGCAATGAAACACGTGAGGGGAAGAGTCATTCAGAGCAAAAAGCCCTTCCAGTTCAGCTGGCCAGAGCACAGATGGTGTCACAGAAATCTTCCAGATCTCATTTCTGTGATACAACAGAATACAAAACCCCACACAGTTTTCCTCTCCCACCCCCAGCTTCTGCTATTGGTTGGGCCACTAACCATGAAGGGTCATGAAGGGTGACCAGCAGGAGTCCCAGCTGGAAGAGGAAGAGCCAAGGTACAGGTGCAGCTGACCCCCAGCAGAATGCGATCCCATTCCCTGGGAGAAATGACCAGTATTCTGAATTATATGGTTCCACTTCCACAGGAGACAACTCCCAGCTTAGTCAGACTCCAAATATTCTGCAAGAGCTATTTACATGTTCAATCCCATCCCATACTCTGTCCTTCAAAATACTGTCCACTGGGATATTTCCCTAGATCTTTGACACACAGCACAGACCCACAGGCAAATCAGACCTTCTCACCCAATCTGCCATGGCTGCTGTCCTCAACGCCCTCCAGTTATACCACATTCTACAAACACCATATCTGGGGCTGAACATCAAAAGCAACCACCCCAATGATCAGTCATCTGGAAATGACCTTCCAAAGGCTAGACTTTTCTCCTTTTTTTTGACCCTTTCCTCCTTTTTAATTCCTTGTCTGCAGTGAAAGAGCAAAACCAAGATCTCCATGAAGCTCTATGCTGAGTGCTTTGTGGTGGTATCACTCTGTTGCTTGTTCATATGCAGAACCAGCAGCTCACCTGGTGGATGGTGTCTGGTGAGGTCCCAGCCTGCCAGACCTCAAGAAGAAGCTTGAGCCACTTCCCTGGCTAACACGGAATGTCATCAGGTGCATGGCACAGCCTGTCCCGGTGTCATTCCACCTGCTGCAGCAGTCAGTGATATTCAGACATGACAGACTCTTGGGAATGGAGTGGGCAATCTGCCCAGCTTCTTGAAATGGCCACCTATTGCAAACCCTCCTTTTTTTCCTTCTCCTTTTCCTCACACCCTCTACATCAAAAATGCTGGACACAACAAAACTTGAAGCACCTGCTTTTCAAACTCTGCTGCATGGCCACCCCTCACTAACAGCCTCCTGGTTCTCAGGACAATGAAGCAGTCCTGAAAGCCAACAGCAAGGATCCCGCAGTGGGGTCACTCTCAGCATCTCTCTCCATTATTTTGTTACATTCTGCTCCTTGATCCAGCATCACACAGTTCTGAGGCACATCGCCAAATGCCTTAATTCTGTCTGTAATCTGGGCTAAAGCCCTCGTCGGGGGATAAAGACCACACAAAAGGAGAAATAGAGTCCTGGGAGATGTTAAAACAAGTAAACACCTTTGTGTCAGGAGAGAGAAATCGCTGATAAAGCAGATTAGCGCCTCGAGCCCTGGTGTCCCCAGATCAGAAGGCGAGCCCTGGCCGATCTTTGCAGCCAGCACGCTTCTATGATCACAGAGCTGGCGGCATGCTGGGGCCAGCCTGTTTCCCCACAGTCACTCTCCAAAGAGCAGATTATGTAGAATAACAATTTCTTTGTGGCTGTGTAATTCCCTCCGTGACCGTGGCTGTGGGCAGCTACACTGGACCTTGATGCCAGGGCCCTAGCAACCATTTAGAGAGGCCAACCAGCCCTAGCAATGGCCCCCCCATGCAAACCTCTCGGACAAGCTTTAACATCAAGTGCATGAATTAATCCCCCCCAACACGAATCCAGGGGTGCTGGCTTATTGGACTTTGTGTTTCTCCAGGCAAGGAATCGAGGGGATTCCAGGCTTCAGCCCTTTGCAACCTTCTCACAACACATTAACCCTTGGAAGGTTACTTGTAAACCAACCCAGCAGCAATTCTGCACCTGTCTGTGGGTTGACAGATTGAAGCACTCGAGGTTTGAGCACTGTGAGGAAGGGCAGTGGGGTTTGGTTGGCACAGATGGGTCATCAGATCCACTGTGGAGTGAGACATGGATGGATGTGAGTGCTCTGGCACTCTCCCACCCTTTCCAAGCACATAGATCCCCTCCATCTGCCATTCTGCAAAGCCAGCAGGACAAATGGACATGCACACAGCCCTTATCAAGGAATCTGCAAAAACTTCTTCATCCTACAAGATGTGTGGCCCAGAGCTGTAAGACATACAACAGAGGTATGAGGAGGAGTCAGCTGCTCTCCCAGACAAGAATCCTTGGACTACCTGTGAGATGCATAAGACATCAGACTGCCCAACTGACAGAACCTTCTGCCAGTTGCTCAGGCAGGAGCAAGGAGTTACCCCCAAGAGGTGAGCTACCCCAGCAAGCTCTAGGCAGCACCAGCAGCTTGGACCCTGAGCACCACCCAGGTGCTTCACACCTCACTGCAGTGGTACCCAAGCACTTCAACAGAGTCACATCAGTTTTTCTCCCTCTGCTTACATTTCCATCCCAGGCAACAAAAATGAAAGAAAAGGCAACCAAAAAAGGAAGCAAAAAGAAAAGGATTGGCTTTTCTCTGTAGGCATAAAATGAGCACAGATATTTGCAACTTACAGCAGCAAAGTAAACCTTCCTTGCTGGTTTGTTAATCAATTCAGTTCTTCTGGCCCAAGAACAGGTCAGCCAAAGCAGCTCTCAGGTGGGATCTGCAGCCCTTGGAAAGAGGAGCAGTTCTTTGGCAATTTACAGAAGCAATGTGGTAGTTGCTACAGTGAAGCACTTAACCATCTGGCACCAGGGGAAAATTTACTGTGTTCTACACTGGGGACACAAACAAAACACCAATGTGTTCTGGCATGGGCACACTTTAGGTGAAAAAGATGCAGAACACGATTCGTATTTCCCCTTTATTCAGCAGATTAAGGTGTCTCTGGACAGCTATCACCATGCCAGCCTAGCTCTATGAGCCTGCAGCACACACAGCCATGCTGAGCCCATGCTGGGAAGGGAATTCTGCCACCACAACTCTTCCACTCTTGGGATCACAAGTTAGTGCCCACAAATTATCCACTCTTGGTTATCCCAAATAATCCCTTCCCTTGAACCTCACACCTGAACAGCTTCCCCCTTTCTTGGGAGCAAAACCCATAGCTAATCCTTAATAACCCATAAAGGACCAAGATAAGGTCATGAACAGGCAACAAAACAGCAGCAGCTATACCAGCACATCACCAATGGTTTGTAACTACTTAGAGGGACAAAAGATACCTTCTCCATGAGGGACAGAAAGAGATGGCATAGCTATTTTGGACCTTTTTCACCAGCATCAGCCAAACACAGCAGGAAACAGCCGCCTTCTTCAATCTGTGGTCCCTTTTTCATCTAAACACCTTTCAAATCCCAGGTAGGCTGATCCTCAGTACTTCAGAGGGTCTGTCCTTGTTACGGGCTGTGAAGGTTAGTCAAGAAGTGTCTGTGAAGACTAAGTGAGCCCAAACATAGAAGGGCCACACTATCTCCCCACCCTGCCATGGCCCTCCAGCAGTAGAAAGCAGCTGTTTTGCTCCCAGGTCTTCTTCAGGCAAGCCAGGTTACCTGTGCAGATGGTTGGAGCTTTGCTTGTCTTTGTACTGAACAGCCTGGGCCAGATAGTGCCCGTGTCCAGTCCCAGTGCTGGGTGGCAGCAACAGAAACAACTCTGCACCAGTGGAGCTCTGTGAGGCAGAATCACAAATGTGACAGTGCAAGTCTTCTGGAAAGACCATTCTAGAGCAAGAGCTCTCAATTTCAGCACTTTAACCACAAACCACCGAGGCCAATGTGGTACCTACAAACACACAAGTAAGCCTCGAGTGGTGAGGAATCTCATAATAGTCCTAATTTTTCATACTTCCTGTTAAGCATCTAGACAGACTGAATAATACTGGCACTAATCCAGTAGCTGCCCACAAGGAACAGAGGCAGAGCAAATCCAGCAACCTATATTTCATCCCTAGTACAGGAAAGCTGTGCTGGCACTAGGCTCTGGACTCCTTGGTGATAGAACAAGATGTTTAAACCAGGTCGATGTGCCTGGTAAATGTATCCAACTGATGAGCCCAGCCATGAAAGGCATTTTGTTCAGGCACTATAGAGAACCCTTTGATTCATCTCAATCAGTTTCCAAGTTCTTCAAGACTTTTAAAAATTACTTTTAAAGTCAGATATTTATTCAGGATTTCCACATTTCACTCCTTCCTTTCCATGCTAGAAATCTAGCCATGAGCATAGCTCTCCTGATACCTCCAGAAGACAGGCAGCCCGGAAGCAAAGTCAAGAAACAGTCTTGTTTCTTTAAGTTCTTGTTCTTTTTTAAAAACAGCTTCAAGTTCTATTCCTTCTCAATCACTAATATGAAGACAAAATACGACCAGTCATGGCAGAGCCCAGATGGTTACTTTCCAGATAACCCATGGGATATTGCTTCACCAAGTTAAAGTTATATACAGCCTTTCAAGCCACTGCAACTATTTGTGTGGCCATAAGAGCTCAGGATCTCCCTGATATCTTTATGACAGTCAGAGTCCAAAAGAAGTCTGCACTTACCTCCCTGGAACTTGCCCATTTGCTGAGTATCTTGCCCAGCTGTCTCCAGTACACAAGAAACCACGCTCCAAAAGCTGGAATGAAACAACATTTTTCTCCCTACCCTCAATTTCTGGTGACCCCAATTCACTAGAATTGATATTATAAAAATATGTGAACTCTAGAAAACTGCTGAATTTTGAACATCTGTTGAAAACAGAGATGTGCAAAACTGAGGACAATTCACTTGCTCTGGAATCCTCATCTGTGAACTGTGATCATCCATCAAAGAGGAGAATCTGCACATAAGCAGATGACTGTTCAGAAACCAAAGAGAGCTGTAAACCAGTATTTCAGCCCCAATAACTATTTGAAACAAGACAGGTGGGAAGCATATACTTTTAAAAAAAGGTATAAAGAGCCCTATTCCGTTCCAAACACTGGGATATTTGATCTGAGTATCAAACAACGAGAAAGGAAAACAAATCCATTTAAAAATAATTATCCCAAGTGTAGCATTTGCACAATTTCTGTCACCCAATGAGGAAAGTGCACCAAAACCAAAGATAAGAGCTGAGCTGCTGTGTCTTCTAGATGCTTTGCAATAGCAGCTAAGCACTGAGGGGATGCAGCAACTTATGCTAAGAAGGGAATGGCTTGATGAAAAAATATCTGTATTGTACACAGGGAGAAATGCAGATCCTTAGCAAAGTTAGTCTTCTATCCTACCCCAAAGTTGCCCCTGCATTTAGACCAGGCTACTAATTCCTGCAGGGAGGTGTGGGATTGGATTGGGGAATTTTGAGGGAGCACCTCCAAGTGAGATGGATCAGAGATGCTGCTTCAAGTGACTTTCAGGGCAAATGCCTCTCTCTGATTCCTCAGAGCAGCTGAAGGGACTCGAGGCAGTAGGGGGGAAAGACACCAACGACGGTCTGAGATTGTGTTGAGAGGAGAGACAGAAAAGGGAGTTTTGCCTTCTTTTCTTCTGCTTTCTCTGAATTGGCCCACACACATTTTAAATGGTCCAATAAAAAGATACAATTTCTTTACCTTTCCAGCTCTGGGACCCTGTGAGTTTTTGTTGTTCGGGTTCCCGTAAGGTTAAGTTCAGAGGATAAACTGACACACTGGGCTATGGGAAAAAGCCAGTTTCTTCAAATAAAGCCACAACGGTGCAAAAGAGACCCTGCTGGGGCTTTTATTTGGGAAAACAAACAGAAATGGCACCAAGCCCTTCTGCTTTACGAACCAATTTAACTATAAAACCAATGTTCTCCCTCTCGGGGGTGAGGAGGGGAGAGAGACAGGACATGACAATAGTCCAAAACCTTGAGGGGAAAAAAAAAAAAAGACAGGACAAAAAAGGTTGTCTATCCCCTTTTCTTTCTTGTCCATGGCTCCTTTTCTTAGCACACGTGTGTTCTTGTAAAAACGATTAGATTGCAATTTGTATAACATGGTGACCCCCAAATTCAGACATTTAACCCCTTTTCTCTGCAAAGAATGTCAAGAATGTCTTCTCTGTCTTTCTTTCCAACGGGAGGAGTAGGGGGGAATTCTCAAACTGTGATTTCTTGGAGGAAGAGAAAAAGGGGGAGGCGAGGAAAAGAAGCAGGGAATTCTCAAAGCCTCTCGCCTTTCGCCCCACTTGTGTGGGAACAGGCGGCTGTATTGCTCCCTTTCTGGACAGAGCTCTGCAGGTCTCCTTTAGTGGGGAGACAAAAAAATGGAGAGTCCCAATCAAAACAAAGCCATCTGTTTAAATGAGCTACCACTAGCCAGTGACAGAGGGGGTTCCTCATTCACTCCTTCCCATTCTTCTCTCTTGCCTCTGTTGATTCTCTCTCAACCCAGGGAAAAATAAAGATTACTTTTGCTTTGGCTCAGAGGGATGAAACTGATTGATGTGCTTGGAGTGTCCAGCCCCCACCCATGCTCTCTGATTGTTCAGGGCCTTGTAAAGTTGTCATAAATATGCCTGAACAAGAGTTCAAAGGCTGCAGCATGCCCTGAACATGCACACATCCAAAAGGCAGGAGCTGGCCCTTTCTAGTGAGATAGGGCCAAGACTGCCATGGAGAAGAAAGGATTTAGGATAAACACCTATATGTTCCTCCTCTTACAATGATTTTACATTTAGGTTAAGATGGACCAGAGCCCTCTTAACAAAAAGAAGGGAGAAGCTTATGTGAGAGAGTTCAGAAACATAGTGTCACAAAACCAAAGCCCAAGCAGAAATCAGTAAAGAACAACAAGGCCTCAGTTTAGAGAAAATATGCATACCATGGGAATACATTGCACAGACAAGACTGAAGCTATCCATTATAGACAGGAGACAGAGTTCTGAACCCAATAAAGTCTTCTAAAAGGGACAGTCATCCAAGAAACTATCACTTAAGAGGCTCCATGGATGAGCAAGCTTTCTCCAGAATGGGCTCAAGCCAGCCATAGGCCTGGTGTCCTGCTTCCAACAACACTCAAGATCTCAAGGTCTGGATTGGTCATTGTGATTTAAAACTGTGTTCAGCCACGACAGAGATGCTGAGAAAGAAATGCAAGTCTGAAAGGAATAGGGAGTCTCTTTCCCACAAAACCTAGAGGAGTTTTCTTGGCAAAAAAAGATGCCTGGTATATGAATCTATAGAAAAGCAGGGCTGGAAAGGGTATTCCACATCTACTGCATTTATTCTGCTGCTCCCCAAACCCAGTGAAACTGGTATCAATGACAGGTAACATTTGCTTGTCTTTACTGTTATCAGACATATACACCCACTTCTCTGTGGGTGGAAGAGGGCAAAGAGGGACAGATAAATCCAGTTTAAATGCTGGGGTGAAACAGACACCCCACACTTCTTGGAGTTAGTCACCTTTCCTTTTGATCTACCAACTCCAGTTCTGAATATATTTGCTTCCTTCACCCAACAGCTCCTTTGGTGATTGAATTAGAGGGTCTCAAACTTGCATAAGCCTTGGAGTTCAAAGCTGGGGAGAGAATGCTCTTCTACAGAAATTACTTTAGAACACAACACTAAGAAGACTTGAGCCTAAGAAAACTTGAGTTTCTACATTAAAAACTTTTATTGAAAACATTCAGCAAGACTTATAACCAAGAACTAGACCTGCAGAATTTCATTTCACTCATCTACTTCCACACAGTTAAAAAATGGAGCACAACAGAAAACAAAGTCTAGAAGGACTGGATTTAAACAGGAAATCATCAGTAGTGATCAGCTGACTAGAGTCTTCAGTGCTATACGCTTCAACTCTCAAATTACACTTGCTGTTTAAGACCAGTACAGGGAGCACAAATTTTAACTCTATGGGCTATGAAGAGCCATCAAAATGGATGCAGATCAACATAAGCCAAAAGCTGAAAAGACAGCAACTCATTCTTGCCCCCTCCATGGACCAGATGTAACCTAGCAATGGACCCAAGGAAACACACACTAGAAATACAGCAGCAGCACATTAGCAAACTTCAGCCAGCTGCTTAAAGATGGTAACACTCATGCTGGCTCTTGGAAAGAAAGAGCACAGTGCAATAACACTACAGGCAGAACAGATTACTAACCTGCTCAGCAGCTGCCTGGCTACCTGAGACTCCTTCCCAACCCTCTGCTGAGGGCACCATCCATACACCTGAATCACCCTTCTCCTCCACTCCCAAATCACTCCCATGAATCCTCTACCTCCCACTTTCCCAAAAGCTGCAGACATCAAAGGCACCTGCCTTGAACACCTGAAGAGCAGGGGGTCTGATGGTCAAGAAATGCAACTCTGTATCTTCCCCTTCCATGCACTCTATTTTTTTTCTCCATCTCTTTGAAAAAGGTGGCAGAGATAAATGGAGAACAAAGAAGCAAGAAATAGCCACAGCTCTGGCCCACACCCTGCCTATTACTTAAGGGGGAAGGAACTCTTCCGAAAGAGAAGGAAAAAAATGTGCTCCGACACAATGGCTCAAAAGGCCAGGCAGCAAACCGGGCCACTTTGTACTGCTAACAAGGGAAACCTAATTACAGGAAGAGGGCAAAGAGGGACAGATAAAAGGGATACAAAATTTCAACATCTGTTGCCATAAAGGGATAAGAAGTGGGGAAACGCAAAGTGTCAGTTTGGTGTCAGTGACGGCATAAAGCTACTTTCAAAGGGCTCAGGAGCAGGGGAAAAACCGAACAAGAAATTAGAGGGTTCTTAAAAAAAAAAAAAAACACCAGAAAACAAACAAACAAAATCCCCACTCTGCCAAAAATACCTTCAAAAGGGGGGAGGAGTTGGATAAAGACTGGCTATTTAAAAGGCAGAGGATCTGGGTGGCTTGCAGGGCACAGTTAACTTTGGTTCAGTTTTCAGAGCTCTTGTGCCCTGCAGCATGTCATGTCATGTCACAGGAATAACACTGTAGGATTTGTGCATTCAAAGTGTTTGTAGCATCAAGACTACCATGTAAGATAGATCACTAGTCCATTTCAAATGCCAGGCTTTGCAGAATAGCTCCAAGAGTTGCTGCAAAGAGACCTCTGGTTTATTCTATCTTATGGAGATGCATCCTTGAGACAGGGGCATTTGTCTTTTAACAACATGCAAGACCACCCCAATAACATGGGAAGCAACAGTCCTCCGCAGGCAAATGACAAATGCTGGCCTTGGAGCTGTCAGTGGTGCATGACCCTCATCTTCCAAGGAGTTTAAACTCCCAAAGGCAATAGAAAGAAGAAAAAAGAGGAGGACGATTGAATAAGGTTTCCTTTTCTCTTGCTTGCCATTAAGTGGCTGTTCTGTTGAGCCACACACTCACACTGGCAAACAAGACAGGACGGTCTGAATAGAGAAAGGCAGAAGTGAGCAGAGGAACCTGACCTGCAAGAGGGGCAGCTGCCATCATATCCTTCACTAAAGGAAGGACAAGGGTACTTGGAAGAGGACAAGGAGTCTGCAAGCCCTGATACTTGACGCAAGGACACAGGTTAGTATCGTGTGGCCCATATTGATCACTGCTCCCCTTGCAGGCCTCTAATCACTGAACTTACAGCTGCTTCTACATACACACACCTTGATCCAGAGTGGGAATAAGTGCACAGCAACTTCCCCACATCTAAAAGCAATCAGATGGCGCAAGGTAGCATGTGAGGGGTGAGAGATGTCCTCCACAAGTGCAGCTAGCCAGCTTCAAAAGCATATGAAAAAAATCTAAATCCTCCTTCATTACACGAGACAGGGCCAGGTGTAGCAGCAGCTGGAATTTCAGCCATCAGAGACAGTGTTTTGGCATTATGCAGTCATTCCCCTGCTTTAGACTCCCTTGACAATTGCTTGTTGCTGCCTGTTGTGGCTTTGATCCAACGCCATCATCTCAGCAGAGTCAGAAATGAAAGACAGTTGTGGGAGCGGGATGCAGCAAGAGGCGTTTCCTTTCCCCACTAAAAATTTCCTCTACACCAAAACCAGTCAAGCCCTTTTCAAAGCACAGGACATATTTACAGGTGAAGATATTATCCCCTTCCTCTTGGAGGGATGAGAATGGCTGCCCCAGGGTCAGGGAACAGCGAAGGTCATAAATACAAAACATACCATGACCAACAGCGACAAGCATCAGCCGAGGACTTATCTGGCCTGGAACTAAGATGATCAGTACACAAAAGGTTATTTAAGCTTTAAATCCTTTTGTAGCACGTTACAGATCTCAGCTGTTGGGTAAAAAGACCACCTACCCCAATGGAAGAGAATGGCACAGAAACTGTTGTACTGTTACTTACTCACCCCCCCGATGCAAAGAAAACTTCCCTTACTGAACTAGCTGATCCTGGTCAGCACTAAAGACCTCAGGGCTGCTAAGGATTCTGTGGTTTTCAAGAACATAACTTATACATCATTCTACCCTTCCCAATTTTGTTTTTTGACAGAAGTTACCTGGATTCTGGTTTCAGACATCCCTGCCACGTTCAGCCTCTGCAGGGCAGCCTCTGGGCCCTTTTGTGGCCACAAGAAAAAGGTAAGCAGCAAACTCAGAGGTCCTGGCTCTGACTACCAGATGTTATCAGGACACACTGAGCACAGGAGGAGTTTTTAAGTCTTGGGTGGCTCTAAGATTTTAAGTTTCCATGCCACACTCTCACTCCTGGAGTCTGACCAGGGAGACAATATTCAAAAGCTTCAAAGCTACAGACACCATTCCCTACAAGATCACTTCTGGCAATCAGTGGAACCTTTGAAGATGGATCCAAAGCTCTGCTGGGAAGATGAACAGTTTATGGAGAGTCAAGACCTGGAAGGACAGCTCTGTACTCCCTTTCTATGAATAATGACACCAAGCTTTACATGCTAGAGTCCCAGCCATGCTTCCTACTCAGCCTCCTACCCTGCACATGCTCACAAGTCTACCAGCTCACACACAGGTCCCTGCAGAGGAAAAGACCCAGTGGCATGGTGCATTCCAGCTGTGACAGGTGAAGAGGGAAGAATAAGTTTGACACTCTAGCCATTTCAACAGAGGCCCAGTGGCCTAGGTTGCCTTGGCTTTTTTATTTGCCTGTCACTCAGGCTTTTACGTTATTGAAAGATCAAACTCCGCTGTGCTTGTTCATTACCTTAATCCTATTTTCTACACAGCTTTATTATCTCTTCAGGCTTCCTTGGGAAAGGCTGTCAGAAAGGCTGGGGCAGGGGGGAGAGGGTTGACCATCTCCTCACCCCTGTCAGATGCCTCTATTCAAGAACAGCCAGAAGACTTGATGGGCAGGGGTATCACAGCATAGCCTGCATCCTTCTGGGGTACTCCAAAGGCACCACTGGATGGATCACTAAGAAACATGCACCATAACTAATGCACTGGTGCTCTTTCCTGCTCCAGCTTGTCCTTTGTAGGATGCACTGTTGCAAAGTATTTTTGTTACTTCAGAGAAAAAAAAAGTGTTGGTTTGAATTTGTATTTGATACAGTTGACTTAAACAATTTACACTATTTAAACTATAGATTAGAAGGCAACTGGTCTCAGACCTACCCTGTGTCCACACCAATCTTCCTCTACCCTCTTTCCCTAAATACAGCTCTACTGATATCCCTCAGGCCCCTTCTGCCATTGCTTACCTCAATCCTGACAGGACTCCTTTGGATAATCTGGGCCATGCCACTCCTACCCAGAGCATCCCAGTCCTGCAAGGCAGAGCTGCCATTCCAATAATCCTGTGAAATATTTGCTGTCTGTCCATCACTACACTAAGACCCTCAGGCTGAGAGTTTCAAATTTGTCAGCAGCTGAGTCTCACATCAAGATTTGAGAACAACGTTTCCCCAGTGGCTAAGGTCAGCACCTTCACTGAACAGGAACTACCCAAAGACTCCAAATCAGAGGCCACAGCAATTAACCTCCTCAGTGCTTATTAGGACAAAGAGAAGACAACGTGCCTAAGTCACTTCCATAGATAACCTGTTGCCACACATCACCTCTCTGAGCTACTGGAATTGCCAGCCAGGAAAAGGTGACTTCAGAGCCTGTGTTTGCCTCTGGCTTCCCAGCACCACAGAGAAGTGGGTGAATGGGAGGATAAGGATCACCTTCCTCACCTCCTCTGGCTGAGGCATCAACAGAGACAAATGAAAAGGAGGGTGTAATGGGTATATTTTGACTGTATACAGGTAATGGGAAGAAACCAGGATGGCTGTGCCATCAACTGGAAAAGCTGAGAAGAAAAGCCAAGTTACTGAACCAGAACCACCCCCCACATATGACTTTCCACACCAGTTTGCTTTGTCCCCCACTCCTCAACATCTCATCTTCTATCATCCCTTGCCTATACTGACAAAAGGAATGATACCCTTTTGCAGCATTTCCAATCTTGTATTGTTATTCACTTTTCTTGTCAAGTCCCTCCCTGTAACCTGGAAGCTCACTCACCTCTCAAGGTCCCAGATTCTCAGAGGTGAGATGTGTCCACAGCAGGCTGTCCCTGTCACAAATGAGCTGTTTAAAAAAACAAAGAAACAAACAAAAAACACTTACTAATCCTCATGTTCTGAAGAAAGTGCATGAGCAAGACAGAGAAAACAGGTTACAAGACACACTTTGAATTCTTGTTCAAGATGATGTCAGCATGTCCCACCACATTTCACAAGGGACAGGCAGCAGCAAAAGGAGAGCTGCCACAGGACTCTCACTAGCTGAGTTTCCCAGATGCAGCAGGTCACAACTGCAGAGAACCGGCAGGATATAAAGATGTATTTGTAAATACAAAAGGAAAACCTAAACAGGAACAGCTGTAAACAACATTTTCAAATGACTCAGTACAGTACTTAGCATGTTTCATACACAGTCAGTGCTGTAAGCTGCAGAAAGACCCCATGGAAAATTTACTCTTATTTCCTACTTCATGTCTCACTTCTGCTTGTTGGCAACTTCTGAGTACAATCATGAACTGGCTGCAGCATCACAGGCCTAAAGAACCACAGAATAGAGGTCTCTGGTCCAGCCTGCTCAGAGCAGGGCCAATTTCAAAGCTGGATCAGGTTGCCCTCCCCAGTGCTCAGGCACTCTCTGTTAGAGGCAGCACAGCTCTCCTGCAGCAATATTTGGCTCCGTTTATACCCTCCAGCAGGGCCCATTCCAAAGTCCTCTTGGCAGTGCTATGTCCCCGCTGCACATGCTGGCTCCAGAGGTCACCTGACACCCACTGACCTCATACTAGTTCATAAGACAGAACAAATCCTTAAAATCAAGCACGAGGAACATGGGTGCTGTGCTCTCCAAACCACACTGCTTGTTTCGTGCCAGCTTCCCATTCTCAGTCCAAATAAGAGGAAGCAGCTCATACAAGGATTTCTAAGTAAGTTACAAATTACCTCTCACAAAGCCATATTTATTGCAGCTACTGAGAATAAAATGCCAAAACTCTGTTTAAGTCAATGCAACAAGGATAGAATGAACACAGGAAATGGAGCCTGCTTTAAATAAAAGCCATCTCTACGCTTTGCCTAAAGAACTTTTGCAGTATGACACAGGACTGGCAGCTGAAAGATGAAGGCAAAATAAGAAAACAATGTCATGTCTATAAAAATAGCAGTTAGAGCAGTTTTAAAACATTTCTTTGATCCTCTACAGCATTCTTTCTTTGGAAGTCAGGGTGTCTGCAAGCCTCTACTGCACCAGGAATGGATTCTTGCAGCACCCTTGACTTCTGTGAGAAGCACTGCTGCTGCTGCAAGAAGGCACTCAGCAGCCAAGTGGTGAACACAGGTTCAACTCAATCAAAGCCAGAGAAGGACCAGATGGAAGCAGGACTGGAACTCAGGACTCCTTCTACTCCTATCTCTGTGGTTTAGCTCAGCAACTGGCTTCTCCAAACCGTACAGCCAAAGCAGCACTGAAAAAAACACTCTGCAAAAGAGGCAAGCAGATAACATCAAACCATTTCAAACCATCAAACCACATCATGGAGGTGTCCACAAATTCTGTGACTCTTAGCTGCCCTTTAGGCTAGAAAAGGCCTGCAGAACTAGAGCTATTTCAAAGTGTCTCCTACATGCAACATTCCAGGTTCATTGGCAGTGCACATGCAATCAGCCAAAGCACCTGTAGCACTGGGCAGTCCCTGCAGGTGCTGCAGGGTGCTGACATTTCTCTTCTGCATGTAAGTCCTTGACCAGAGCCTGAGAGTGTATGGAAAATAATCCAATTCCTGTTGCTGTACAGCAGCCACCACGATCAATTAAGAAAGTGTGCAGCATTTAATCTTTGGAAACATGATTTCTGCTCAATGCTTGCCTTCTCTCCACCATAGTCCAGGACAGGAGGGAACATTTCTCTTTTGCTGATGTCACCCACCTCAGAGGAAAACAAGCAAAAGACACCCACTTTGACAGCTTGTCGCTCAAGCCCCATGTCTGGAAAGCAACACTTTGGTCAGGAGGTCCCTCTGCTACAAAGTTAGGTGTTGGGTTTTGTCCCCCCTCCCCAGACATAATCCATTAATAACTACTAAAGTCAATTACTGTGGTTAGAAACACAATAGCAGTCAGGGAGTCAGTCAAGCAGGCAATTGGGTGCTTAAGATTTTTCTTTTGGGGGACAAACTGACTCTGTCCCAGCAGAGAACACTCTCATGTGGGAGACAGATCCCTTTGTGCAGAAGGTATGCACAAGGCTTTGATGGTTGCCACAGGTCTAAATTACCATGGAGGCACACCAACAGGGAGAAAAAGGTGGGAGGAACAGCTAGGTCTAATCCTCCCTCATGCTGTCAGTTCTGGACTTCAGCTTTCCCTCCTTGGTCCTTACCCCTCACCCCTCAGAGAAAAAAAAAAGAAAAAAGAGAGAAAAAAGCATTAGATAAAGAGATTTTTCTCCAGCATGGAATACAGGCCTCAGGGCCACAAACAAGTCTCTTCTGGGTAAAGCTGACTCCATTCAGTCAACAGGAATTTTGTCTCATACTTCAGTGGGATCAGGTTTGCAGGCCTTATCTTTAACAGGCTGAGCCCATTAGCAAGCAAAGATAAGACTTCTCCCACAAGAGCAGGCCACCTTCACTGCAGCATTAGAATGCAGCATTCACAAAACAACATGCACAAGAAGGGGTGCCAATGAGAAATTCTTGAAGCCTGAGAACTGACCTTAAAGTCTGGATTCCAGGGCATGATACAGGGCCCCTCACCTTGAGTCTGATCTGCAGGCACACACCTTGAAGCCTCAGGTGTCTCATAACTGGGAGCCTCTCAGAGGTGACAGTTTTACTTCAGGCAAAAGAGCAATGCAAGTCAGCTTTCATATGTCTAAAACAACATGCAGATTGGAGGAAAGCATATCAAGTTTGGCTCCAAAACTTATGAAACTTCGTTTAGTGTGGAAGATCAGGCTGAAGACTTCTATCAGGCTTGTTTCTTTCAGTCTATCTTCAACAAGGCTCTTAGAGAGCACAGAGCACACATAAGAAAACCCTCCAACTTAGAGAGCGCAGCTTTTTCACAACTGTTGTTGCCAGCTGCCCAAGAAAAACAGTTCGATCTGAGTTACCAGCTTAGGGAGTGTCATTCATTTTTCCCACACTGCTTTCTAAGCCAGAGGAGAGACTAGATTGGGAAGAGGGGAGTACAGAATACCCTAAATAATGCAGGCATGACTCATCTACCCAAAGTATATGATGCACACTGACTCTGATCAGATGCATCTACATCCACCACAAAAACTGCTACGGCCAGTCTCCAGGTGGTCTTGGAGATGTAAAGCCCCTTCCCTACTAAGCTTCCTTCTGTCCTTTGAAAGCTGCTGACTACCATCACTACAAGCTCCCCCTAAAAGGCCCTTCTAAAGGGGAAAAAAGCACCATTGTAGGACTTCCATAACAGGGCATGTTGTCTTCACAGTGATCCCCTAGGAACTAAAACCAAATCAAAAACCAAACCAGGAAGGCAAGAATTTTGCACAGCATTAAGACACACATACTTCATAAACAGCATATTTTTGTTGTCCAACACAAGGAATCTTCCAACTCATCTGATACTTTGATGTCCTCTTTCTTATCGGAGACTCCCTTCTGACAGAGATGAGAGGAATAAACAAGAGGGGGGGAAAAAAACAACAAAAAAACTAAGATCCTGCTTCTCCAGAAGCCGACCTCTATGTTGCAGAAGAGACATTTCATTAGACATCATCCCCCCACAACAGAAGCTGGGCCAGGAAATGAAAGAGAACACACATCCTGGCAGTGCTGCTGGAAGAAACACGAGAACTCTCCATCTGAATTGGGGCTGTTGAAGATCCCATGGCATTTCTGGCAACAGCAGTAGTGCTCTGGCTACACTCCAGCTGCAACAATCCCATGGCTAGTCCCAAGGTGCCAACTACAATTTGACTCATGTAGCATCCCTCTTTACCCCATCCTGGACAGACCATTGCCAGATGTGAACAAACCAGAGGGAGGGAGGTAGATGCCCATCAGTCCTTTTGGAAAGATGTTGTTTATCCTGAGGCTTGGAAACAGTATCAGCTCCAGAAATACAAGTCACATTGAACACCACATACTTTCCCCACTATCAACCCAGCCTCCAGAGTAGGTCTTGCCTGAGCTGGAAATCCTGCAATGCAAAGTCATTGAAGGAACCTGGATAAAACAGGTCCTTTCCCACCTCTTCTCAATACACCTCCCCTGTGCCCCAGGCCTGTGCCCTTCTCTGTACTGTAAACAGATTGCTTCTCTAGTTCTATTCTCCTCTTCAGGGATTTCAAGTCCAGAATCTGCTTGACATGTGCAAGTGCCCATTCCTTCCTCCTGGTGCTCTCCCCCGGCCCCTGGAATTGGACATCGTTGTTCCATTTTGGAAACTATTATATATGGAGACTCATTGGACTGGGAAACAAAGAAGTTATTACTTGACAGAGTTCTGCAGCTGGGAATGTGGAAGGTGGGGGGAGAGAAGGGGGAGAACCAGGGGAGACAGGATGGGGGGGTTGGTAGCAATGTTATGAAAGCGATCAACAGAAAGGAGAGCTCAAAGATGGGAAACATCTATTTTAAAAAGTCTCAAGTGAGATGGGAAAAGAAGGAGAAGAGAAAGCAAGTCCAAAAGGGAGACAGGAGAAGAGAGAGAGCAGTTGGTGCCGACGGTGCCGCGGGTTAAACACACGGGTCTGTGGGTTTGTGTAGCCTTTGATTCAGCACTGACACGCTTTGGCAAGGGAGGCCACCGGAGCTGTCAAATCCTTCACCAACGTGCCCATCAATTGTATTCAGCTCTCCCCGACCCGCACTGGCATTTTAATTACTGTTGGGTAAACTAATTTGTACAAATGAAGGCAACTCTGCCTAATAGAATATGCAAGCTCTCTGACCTCTGACAGGCGATGACACAAGATACAAAGGAGGCAGAGGAAGGCTTTTTATCAGAGCCTTATTACTCTCTATTACTCCAATTAGTTAAGCTCCAGTGCTCCTAATTGGGGGAAAAAATTGCAATTAAATCAATTTTTGATGGGCTGAAAGTGGGTTACCGAACCGCCCTGCCTGTGAAACACTGATATTATAGCAGCAAAGGTCAAAGTCTTTGTCGGCACCTGTGGGGCCCCCACCTCCCCTCTCCAAGCCCCTCCGTGCCCCCCCAACACACACACGCAGCTCGCTAAGGCGAATCATTAGAACATGTCATGTCTTATCGCGGCCGCCACCATCCCGCCAGCCTCATCAGTTGACATCATTATGGAAGGTAACTCCTCCAGCATGAATACAGTGCTAAGGTCACATAAACTTGATGGAGCCCCTGCTGAAGAGCAGATGCAACAGTAACAACATTGTGAAGGGGAGACGAGGGGGTCAGAAACCCAGCACAGGGAGTTTTGCCACCTCCAGCTTGAGACTTCTCCAACAGACCAGATACACACAAAGGGAGAGAGACAGAGAGTGCAAGGGAGCAAGTGCTCCTTCCCCAGAGGCATTTAATTTGCAAGGAGGAAAAAAAAAAAAAAAACGGCACAGCATCAGTTTAGCATCTTCTTTATGAGCAAGCAGGCACCAAAAATATGCAAGAAATGCCACCTGCCTTAGATGCAGGCAATGCTGGACAAACCCAGGACTGGGTGGTCATGTCGGGCTGGTGTTGCCCCCTCACTGTCCTAGACCAGTTCCTTTAGCTGTATTTTGTACTTCTCACAGGATGATCAGAGAACTGAACCAAGCACCTTCAGTATCTCAGAAGTCAAGACAGCTGGGTTATATGTTAACATTCTATAACCACAAATTCAGTAAAAATCAGCAGGTAAGACAGTGCACCTAAAGCTCACCTGAGCAAGCAGAAGAATCCCACTGCAGCACAGCCTCACCTTTTGCTGAATAACCTTGCCAAAAAGACACAGCAGCTGAAAGCAAATAGCCAGGCTTGCTCCAGACTGGAAAGTTCTGGCAGGTTTGCTGCTGCTACTTTGAACTCACGTGCATGCTTCAGCATCCCCCAAGGCACCAGTTAACTCAGAGTTAAATTGTGCTCCTGATATACCTCATAAATGTCACACAAAGAAGGTACAGAACAGCTCTGCCATACCCCACCATGGACTCAGCACACAGAGAAAGCAAAATGCATAGAGAAGACCACGAACCCTGCAATGCTGACAACCACTACTGCTCCACGAGGAAATCCTGTGCTCTTGCAAGGAGCACCAGTGACACATGCATGAACAGATGGACTAATAACTCATTCATATGCCACCTCAAGTGGACCACTAAAAAGTGGTCCCCAAAAGGACAGCATTTACATTTTGTACTGAAGGGCACTGTAGAGAGGCTGGATTGAAACATAAAATCACATTTGAGGCAGAACTCCAGCTCATGAGAAAGAAGAAATGCTCATGTTGCTGCCTCCCAAGTCATATACTTCATGCCTCATGACAGAGGGAACATCAGCTTCACCTCTCCAGCCTTCTTCCTTGGCCTCTAACTTCATGTCTTCCTCCAGACTTCAGAGACACTCAGGCTGAAGAGCAGAAAAAGCTTTTCATACCCCCAAAAGCCAAATTCCTGGCATGGCAGACTGATCACCCCTATTCTACCAAGCTGCTTAGCAGGTGTCCAACCTAGACACCTCCATCCTGCCTTCACTTCTCTGCAGTTTCACCCCATACTCTGTGCCCAAGTTACCTGCAACCTTGATCACTGTCCCTTCAGCAGCCCTGCAGCAGGTAAGTTCTGTGAAAACAAGCCACCAGACACAGAGCACAGTCCTCATTTCTGGAGAAAAACTGAGCTCAATGACATCAAGACAAAGATTCCAGACAAGACAAACACATGCACACTCCTCCACACTACAGCATTGAATGGGAAAATACCCTTGATTAGAAACTAGTGATTCAAGCCACAAAACAGTCCTGATCTTCCTAGGCCTGTTCACATCTAAGTATCAATGCTTTCCCCAACACTCCACATGACACACGATTTTAGGAAAAAGCAAATGTTCAAAAGAGGACCACATTCAGATTAGCTCTATAAAAGTTGATTGAGGATCCTGAGTATTCCTGTACAAGAGGAATATTGGAACTGTGCTTTTCATAGTGCTCCTGTCATTTTTCAGAACTTCAAACAGAATTGCTTTTGTAGCTATACAAGTATTTGAAATCAACCTGCTCCTTTATTGAAGGAAAAGTCTTAAAAACCTGTTTTTAACAGTGTAAAATACATATTTACATGCTATGTCCAACAATCTTCATCTTTCCTCACTCCCCAAACCTCCGGGCTTGCCAGGCATGGAGTAGTTGTTCATGCAGAGGTCTTTGTACAGGAACTCCTTATCTCTCTCGAGACCAAATTTAAAATCCAAATGATGCTCAAGTTATTACTGTTATTACAGAAAAAAAGAGACTCCTTAACCATAACAGAAATTTAATCCAGAACATAATTCAGGCATTGATCTCAATAACTTGTACCAATAATCAAGGTCTGTGCCAAAACTGATTTGTCTGTGCATGTCTACCAGGCCTTTCTGTGAGCAGAGCTCTCTGCAGGCAACCACTGGGGTTACATCTTAAAAGCTGAAAAATAAAGAAACATGACTCAACTGAGTAATCACTTCTGAGTTTAAAATCTGGGCCGTGCAAGAGATACAGCTCTCTATTCCTACCACAGACAGCTTTCTGGGAAGAAAAAGAAGGGGAGAAAAAAGAAGTAAAAGGATGAAATCTAGGGACTTTCAGGTCAGTTTGAGGCTAGGTGATTAAACACCACTACAGCACAGTTATATCAGCTTATCAGTAACCAGAACAAAATCTCAAAGAACATATTTAATGCTCAGAAGCTTTAACATTAGAAATTCAAAGAAAGTGGCTACTAAGGTTACATTTGTGCTTTGAGGAGTTAAAGGTTTATTTGGGTGTTTTTTTTCTTTTTCAAGTGCAGGTGAAATAACCACAGCTGGTGTCTCAACTTCCTTACTCACACAAAGCACCCTCCCTTCCAACATCATTACAGAAGTCTCAGCCATCTGTAGCAACTTCATCCTGTGCTGTACTCCCCAGAGCAGCCTTTCAAACACCAATGGGCAACACTCCTGAGAGGTACCCACCAGACAACATGCTCTACCTCCAGCTGCTGCACAAGCCATCTGCAGTACAGTACATGGGAGTGGCAAGATAACTTTATAAAATCTCCGTCTTGAAAAAATTCCCTGGGTTTTCTGAATGAATTGAAAGGAAGGAACAGGTGAAGCTGCTGACTGAAAAGCAGAAAAACATGACCTCTGGATGAGATACATGCACAGTATTAGACACTGGAACGATTTGTACCTGCAGACTATCATGCACCTTGGGCAGATCTCTAAGGGCCTGGCATTCCCTTCTCACCAACCTGCACACCCACCTCCAGCCTTCACACCCATCACGTTTCCCCTCCCTGCTCTGGTCTGTACCGTTATCCTTCCCCCTCGCCCCCATGGGGAAGACACCCTGAGCTCAATCTTCCCCAGATCCAGCAGCCCCCTTGAGCTTGGGGCTCTGGGCCCACACACAGCCTTACAAGAAGCTCTGAACTCCAGCCCTCACTTCCTCAAAGCCTGCCCAGGTGTAAAGCTCCAGCGATTCCTTTTTCTTTGCCATTTTCCCTCCCTCCTCCCTCTCCTCCTAGCCCCACCAACATTTTCAGGCCACACAGTGAGCAAGGAGGTTGGAGTACATGAGGACCATTGCAGCAGTCGTGCTGTTTCAGCCCCCCCTCCCAACTCAAGACAATTTCTAAGAGCCATTTCTTATCCTCCCCTCCGTGAAATGATTTCTGTTAATTGCCTGGTGGGAATCAGTTATAGGTGGGGGAGACTCTCCCCGCACACACACCCTGGCCCCTAATTGGCTTATTGAAGTTTTAACGGGGCTTTCACCTGGAGAAGCTGGTAATTATTCCCTTCATTCCCCTCTTGCTTGTACCTGTAGCTTCACACTTGGGGCCTGCCTGGCTCCACGGGGGGGACTTTGTTCCCTCTAACTACAGGCCCCACACAAATGGGCCCAGCAGCAGGAAAACACGGCAAAGTGGTAATTTTCAGCCCCGCGTAATTAGCCAAGGTTCTTTCAGCCCAAACTGCTGAATGGGAGAGGGCTGCTGGGGAGGGTGTGCCATGTGGGAATGGAGGAACGGGGGCTGCTCTCAACAGGCGGACAAAGACCTCTCGGGGCTCCAATCTGGGCCGAGCAAGAGGAGGGGGTGGGAGCGGGACAGTTTGCCTGGCATGGCTGGGGCACAGCCAGCGGTGGGACACACACTGAGGGAGTCAGCCCATGGCATCCTTCCCCCAGCCTGTGGAACAGGGCAGTGCAGGATGCCAAAAAAGCCATAAAGGAGAAAAGAGATCCAGTGATGCACAATAGAAGCATGTGAAGGGGTGCGATGCATGACAGATTCTTGAAGGCCTGGTGTAGCCCATGCTCCCAGGACAGGATTTCTACTCTAGTACCTTCACACTGAGATTTAGAAAGGCAATAGACACAGGGAGAATAAGTTGGACATTGCAGATCCCAAATAGGATAGCAAGAACTGTGAGGACAGAGTGAGAACTCTTATTGCTGAGAAAAATCATGAAAAAGTAAGTCAACTCCTCCAGCATCTGCTCCAAAAGTCAGGCAACAACTATAACCAGGAGGACAGCAAAAAAGGCTCCAAGTTCTCTTTTTGCTGAGGCATCTCCCATTAGCAAACCAAAACTGTTTTTCATAGTAGGACCTCACTTGTTCTGTCTCCCTTTCTGCTACTTTGGTTTTGCAAAACTACCAGGAAACCTGCTGCATGTGGGTACAAAAAACTTGGCCACCAGTGTATCGCTCCTGTATTAAATCAGACTGATGTCAGATACCCCACAAGCCAGAAACTGGCATCCTGTGTGTGACATGCTGCCCCTGCTGATTCTCAGGACTTGTCAGAATCTATGCTTTTTTTGAATTATCACATTGCCTTCAGGACAGAAATGCTTGTCCTGACTTGTCAGGTCTTGTAGACAAGTTAAAGCTGCTGCTCAGCTGGATTAATGATCACAGCTTCAGTGCAATGGGGTCTGGGGGATTTTTTGTTTGATGTTAAAGTTTTAAAAAACTCACCTTGTGTCTCTTATGATTGCAATATCCTAGTAGAAAGCAAGAATTGTCAATCTAAAAGCTTGGTCCTGATTGTGCAATGAAGGCACAAAGATCCAGCAGGGAAGTGAAAAGATGCCACTATTACCAAAGGACAGGTACACCAGAGTGCTGAGCAAGCCCTAGGAGATGATGCAATTACAACAATCCTGATGACAAGGAAAGGAGATCCTCAGGGACGCCAATTGCAGGAAGGGAGCAGGCAGGCAGCACAACCCCCAGGGCACAGACTTTTAATTTCTGAGCTACCTAAAATACAACGGTGACACAATGCTGCAGCAGGTTGCAAACTAGAGAAGCAAATTGCCTCATTCAACCCCATGATTCTGGTTTCTTTTCAGGCCATATCTATTTCTATCACATTTTATGAAAGACTCTTCCAGAAAGGATCATTTTTCAATTTCAATCCTATTTATTTCAGCCTCACCCAAGATGCCTTAAGTACTTGTCACAGATAAACGAGTTCAGCCAGATACTGTGTGCCTTTGACCCATCAATTCTCAAGACTTTTCCTTAGAAGCAACTTTTGACACCTCTGGACAAAGTACGCTTGCTGTGAAATCCATGCCAGCATCTGAGAAGCAGACACCAAGAATGAACAAAAGCAGGCCCTTGTTGACCAGGCCAATTTCAAGCCTGTGCAGAGAAACAGAGTAAACATTCCCTGCACCAGTGGGAAGAGATATGTAATGTCATCTCTGCTCACACTTTATCACAAACTTTATGTGGTCCAGGGCTTTTTCTTCTTATAACCTCTTCTTATAGCCTTCTTACACCCTACAAGAGGACATATGGAATTGATATAAGTAAATATTCCAGCTGTCACTGCTTTGGACAAAAGTCTAAATATTTGCTCATGTATAGAAAATGCTTAAAGAATCATGATGCAAAAGAAGAAAATCTCTTCTATTTATAAAATATCACCTTTTTATTTTTTAAGGTTCGGGACTGCCAAGACCAATCCCAGTATTTTTTCAGATGTGACTGGTAAAGTTTTCAGTTAACAAGTATTGTTTTAAAAATGCATGTATATATATAGAATGACATTTTATATAAACTTTTCCATTAGAATCTATGACAGAAAATTACTTTTCAATAAGCAGCAATCCATGCATGCCAGTGAGGTCAGGGGGAAGGGAGAATCCTTTCAGGTCTGCCAGAACAACTAAAAATCAAGAATGTTTCAGTTTAAAAGTAGAGGTGGAAGGAATCTCTTTTACTGGTGCCACAAGCCACAATTATTTTTGTCTTTTCCCTTTTCCATACAGACACACATATAATAAATTCAAACTCTAATATTTAGGAGAATTTTTTAAAAAGTGATCAGGATGTTGAGGAAGAAGTGGAGTCAAACATTTACTTTCCTTATCTTAGCACACAGGCCAGCAGTTCTTTCTCAATACCATGCAGAGGTAGGAGCTGTATTTGTTCATGCTTTTAGGGGAAAGAACTCAAATCCCAAAAACAGAGTGCTTGATCTTCCTCCTCTGCCTTGTGATATTCAAACAAATTACAAATTAAGTCTAAATGAGTTCTTCATCAGGGGACAGGGAAATAATGCTCAGAGGGTTTTAAGAAGTCAAAGACCAGAAAAGGTGAAAGGGGAAAGGCATGTATATGGAGCACATGCTACACACAGAGAGGGCCAGGACACTGAGGCATGGAGACACAGGTGCTCTGTGGAGGAGGGAAGCAAAGCCTCATCTGCGTTTAACTCAGCCATGAAATGACTCCTAGAGCTTTCCTGTGCTGATCATTCCAGTCCTGACATGGACACGCTTGCAAACAACCTTAATCCACTTGCCCTTAAAGCTCTGGGCAGCTTCCACCTCACAATATGATTTGCTTCAGGGTTTTCATACTACGTGTTTGGAGCATGTCAACTCTTCAGCCCTAAGCAACCAAGATCCTGAATAAAACCCCTCCTCCCCATCTGCAGGTTCAGGGCATGCTTGGTTGTGAGCAAGCACCAGAGTGAAAAATCAAACCTGGCAGTCAGGCCAGAAAGCCCCAGCCCTGCATGCAGAGAATGACATACAAGGTTTCATTAACAACTAATACACACCTAAGGCATAAAGACGTTTCATGACCACCTCCGACACAGATCCCAAATCACCCAAAAACTCCCTGGAAAAATTTTGCAGAAGCCAGAGTTCAAACCATGCTGACATCAAGAAGGCACAGTTTCACAGCACAGATTATCACCTTCAGTATCTGTAATCAGGCTGAGCTGCAAGGCAGGCTAAGAATTATTAAATTACACTGATAACTGAGATAAGCCAGATGAAGATAGGAAAGTGATCACACAAAATAGATGACATAGAGATAGGGAAACAATAAGACAAGAAGGTGAGTAGTAATTTATTACAATGCTTTATGTCAGTATATTGGGGAAAAATTACACATAAAAATGGTATTAGAGGGAAAGGTTTGCATTGGAAAGGACTGAGAAAAAGACTTCAGGCACACATCTCAAATCTGCAATGGAACAGAGGATTACCTAACATACATTGTCCTTTCATGACAAAAAAAAATCTGATAAAGGGATATTAAGTACCACACTGACTCCTGCCACTCAGTAAGCTGCTGTCCAGGTGAAGCAGGACAACCTGCTGGCAGTCAGCCCTCCAACACTTCAAGGAACAAAGTCTGGAAGCTTTGAATGCATAGGCAGCTTTGTGGGTAGGAGTGTGAAACCACAGTTTCCTCCTTTCCTTTCCACTGCTTGCCCTATTTCCATGTGCTCTGAGAATTTAAGAAGTCACATCCAAAAACACAGCTATTAAAAGAACAACTTCTATTTGTTAAGTCAAACACCCACACAAAGAAATGCCAAAACCAAGCTCACTCACACGTCCTACACTGAAATGAGCACATTACTCAAACATCAGTATTTGATTCTGCAGCCAGTTACAAGTGTCCCAGTTGAAACTGACACTAATCTTTTATCATGTGAATGCACAAGAATCAATTACATGGCCATCAATTCATGCTGGGCTGCATCTCTGTGGACTCCAATCAGAGGCTGCACTGGGAGGAAGTGATGAGCTTACCACAGCTCAAGGATGCCTGAACTGCACTCCATAAAAACTCCACTCCAAACAACTGGCCAGCAAGTACCTGCAAGTTGTGGCTTGCTACTGCTTCACACAAGGCCATTGATACTAGAGTTGTGGTAGCTTGGGAAAAATATTAAAATTTTAAACAATGAAAGGTATCCAGAGAGAGAAATCATTCACTGTATAACCACATAAGACAATCAGGCAAAAGGTTTAAAAATGGAACAACACATTTCTTCCTCCTTCAGTCAAGACACAATACTGATTTTGAAAGGAGCCTGTGAAGCCCAGAACATTAACAGGTTCAGAAAGAAGAGATGAGCTGCTCACAGAGCTATCTTCTGCAAATAAGAAAGAAACATGGATCCAGATGAAAAGTCTAGCCAGGGAAGCCCTAACCTCTCCTAATTGGAAGCTGGGAAGGAATAGGCAGGAAAGGATCTTTTGCTCTTGTTTCTTACCTTCTCCATAGACATTTACTTCTAACCACTGCTGAACACCAAATGCTGGGGTAGAAGTATGCTGGACTGACCCACTATGGCTGGAAGAAGAAGAGAAATGCCCACTTTTGTCCAGCCATGGCCCATCAAGGTCACCTTTTTCACCTCCAGTGGTACTGGCAGATGCTGTTCAGGAAGAACATGTGAGCTTGGCAACCTTCTTTGGTCATTCACTTTGCATCCACAGTTTCTGTGTTAAGGATTTTAAAGAGTGCATCCCCACCTAGCTCCTCATTATGAACTTGTTATCCATGAGTTTACAGAATCACTTTCAAAACTGCTGGCATCATTCACCTTCCACAACCTTCTGCTCTGAGACCATCCAAAAACAGATGTCAGAGAAACATTACTACTTTTCTAATATCTGGAGCAGGCTCCCTTGCTTCTCCACTGTCAAAGAGGAGAAAATCCAGGGGTAATATACAGAAAATGAAAACATGCTTTAGGCCAAGACAGAATATCAGATACAAGAGAGAAACCCTTCAATCAGACGGTCCTGCTCCATCCCCATCCCTCATTAAACCAGCCTGAACAGCCAAAGCAGGTCACTGAACAAAGCACAGGTGTAAAGCTCAACACAGCTGCACCAGAAGGAAGAGACCAAACACAGCAATAGTAGCAATTGCTGCTACTGATGAATTCACTTCTTTCAGAAATAGGGAAGAGGTACACAGATTTATTTTTCCCCTGAAAAAACCTAAGCTGTTGGGTTCCAGCTTGCAAGACTCTTCAGCCCCCACACTAATAAATCTTTGGGACTATAAATCACCTTGGTACAGGTCTCTCTTCACAAAGGAAATGGGCTCTCTCTTGTCATTAGCTGCCTGTGTCTACCAACCATAGCAGGGCCTCATTCAAGTCCTCTTTGATGGACGGTTAGACTTAAAGGAATATGTACTTCAATCTCAGAGGGGAAAGAACAAGAATTTACTAATTAGACAGGGCAATGCACATTAAAAGCCAGCTTTAATACCTGGTTGCAAATTAGCCCTGCACCTGCTAAGTGTGAGGAAGCCTACAAAGCAGTAAGAGTACATCCCACATGTAGGGATGGTGAATGGAGCATCATGAACCCACAACACCTCTAAAGAGCAAGAAATTGGTTGCAGCAGTTGTGTTCCATGCAGTTAGGAGGGAAGGTAGAGAGGACCTGGCAAATCCTAGATAATGAACCACAGAACACAATACAGGCAACACTGCACAGAAAGAACAGACTTTCCACTCTGCCTTCCAGTCTATAACAGTTTCACACTGCTCTGAAAAGAAACCAGAGGCAAAGGAGCCAAGAAGAGAGTCAGAGCCACACAATTCCATCCACGTTGCCAGTGTCCGATTTAACTCAAGCAGAGATTCATGATGCCAGCAAGCCAAGGAAACTGAAGCTTAGCTACAGGCAAGAGGCACTCTGGCATGCTCCATCTGAAAGTGTATTAGCATTCAAGCCAGATGCACACATAAAGGAGAAATTCCTGCTCTTCAGAGGAACAGGTTTTCCTTCAAGGATGACTATCTTGTGTTACTCATTTGCTCCTCTCCAAATTTCAGCCTCTCTGGTCCTGTTCCCCTCTTGCCTTATTTTAAACAGTCTGCCAAGCATCTTCTGTGAGGACTGAAGTGACAAGGAGAATGCTGCAATGGGAGACATCATCATCCTGATATGTGCCAGACCTAATATAGGAGAAGCCCATCTCTGAGCCATGCTTTCCTTTTTATCAGTATTTTCTCTAAGCCTGAAGATATTCTTGTGGGCAGTGCTATGCTCTGTCAAAATGCCAAAATTCAGCAGTAAGTGATAAGTCAGAGATTTACATTTATGACTTCTGTAAATTCATACCGTCTGCAACTTCATCCCAAGCACATGGATGACAGAGCCTGCCCAGGATGAAGGCAGTGCTGCTGCAAACATCTCCCCCTCTGCCAGGAAACACCTTCTCTGTAGACAGAGCCCTTCCTTCAGCAGCTTCCTAAAATCCATATTGATACACTCATGTATTCTCTCTCTTGAGCTGGAACGGAAAAGTTTGTAACTGTAGATTGGAAGAGCAACATACATTACATACCACACACCTGAAGAAAGTATGCTTTTCTCTTCTTCTTCCTCTCCCTTCTCCTCTTCCTTCCAGCCTTTCCTGAGAGCACTGACTGATAAATAATCTAGTCATCTATGCTTTGGAAAAAAGAAACTGTCCCACTCTACTTCTAAGCAGGAAATGCAATGCAAAACCTTGTCCCTTGAATTCTTTCTGAGTTACTCCTTGCCCCCATTCACACATAGAGATGTACATATAAAGCACATCCACGTCTGCCTGCTCCTCAAGCTGGCACAAGCTATTTGGATCACAAAGCTGTGCACAAGCCCCAAAGCAGCCACCAGACATTCTGTGCTGGAAGTTGGCCATTGTCTTCCCAGGGATATAAGCAAATTTCTGTTGGATACAACAGCTCTAGTTATAGGTAGAATCAGGCAAACACACATTAAACAAGTGTTTTGTGCAGCATGGGCTTGATATGCAGTATAAAACGGGTCTGAATTGACTCCATTGATCATAATCAAAAACATACCCCTTTGCTACAAACAAACTAGTTCATTTTGGGTAGTCTAGAAATTTGATTCAGCAATCAAAACTTGAATCAGAAAGTCATCATCACCTGCAGCCTCCTGTATACTTTTTAGTTTCCTTCAGGAAAACTAGGACTAGCAACTGCCTTCATGTGTACACAATCATAACTTTCTTGTCTTAATAAATAAAGAACTGGTGCTTTACTATATTCTTTCTCCTGCAGCAGTCTGAAACGTTCACTCTGATAAATTCAGTACTTTTGCAGTTCTCTCCAAATATATTTCTTTTTACTTCTAGAAAAACCAAGGGCAGGGGGGAATCCTCCAAAGAGGCCCAGTGCTTCCCTCCTTGTAATGAAACCCTGTAATGGAATGCCCTGCACTCCAATTAGGAAGAAATGCTAATTTTCTCCAGTTGAGCACCCCCTCTAGATGTATCTAATTTGTTTCACTGCTTTCATCTCTCCCCTCCATCACATTTTCATTTAAAGGTTATGATCTGTTTGTGCCCTCCATGCCGCGCCCTGACAAGACACCCCTATGAGAGGTTGCAGGGGCCATGTCGCCCTTGCTAACCCCCTTCCCAAACAAAAACCAAAGCTTTTTTCCCTCCACTGCCTCTTTAAGAAATGCAGAAAGATGAAGGGGAGGAGCAGGGAATTGGGAAGACAATAATTAAAAATAAGAAGTAAGCCCTCTTGCAAGTTAGGTTGTTGGTTGTTTCCAACAAAAGGTTAGAGACCTTTGCACCATGACCAACACCAGTACGACCAGTGGAGGCCAGCCAGGAGCAACAGCATTACAGAGCTTTGCTATTTCTGCAGATCCATTTTAGGAAATGCTGCCATGCAAAATACTCTTTTGCAAAAGGCTTTGAGATGCTAAATTGTTTACCTCCTTGTAGGTCTTGGGGAATACATTTTCTCTCATCTGTCACAGGGAGAGTCTGGTCAGAAAGGACATGAAGAGGTGGCTCAGCTGAGGAGAAATTCTCAATAAAGCATTCCCACTCCTCTCTAAATGGCTTATGCCTCGTTCTGGGAGTCTGCATTCTGAAAATTCCTTAGGAGAGCAGAGACTTCAGATGGGTAGCAACGGGTCTTGGAATAGCTCTGCGTGGCATCCACAAACTTCTGCTGCCCTGGCTGCAGCTGGACAGACACACAAATCCTCAGGGCAGAACCCATCTGGACAGGTCATCCACCCAGAAGAGCTGGCACTACATAGGGAAAAGGCATCCAGATGTCCTTGCTGGTGCCACACCACTTCCCACAGAAATTTCAAAGGGCTTTCAAAGTCACCAGAAGACTATTACTGAAAAAAAATATTAAAAAATGCAGCCACCATGCTACCTCCAAGCAAAGCCTCTTTGAAGCCTGCCCCAGTATTCTCAAATAAAACAGTATTCCTGAAGCTGAACCCACAGTCCTCCCTACATACAAACCCTGCTCCTAAGCCAAGCTATTCATTACTTGTGTTCAGTCTCTCCCCCCCTTCACTTCAATTTTCTACATCAGTTCTTGTCTGTTAGAAAGGAAATCACAGATCTATACTCTCTAGACACAAGATTCACCACACACCTGTTGTCAACATCCTGTAAGTTGAAAGTGACCAAAGAACCTCTTTGGAGGAAAGCAACTAAGTGGGCCCTGATTGAAAAGAAGTGGAAACTGCTGGGTTCCACTGGTGGCACTGCCTGGAACAACCACCCTCTTGGAAAAAGTAGAACAGCTGGACATGCTGCCCAGACTGAGCATTGAGTAGCCTGGTCTTGACAGAAAGATAAAGATGGAAAAGTACTGCAAGAGTGTTTTCTGTTATTAATAGGCACTTTGCTAATACTGCTCGAGATAGTCAGCTCCCTCTCAGTCATTTCCTGCTGCAGCCACTGAATCCCATTGGTCACAGCACTATATGGTCCATTACAAGCTATTTCCTCTCTACGTTTGCAATGCCTCCAAAACCTTTTGCAGAAAGTCCTGATGATCTCCCTTCCTGCCTCCCTCTGCAGACAATTCCCTCATAATTTGACTTTCTGAGACCACAAATGGGGAGCGGGTAAGAGGCACACAAAGATTTACTCTTCATGGATAGCAGCCTTGCCCCTTCCTCCCCTTCCAGGCCCCCTCTCTATCTGGTCCATGCAAACAAACCCTGAGTGGGAAAGAACGTTTGGAAGAGGCCTGTGTCTGGGCCAGCCGCCTTTCATCCAGAAGATGCCTCTTCCCGCTGGAAAATACAAGCATTGTGTGAAAACATTTTAATATATTCATGCACATTCCTATAGCTCGCAGGAGCGAGTGGGTCTCAGCACCCTCCCCTCCCTGCCTTCCAAATGATTTTCATAGGCAACGATGCACTGGGAATACCACTTGTTTTCTCGAATGCCCGCGAGTATGTAAATTGTGGGAATATGCAGGCCAAGGGCTGTGGTTTTATTGTGCTGCAGAAAAGATTTTACTAATTACTTGCCTAAACTCCAAAGCAGTACGCCTGCTTTTTTACAAAGCGGGAGAGTGGGGAAGGTGGGGGTGGTGGGAAGAGGAGGAGGGGGACTAAAGAGAAAAAAAATAGCAAGGGGAAGAGAGTGAAGGGAAAGAGGGAGAAGGAAAGGGAGCACAAGGGATGCATTTCAAAGTTTCTCCAGCAATTGGATGGGGGGGAGCTGGGCCCAATGTGAAATCATAGAGGTCAAAGGTGGGTCTCCCTCCCTTGTGAGAAAGTGGTGAATCAGGACGGTTTATCAAACGATCATTTTCTTTTGAAACTGGGAGGCAGAGGCTGGGACAATTCTGCAGATGTGCTTGATGAGTTCGGGACAAAAATGGGCTGCCTCCTCCCCCGCTCCCCCCTTTAAAGTCTCCCATCAGGGGTTGCTTCTCCCTCCACTGCTTCCAGGACCCTCCCCTCCCTTCTTCAGTGGTCAGCTGAGACCCCCACCCACTGACCGCCTTTGTATTCCTGGCCTTTGGACACAGTGACAGGGCCCTTTATGAGACCCCAATCAAGACCCCCATGTCACAGGTACCTAGTAGAGATACCAGACCCTTTTCAAATGAGGAACAACAAGGAAAATATGCTGGCCCATTGTCCCAGCACGGCACCAAGGGAGATGAAAGGGCCAGGCTGCTCCCTCTCCGCAGCCTGCCTGCCAATCAACCCCAGTTATTAAGGTCACGATGTGGAAATTCTTCTGACCTACACCTAATCAAAGATGCACCAAGGACTTTTGAGACAACATGGGGGAAAGTGGGAGAGCAAGCATTCCCCTGTCCTCTCCACCCATAAATACAGTGGGGCTTCCACAGAGAATTAGTAGGAGTTGCCCCAGCTAGTGCTGCAGCACACTTGCCCCAAGTACCACTAGAGCAGCCAAGCAGAGCTCTGTGCTGGCATGCAGCCTCAGGAGAGCTTAAATTAAAAGCATTTCTCACTGAAAAGTTACAGAGTGAGCAACACTGGAAGTGGCTCAGAAGCCATGATTGAGGGCACTATAACACAAATACTAAATATCCTCTTTCCTATTGCTGATATCTTCGGTTTGAGTGGGATGTGGGTTTCACCAAACATGGTCAGCACCATCCAACAGAGAGTCCTGAAGAAGAAAAACTCAGTGGATGTGAATCTCTGAGTCTCCAAAAGCACCTGAAAGAGTGGATAGATGCCAGTAGGGCAGAGCAGACATTCTGACTGCCCCCTTGCATGATACAGGATGAAGATACCAAGATGATGATGATGATGGCAGTGGTTTTTAGGATTACACAGAAATATCTCATAGAGAGGAGGTAGGAGCCATGTGCACTGCCAGAACAATGGGATGGAAACAAAACAATCTGAGCATGGGTCAGACGGCATCAGAGAAGTATATCCCACCAGACAACTCCAGAGCATCAGAACACGGACAAGATCAACTTCCTCTGAAAGGTTGTTCTGCATCACTCACTGAGTCATCACCATACACCCAGAACAGTCAGACATAATACTTCAACCTGACAAGTGACACAAGAAATGACAGACTATAGTCTGTGACAGTTCACACAAAAAGGAAAGAAAAAAATCCAAACTCCATAACAGGAACATTATTCAGCATATATAGGATACTTCTGCGAGTGCATGACTTTGAATTAGGTCCTCCAGAAGAGCCACATAGTATAAGTCATAGCCACCACTGGCACACTTATGATCAGTCTTGAAAAAATAGAAAATTTTGGTACTCTTCTTTATGCACCATATCTACTGTCATTCAGGGAATATCCTTCCTGATTCCATGCCAGCTTGCTGCTCTCACCCTGTTGGCATTCTTCAAAGCCCACCTGGATGAAGGTCTTAGTGAAAGGACAACAAATTTGGGGTGGTATTATGGTGAAGTCATAGGAAGTGGCACAGTCACAGCAACCAAGCTGCAAGTTTTTTTAATGCTAAACACTGCTCACGTGTTGGCTCATCTTCCTCTGTCTTGTAGCTAAAAGATACCAGTGCAGTGCTACTCAAGCCCCTCATTCCTGCCAGAGAGCCTGCAGAAGGTAACAGCCTACCACTGGTGACCAGCTGGGTAAGAGATGAGAAGTGGAAGACTTCAAAAGAGCTCTGGGACAAATACTGATGTCTTTACACAAATCCTACTACACTGCTTCTCCACTGCAAGTCACTGACATTCCTAAAATTATCCCTTTGTTCCTTGGCTTTTACACAATTGTTGAAGCAAGTGGAAAACAGCTTTTTTTTCTTGATGTTGAACCAATTGCTCTTAGACCAAAAACTGCTTAGCCATGGCAAAGCATGGTCTAGTTTAGGTCGTTGTAAGCCAAGAACCAAACCGACACCTCAGACACTGGAGGCTGCAGTGCTCAGAGCAGACATTACTTAAACCGTGCAACACAAAAGACAGATACTGCCTTTACTTCAGGGCAATATCCTCCACTATCACCCTCCTTTCAAATGCCAATGGCAGGCTGAGGGTCAGTCTCCTGCTGTCCTCAGAGTGAATCAACACTCCTTTAGAAGGGCCAGGCTGCTATCTTAGGACACTACAGCTTCACTTCCCACCTCAGGGCATGAGCTTGCATCCTCTGAGTGACAGGTTCAGCCTCATCTGGGAGGAGTAACAGTGGAAGCTGAGCCTGGTTAGAGGCATCTGCACCTGGGGCTCTCACCGTGCAAGAAATGTCCATCCCTCTGTGTCCCTTCCCGCCCCCAAAAGCAGTCATTTGAAAGGCGGGGAGGGAACAGACACCACTCTAATTGTAGGAGTGAAACCTGGCATCCTCCTGCTCATCTACCTTTGCACTCCATTTCTGTCTCTCTTTGAACCTCTGGTACAGCTTGTCAGGTCGCTGCCCTCCTGAGAGATCAGAAAAAAAAATAAAACAGTGATTACTATTGTACACTGATATGCAAGCTGGAGAAAGAGAGAGAGAAAAGGAGAGAACAGCCTCCATGTGTCAGACTATGAAAGGGCTTCGACTAAAGCCACCTGAAAAACAAACCCTTAATTTAAATGTTAATGAAAGTGCTGAAGAGACATCAGAGGCTTTCATTTCTCTACAAGGAACAGAATCACCAGGTCTAGAATTTATGGCCCCCTTCACCTCCCCTCTCTTCTTCTCTGCTCCATCAGCCACAGAAGTAAGGAAAGGAAAAAAAACCCTAATTTTAACATTAACTCCACACTTCCACCCTAGGATGCAATTGCTAAATTATCTGTTGGCAGGACACTGATCAAAGGTGGAAAAACAAAGGCACACTGCACAACTGAGCAAAGGTAAACAGCAGCCAAGGTCTGGTGAAGTTACCTTCTCCCCCTGCGAACTTAAAAAGCAAAAAGAAAACAATCACAAACTGGAAATGGAAACCTCAAACCATAAGGTTACCAGGCCCCTCGACTAAGTTTCTTCTGTCACATCGATTAAACAGTCATGGATTCTCCTGTGCAAACCATGCAGCACAAGAAAGATGCTTCCTCCAAGCTTTCTGAGACAGACTTTCCCCTCAAGCAAGGGGGAAAATGATAAAAAACTGCAGGGAGAGGAAAAAAAAATTCAATATGCAACACAGCTCAACACAATTAGAAACAGATGTCTGCGTTCCAACTCAGTCAGCTACTGCCTCCCAAAACCTGCTCACCTGCCCGCAACCACTAGTGAGCCAATTCACACAGTCACAGAAAATATATAAATTAGAGTATTGGCCAAAAGTGACAAAAAGGGAGGAAGTCATCAATCACGTGAGCTTTAGAGGGCAAAAGAAAGAAATTCAAGTGAAGAAAGGTAAGCTGCAGTTTTACAGAAATATTTGCATATTTGTTTGTTTCTAGAGGAGAGGGAAAATGGGCATGCGTGTTCATGTGTACACCCATGTGAAGAAGACAAAATAGAGCTATTATCACACAGTTAAAGAAGGTAAAACAAAGTCTTCTTCCTCCCAACATCAAGGGAACAGTCAGGGCAAATGGATAAGACACAGGTGTCATTTTAGCTCCAGAGGGGAGAACCTGATACTCATTTCCTGCTCCTCAGCTTTAGGGTGAAAGAGCACCAAGTCAGTTATGGCTGTTGCATATACCTACAAACCCACATCCAGATCGCCCTCTGAGGTCAGTAAAAGATGGCAGTTAATGCCACCACTAACTCTGCACGTCCACTCTGGGATCTCACAGTTGAGCAGGTTCTTCCTGCCCTGCTTAAGAAACAGCTGCAGGTCAGAGTCCCCTCTCAATTATTCAAACCGGCCAGGCTCTGTGAAGATCCCCAAGGACAGCAGAGCTATTGCTGCCGGCTGTTTTGCTGGCAATGCACAAACCCCAACAAAACTCAGTTACTTCTCCCAGGTCCTAGTAGACTCACAGAGGTTAACTGCACAAAGCAAGGTCAAAGCAGAGCACACTACAGCCAACAGCTCATCTTGATATGCAGTAGGGGAAACCTGCTGATGAAATCGGAGTAAGAAATGAGGGCAGGGCAGCATTATCCAACATTTTAACTTCTACCCATTGGGGCTTCAATTGCACAGTTAAAACCACTGCAAAGTTACTCTGATTCAAGTGAGTTGTTTTGCTGTAAGACAACCTGCAAGATCAGATTGTTACAGTTTCACAAGAAGTTTCTAGATAACTATTAAAAATAAGCCCTCAAAATTAATCATTTTGATCGCTCCCAATGGAAGAGAGGCCCATTTAGTAAAGTAACCTTTCTCTTCCTTCCTTTCCCCAATGAGTTTGGGGCACGTTTTACAATTTGCCTGAGGTTGTCCATAGAAGCAGAGATATCCTCAGATATTACCTCCTCATATAATAATCCATGGGAGAGGCAATTAGGTTAAAATCAGCATGTTCAAATAGAGGAGTTGGATCTCAACTACCACACTGCATAAACAGGAGAGCCAGCCTGGCTTTTTAAATGTAGCTGTTCATGTAAGTACATATTTTCCTTTAAATTATGCATCCAATGCACACAGCTAGTCTTCAGTACAAACTTTCCTTCTCTCTCCAGTTAACCTGCACTTCACCAAGGCAATATCCAAAAGGAGAAGTCATCTATTGCAGCAGACTAATGACAAAGTCAGAAAAGAAGAGACTGTCTCTTGGACTTACACACACACACATAGCCTGTTTCTGTCACAGTAGGGCACTTTATGATTGCCCCGAAGTATACCAAGGGTTTCCTAGCTCTCTACCCACAGCTGAAACCTGGCATCCTGCTGCTCATCTACAGTCGCACATTGGAAACCATTCGTGTGCCTCCATCTTCTCTTTGCTTCCTTTAAAATCTGACACACTTTGAGTACAGCATCTCATGATAAATATTTAAAAATCAAAATAGCAAACGCCAGTGGCCAGACCTGGCAGGAGAAGTCAGCTTAGATCTGAGTACTTTTTTAAATTCAACACAAAAAAAAAATATCTAGATCCAAGATTAATAATGAACTTAACATGGAAGTGCACTTTTTTCTTTCCCCCCCAGTTTACATTGTACACTGCTCCCATCTCTTCCCTGGCTACTGCCACCTCAGGGAACCACAAAGCATGAAGGTTCCACTGCTCTACCAGAAACTCCTGCACATTTGAATTGGTCCACTGCACTTAGGTTTGCCCTGGTCCCAGAGCACACATAAGTCACTGCAGTAAGCACCAGTAAATGAAAGTTTAACATCTGCGTGATGCAGAGTTCAAAAGGCAAATGAACTCGTAGGGGGAAGAGGATTAATAGCAGCTAAGAAATGTAATTTAGGGTATGCAGCAGAGTAAGTACAGCATTTTACCAATCCATGGAGAAGGACAGCTTCAGAGATCAATTATACCAGTGGATGAAAGAAGCTGAGGTAGTCTTATTTTAAGTATCCTACTTTAAGAACTCTCTCAGAGTCTTCTCTAGTCACTTATGAGACATGCAATGTGTAACCTGCTATACAAAGCACACCTGCATAACTCTGCAGACTTGCTGAAAACCCAGAATGAACACAATGCCCTCCCATCCCCATTACCGTGCAGTGTACTGTTAGGGATCCCCAAAGCAATGAGGCTCCAACAACACACATGGATGTCAAGACACTTCCATGGCTGAAAGACTTAAGTAAAGGACTAAGCACAGTTTTCCCCTGCACAATATGAAGAGATGATCCAATATTCTTGGTACCCTTTTAACACCTCTTCCCCTACTTAACCTCCCTTATAGGAATCATTCTGTTTGCAGACCCAGAAACATCCAGAATAGCACCACTACACTAAGAACAAGGAAGCCTCCTCCCCCAGCTCCACGTATCTACAGGATGATCTCTGTAGTGACACAGGAAAAATATGGACAAATCAAAGCAGAATACCTAAGGGAAAATGCCTGAAACCAGAGGAGCTGTGCTCTAAGAGCACAAGTCTCTAATGTTCAGCCTGAGTGTACTGGTACTGTCCTCTAGAGTAGCAGTCCAGCAGTGCAGGACTACAGCAGGCACAGCAGAAAACCCAGCTGTGGGTCAGGAGCATATGGGATACTCTGTAAGAAGCTTCACACAGAGGAAGATATCACTGAAAAGACAAAAAGTTTCAGCCCATTAACAGCTGAAGTTCAGTAAGAATACCACCCTAACCACTCTAGAGAGTCTAAATCCTGGCAAACTTCCAGGTCAGGAAACTACTGCTTCTCCAAAGCAACTTTGAATGGCTAGAGTTGGAGGAGCCTTCCTTGCTCCTAACCCACTGCACACAACTGCTTTGAGCTCTGTGTGTCCATAGTAGAGACAGCTGCCATTTCTTAGCAGCAGTGGGCCAAAATACTTAGGTGGCTGGAGCCTGATTCTCCAGCAGTTATATACCAGTAGAACTACCTGTCCTTATGGAGGAGATCTCAGTTTACATCAGCACAATTGAGAAGGGAGAATCAGAAGGTCATGTTAAATGTTTTGGAGGAAGTGGAGGTTATAGGCCATGTTCAGCCTCACTGGGGAACAAATGTATCCAAGCTCTGTCTAGAAGGATGGGCACTGCAGGGGAGGAAAAGCTTTAGACATAAGTGCATAGGGAATGCACATGGGTGAAATATGGGCTCCTGCAAATAAAACAGAAACCACAGAGCTCCCCAAAGCAGACTTTGCTGGACACCAGATATTAGCTTTTTGATACTCACCCTCATTAGACAGCAAGTAATAAAACCTATTAGTGAAAAATTCATCTCCCCTGCCCCTTGCCCTGGCCAACCCCCACCACATGCCCTCCTGCTCTGATCCTCTCTCTCTTCTAGGATGGCTGCGATTTGTTCTGAGAAGCGACAGGTTTATAGGTTAGCCGACACCTTCTCTCTGTGGAATTTTAATTAACTTCTCCCATCGTCAATATGTTAAGGAGCAGGGTTCCCATTATACGAGGTCAGCAGCGTGTTTCAGGCCCTGCTATATCAGCCGTCAAATTGAAGAATTAATGACGTGGCTAATTGGCTCTAATTCTCCACACCCCCCTCCCTAAAATATGGAGGGGTAAGGGGAGGGTGCAGTAGGTTGGGCTAGTGGGAGAGGCTGGTACAGTCCAGAATCTCATAAAAAATGAGAGCACACAATTTAAGCCCACTTGTTCATGGGTTAGCTGTTCCACCACCTCCAATTTATCACCCTGCAGGGAGGAAAGGGGGGTGGGGAGACTGAGAGTAAATATTGTGACAGAGAGTGTGCACAAGCATGCACACCATGGAGAGGAACACCGTCCTGACAAGAGGCCATGGCAGTAGGTCATCACTTAGGAGGAGGAAGCAGAATGCCACTGGCCTCTAACTAGCCACGGTGCCTGAGCCACAGCCTGCCAGAAAAGGGACCCTTGCAGCACAGAAGACAGCAAAGGGCTTCTATCTCACATCTTGCAGTGGCACTAATGCACACGGCTAGTCTTCAAAAACACTAATTGTCTCAAACACTCAGAGCAAAGAAACAAGACAACAGCAAAATCACAGCAAGCCTGGAGTGTCATTTCCGTGATAAAGCCATTAGCTCAGTACCACTAAGTTTCTGCTGCCTGCAAAACAAGTTTGGAAATCTAACAAGGATAGCAGTTGTGGACAGTATTTTGATTTTGCAAGCCTAAAATTCAGCAGTTGCAGACATCATATGAGCAGCAACAGCAGCTCTTCTTCCCCTCTTCCCTGAGGTATGCTGAGGAAGAACCTCTCTTGCATGCAGGAGAGTTTAACAGAGAATCAAAGAGACAGACCACTGCTGGTTGGTGTAAGATTTTAATGCTGAGTTTCTCAGATTTTCACTTCCTCAATAACAGGAGCACTTCAAAGAACACCCTGGAAGACACTGGTGTATGCATTGCCCTTGCCTCCCATGCCAAACCTGTAATTGTAGCATTATGCCTGCACTAGAAGCACAGAACTACAGGCAACAGAGGCTGGAAAACCACATCCCTGAACTCCACTTCATCTTTGCCAGTTCAACATGTTCAAAAAACCCTGAGTTCTAACCACTGCATGCAGCTCTCAAGCAGGGACCTTTTTGCTCAGCATCTCTTCTGCCAGAGAGTAAGAATACAAGTTGGCATCTTTTCAGCACAGAAAATCTCAAGAGGATCCAGCTGACTGTTTCTAATTAGCAAGTCAGCATTCCTTCCTGAAGAAAGAATGAGCAGGTCCCACCTGAGGCACTAAGAGGAACCCAGGGCCACCTTCATGGCCTGTTTATAAGGGGATTACTCTGCTGGTATAGGAAATAAGGACCACATGCTCTTCTCTGAGCTCCTGCTGCAGGCACAAGCACCTGATCAGCCTTCACACAAACCAAGTCCCTGAACATTGGTGCCTCACAAAGATTTGTGGACACACAGCCTATCCAAGTCCTTTACTTCTTTCTGACGAAAATTGGGAATAAAGAGATAAAGAGATCTGTTACCTTAATAATGGGCTGATGGCAATGGACCACACTCGATCCTCTGTCTGCACTGTATGTAGGCACTGACCAACTCTGCCCGCCGACAGGGACCAAACCTAAAGAGAGAGATGCATGTTATGCCACATCACCCAAAATTGCAGAATGCAGGGTGCTTGCTGCTAATGTTGTGTTGGAAGAGCTGCCCAAACTGCCATGCTCACCTTCCCACAGATGCTCTCCCTGAATTCAAATTACTTATTTTGGGGGAGCAGAGCCTTCAATTGCTGGCGGAAACAAGCACTTTAAGTAAGCTTATAAGTATGACCTTCCACCCCATGGGTAACAGAGAGCACCCCCATCACCACTTGCTCTCTAAGGGCAGCATTCAACACAAACTCCTCATCTTCTGTAGTTAAATAAAAGACAATTAGGATTTGTTCAAATCTGTTCTCTTGAACAGTGTGGGAAGACTTAATAGCATCCCAGAATATTTTCCATTAATATTAACTATAAAGTTAATCATTCACCAGCCTGTAAAATAATCTTCTTTTAGAAGACCCCACTTTAGACCAAGTTTTTCTAAGTGTACCCCAGGCTGCTTTCAAACTTGGCTGCTCTTGCTCACTGACAGTATGAGAGAATTCCTTCCCTCCTCCAACAGTGCAAACACGCACATCTCCTTCTACCAGTTCACCCCTTTGTTTCTGGGTCCTAATAAAGGCCCCAAAATTCTTGCTGGGGCCTCTGCTAGTGGCCCCTCATTTTCTCCACCTTGCCATCATTCTTGGCCCACAGGACTCAAGCCCCCCAGTTGTCTGTAACCAACCCCCAGTGTTTTGCTTCAAGACTTCAAAGCGTGGAGTGCCCTATTTGTTTGTTTGTTGATAATGCCCAGGATTGCAGGCTATTCTTGTCAGCGGGGAATTTAGCACCTAGTGTCAGCAAAAGCAGCAGAAAAGCTTAACTCCTTTAAGGCATCCCTATCTCCTACAGGTTAAAAATATTGCTCAGAGCACACTATCTGCTGCCTATCACACAGGAATGTACATTAACAGCTCTTCAGGGCTTAGTCCTAATCAACACTCAGCAGAGCCCTCAATAGCTTAGACACTTAGAGCCCCTTTAAAAGGTTGGTAGGGATTCCCTTCCACTCTCCAAGAGCCTCATTCACGCAAACAAGACAGCGAAAGAGATGATAAAAAATAAGAGGTGAACATCCCCAGAGTATATGCTGTAGGGAGCACTGTGTGGGCAAGATCTCACACTAGCCCTAAGAAAAACAGCTTGAAATTCCCCTCTGGGCTTCAGGAATTTGTTCTCAAGGTCGGGGATGTCTCCTCCAGCTGTCAGAGAAGTAGCAAGAAGGCACTCTCCCAGCAAAGAGGATCCACAGACCAGAGAGGAGCAGCACTGCTGAAGTGTGAGACAAAGCAGCATCAAGGTCTTGCTCCCAGGAGGCAAACAGCAATCCCAAAATTGCCTTTTGCATTGGAACATTGCTTGCTTTACTTGGAAGTGATTTTACTCAGGAGTACATCTGTACAGAGGGACCAACAAAAATAAATCGGGTCATGCTGCTTCACACACTTCCTATAAAACCTTGAAAGGTTTTATACTACAGGTACTGCATCATGCTAGCAGGATAAGGGTGAAACATCTGTGTAGAGCTTCCTAAACTGATCAAACAAAGCTGATTACAGCTCAGATGAACAAGTCTCCAGGTCCACACAGGAACAAAGCATTGCCAACCAGATCCAGAAGGACAAAAATCAACAAGGTGCTGCCCCAAAAAGAAATAGCCAAAAATTATGTGACAGGACCCAGTGATGCCAGCTGGAAGAGATAAACAGGAGCTAACAATACTCATAGTCTAACTTCATTCCTGGTTTGCAAACCAAGAACCATTTTTTAAAAAAACAAAAAACCAAACAAGAAAAAAATCCCCACACAAATAAATAAACAACAAAATTAGTAAATAACCATAGATTTGGAAAAGACATCCTATCCTTTACAGAGATTGAATATATAACAGAGAGTATGTTAAACCACATTGCAATGTTAAATCACACAACAAGGGTGGGTTTGAGATCCATACAGCAAATTTCACACTAACTGGCATGCTTCTCCACTACAGTGTAGATGGATGTACAGGAAAAGAAGCAAAACATCAGCTGCTGCCTTCTGCACTTCCAAGTTTAAGCCAGCAGCTGATGCTGTAAATTACTGCCAAATCTCTTTCTAACAAGCCTGGCAGAGCAAGCATCTTTTCAGAGACATGAGCCAAGACAGTCAGCATTCCTCCTGCAAGGAGTACAGGGCTCACAACAGTTCTGCTGACACTTGAATATTCACGGCACAAGACCTCTGAAGTCACCTCTACAGCAGCACCTGCAGCTGCTGAAACACTCCCTGCTCACCTTGGCTGTCCGGTCCCGGGAGCCGCTGACAATGAGGCCGCCTTGGAAGTCCACACAGTTCACCTCCTGCTCATGTGCAGAGAACTTGACGCTGTAGGAGCCGTGGAGCTTGTAAAGGACAATACTTCCATCTCTGAAAAACAAATCCACAGGCAGGGAATTTGGACTTCTTGGACATGCACCTTCCACTAATGCTTTGGAGTGCTACAAAAAGACCAGGACTGATCTCTGACAGGGGCTGAAATTCATGGAGCATTATGAACCCTCCACTCTTCACACATCACCTGTTCTCTTGCAATTCCACATCTGGCCAGTTAAAGCCTGATCTGATGCACGTGAAAATTTTCCTGGCTATCTTTTCACCCTTCACTTTGTGTTAAGCTGCAGAAACTATAGCAAAGTAGCCATTCCTCCTCCTACTACTTTGAGCTTGCCAGAATCCCGTCTGTATGCTGAATGGCTGGAGTAAGGGAACAAGTGAGAGGACATTGTCACCCATGTCCAAGCCTCAGCTTTTCATTCATTTCAGAGCAGCCATGCAGGGTGCTGTGCTTTGAATTCACTATCCAGACATTTAGACCTTTTTCAAGCAGCACAGTTACTGGAATTTTAAATGCAAGCCTCCATTTTCTCCTGAATTTCGGTCTACAGTTCATAGGGGAAAGTCCCACAATACCCAGGGCAGACAGCTTACCTCTCCCAATTCTGTGCTTAACTGTTGTGCATATTTTTATCGTTTTAGCTATTAATGAAAGTCCTGTCACTTGCTGTAACTGTAAAAGTCCAGTCAAATGCAAAATGAATTGGAGAAGTGTGTGTGTGCTGGAAGGCTTGGCAGTTTTTCCCCTCTCCACAATTATATCAGTGTGTCTAATAAACACACACTTGTCTCTAGAAAACTTTCTGCTCTACTGCAGTCCCAGCTAACCAGCAGTACTGATTATCAGAACAGTCGAGCTACCCTGGCTCTAACAGGGAAAGAAATGAAATTTGCACAGCAGTCAGGCTTGCCTGATCAGTCATTCCTGATTCAACAATCCTGTGGACATCACCACAAGTTTACAGAGCAAAGGACACTTTTTAAGGTCAACAGTATGAGACTCAGCTCCTTCACTGCTGCAGGAGAAGCTTTTTCAAGCCAGAACCAAAATTATAAGAGAGGAAGCAGCAGCAGCTGACCACAGCCAAGCATGAGGACACTGTGTACCAAAACTGGCTCCTCTGCTCTGGGCTGGAGTTACACAGAATCTTTCCGACTTCACTGGTAAAACCCTCGGGCTCCTTCATTCACCCAACTTACCCCCCTCCACTGACAATGTGGGAGTTGACAAGAACAAAGCGACACACGTCCTCCTGGTGGCCAGAGAAGATGGCTTGGGGGTGACGCTGCAAACCTGTCCCCTCTGCACAGAGCTGGTATGCCTGGATGTTCTCCGCTTGAGACAGGTAGAGATATTCACCATCCAGCTCCATCCAGGGCATCAAACTGCAAACAGACAGCACGTTGGGAGCATGCAGGAGTGGGGAGAAGAAAACAAAACAAAACAACCTCACACAGAAAAAGAAAAAAAAATCCATACACAAACATATCAACAAAAACAAATGCCTGCTCAAGAAAAGTGAAGTTGGAGCAGCAGGTGACATGAAAAAGCAGGGCTAATATAGCAGCACAGCTACAAGTGAAGCTTCTCTAGCAACATAAAAAGCAGATTACATTGCTGGCATTTTTCTAACCCAGAGTGAGGAAAAGGAAGCATGGAATCTCTGAAAGAGAGGATGGCCAAAAGTCTAGTGAACATAGATAGGGAAATACTTTAGGGCCCCTGAACCTGCACATGAGCTCTGTACTTTTTAAGAAACTAGACTCTGGTGTTGGTGAGCTATGCTGAGCATTTCTAAGAGAGCATTCAATATGAGGCTGTTGGTGCAGTCACTCTTGATCCTGAACACTATTTGCTGGTGCCCAGCAGAGACCACAAAGCTGCCACTGTTTCACACATCTCTAAGCAGGGGAGCATGCCACCAAAATACCACAGATCTTCCTACAGACAGAAAGTCACCTGCCTCCTGCACTCTGAGGATACCCAAGAACTTTATGCTCATCATACAGAGGACATACTTTTCTACATTCACACCTCTTTCTCTGCTGAGCCATAAGCTGTAGAGCAAGCTCTTGATTTCTCTTGCCCATCTTTTAGAAGAGCCCATATGCCCTTTCTGCCCATTGCTTTATGTGGGACAGTGGCAGGTTCATATGGAACAGACAGGTTCCAGGCCATGGGCAGGGGAGCCAAAAAAACTATTCCAAAGTATTCTGAAGATTGATATTACATATGGAAAACATGCTTTACTTTCTGGGAGATCAAGAAGAGGACACGACACTCATGCAACATCTGAATCAAGTCTACCATCTCGAGAAGTTTATTTATTCTTGAAACAAAACCAAAATATAGAAGAAAATAGGCTACAATACACACTTACGCAGTGAGAGCTTTTCTCAAGATTTTGCTTTTGTGTAGCCAACAGAGAATCAGCAAATAAGATTTCTGGATATAGTGAGGCCAGATACAAAGACACATGGGACTCGTGTCCTACGGGGCATGGATGTGTGAAATTGTCTCTGCTCTGCACTCATTGCCAAGTGCACCAATGTCCATGGAAACACCGAGCAAATCCAGAGCCCTTCTACAGAGTAGCCTTTCAGTTTTCAAACTGTTCAGGAACAAATGGCTTTGAAAGCAGTGGGGCTTCTCATAAAAACCTGTCTACCTCTTTTTTTTTAGATCATTTATCCTCAGAGGTCATGATTTTCTGAGTCATCAGAGTTATTATACACAGCCATACCTTGTAACATCACAGTGAACAACTAGATACAAGCAAGAGGACAAGATTGCTCATTAGACAGAAGGTTCCAGCTTGCCTGTATTCATCTCCAGTAACAGGCCTTTAATCACATGGACAAAGCAGTTGAGTTTATAATATTCATCTGGGACTTGATCATATACATGGAAAAAGTAAGAGGCATCTTTAGAGCAGGAGCTTTGGGTTTAGGCAGGCTTTGATTTCCCCTTCCTTCCTCCACTCCTACGCAGTACTCTAAAAGCAAGTGAATATCCAGCTTACCTAGACTACAGCCAGTTTCTGCAGCTCTCCTTTTGCAGAAGTTTAGCTTTTTACCTTTTTCTATGGCTTTTTCATAAGGAGAAGTAAAAACTCTGAAGCTGAATAAATGAAAATTAGGAGATGCCATTTGGATGGTGGCCTCATTAAATCAGTCCTTGCCTTTTCACTTGGGAAGCTGGTTTAGTAATGATCTCTAATATCCAAGAGCCTGTCTTCACAGATGGTTGCAAGCACTTCAAAGGCAGGTATACAACCTGCACCAAAACCCACTCTGCTCATTACAGCTGTTCCCAGGACTCTAGGCAAGAAGTGGCACATTATCCACCACTTCAATCTATACAGCACAAAAAGGCATGAAAGCTCAGTAGAACGTCCCTGTTCTTCAGCAGCTAACAAACCACGGTCTTTCTCATTTTTCCTTCAGTCTGATAATGTGAAAGCTGAAAATTTCGATGTGCAGCTCAGACAAGAGACCTATCTTATGCTTTGCTTTGAAAGCCAAGTAGACTGTTGCAAACGAGTTTAACAACAAGCTCCCATCATTAATGTCAAATATACTTTTTTTTTATTTAAGTGAAGGAGAGAAGCATGAGAATGAAGGAGCAGAAGGCAGATGAATGGCAATTAGCATTTTAGATTTGTACATCCAAATCAGGATCCAGGATAAACCACGGGAGACAAATGAAGCATTTTGAGGGAACACCTAAGTCCACATCTGGGATCAGTGGGGGCTCATTGTGAGAGCAGAACAAAAGATGGCTCATGGTGCACAGCAGTAGACATGAATGCAACAGTTTGTCATAAAGGTTGCTAAATATGACTAAAACTGTACAGATCAGAACAAAGAAAACTTCAAATGGCTAAGAAAGAAATTCCTGACATTCAGCATGAATCCCTAGGGCAAGGCAGCAGCTCTGGTTCCCCACATCCAGCTAGCCAGGAACAGCCAAAATAAGCCAGCAGCAATCACTTGTAAGATCCCATGGAGCACAAGGAGCAGGAAACATCTCATTTCAGGGCACAGGCACAAACCCAAGGCCCCACAGCAGCTGTCACATAACAAAGAAGAAGAAAAGGAAGAATCCACTTGCTTGCATTTCCATTTCAGGACTGTCTCCCTCCGGCAGCGTCCGTGCCTCCAGTTCTGAGATACCTTCACCCTTTCCTTCACTGGAATGCCAGCAGCTCTGCAGACAGAGGAGGAGAGATGAGATTAGCAACCAGGACTGATGCCTTCGGGACAACAAACGCATTCAAAATGACCACAGGTAAGCTCTCACCCTGGTTCCACAATGATGAACTGACACACACTGATGATGCAGTGCCACACTACAGTGAGGACATTCGTGAGAGGTGACAAGAAAGGAACACTGACCAGAGTGGTGGATTACCAGCAAAGAAAGCCATCTCTGATGATCACAAACCTGAAATATGATCAAGACTTGACCAAGTATACTGAATGCAGCACAGGTTCAAACAAAATGTAATCCAAACAAGATGACACAGAAAGAAACCACCAGAAGAACCAGAGATACAGGACATCACCCTTTTAATAGAGACTGACAAGAGCTATTTAAGATAAGGACAACACCACACAAGAACAGATGGAGGAAACACTAGTCAGGAGAACACTGAAACAAGAAGCCAGAGAGTGTCTATCCAGAAGGAATAGTAAAGAAACTGTTCCAGAGTCTCACCTGTCTGACAATCCCATAACCAGATACAATAATCAGAAATCAAGATGTGTTCAAACTAAAGATAAAATACATTCATGTGTATAAACAATCCAATGCACATACACCCAAAGGAAAACTATCTTTTGCAGCAGCTCACCAAAGGATAGAGAATTCCAGCATATCACTGGAATCTTTACAGTCAGACAAAGCTACTAAAAGAGAGATTATTGCTGGGCTACAAATCAAAGTTATTGGAATGAGCTGAGACAAACCAAGGTCAATACTCTTCAAGATGTGACAAAAAGTAGGTACCACAGAGACCTGGGACCAAGGTCTCCTTAGAGTCTACATGAATATACCCAGTTCAAGCAGCTGTTCAACATCTGTTTTGTTTTCATGATCCAGAGCTGATTAAAGACACGGGGAAAGGCAACTTTAGATCCCATCTTTGTCATATCATAAATTTAATTATTCAATATCCTTACTGGAGCTGCTTAGATAAAAAGATCAGAAAACTACAAACAAGAAGAAACTCTAGAAAGTATCCTTTGTAATTAGGGGTTACACTTACTAGACTACAAGTGTTTATCCCACATTCATACATTTCTCAAAGCCAATACCAATACCCACATTCATAGAGAGAAGGGAAGATCCTTGAGAAATGGGAACTGGTGCCTCATCAGAATCAGTTACTTCCTCCCATCCCTACAGTCCCTCCAATCCACTTCCCAAAAGTAGCATTTTTGGGTACTCTGTCATTTTTAAAACAAAGATTAGCTCCCTGTAAATAAACATCTCCTGTGTTAATGGGTGTAAGAATCTCTAACCTGGCCCTGGGGTCTGGCCAGACTCTTATTTTCCCAGCCTTCCTTCCATAGCCTCAGGCTCCTTTTTTTCTGCTCACCCTTCCCTCCTCTTTCCTATGCTTTCCGGCACTTAGTCACCATTATAATTTGACTGCATTCCTGGGCATGTGACCCATTTTAAACAAAAACAGAAACCACACACAGAAAAGCTTTTCATCCTCTGGAAAGCTTTGCAACTTTACATTTATGATCAGTAGAGCCACACCAATTAAAACTGAATTTAGAAAGCTACTGGCTCTTTATTTTTCATAGCCATTTAAAAACAAACAAACAAAACCAAAACAGAGTTAGACTAGGCTGCAAGAAGAGGAATTCCTTTTTTAAAGGGAGCACTTGCGAGAGCTCATGAGGCCAGATAGTGTCTGAGATGAGGAATGCACAGTACCAAAAAGTCAGGTCAGATCCACTCTCATCATTGCTTATTACTCTCCCAGACAGAGTTCAGGCTCTCCGCCTACATGCAATTCCATTCATTACTCCAAAACACTTCTGCTCCCTACTCTCAACCCTCTGTTAAGTTCTCCCCACATACAGATTTTAAGTCACCAGCTTGCACAGTGATGGAAAACACACTCGTGCCATATCCCCCTTCCAGCACATGCTGGCCCAACCAGACATTCTGAGCTCAATGCATAAAGCCTACTAAAACTAGATGTAATTTCCAAGGCTCTGAAAAAGGTGACTCCAAGATCAAAAAAGCAGCCTCCATCTTACCCTGCCGGTCCCTTTTCTAGCAGCCTTGACCCTCCTACTGCTGAAAATGGAAGTTCTGAAGAGTAACATGTTGGCTCAGCCCAGAGACCCAGTTCATTATTGCAGTTACTTCTGAAACAGACACTTCACTCATTCCACATATCAACAGTTCCTGTATGGAGAGGACGAGGGTTGGGTTGGGGAGACTATGTGGGAGGTCTGATGGGATTTGGGAGGGAGGGTGGTGATGGTGTTGCTTTGGGGTTTTTTTTGTTTTACTCTTAATAAATATGTTATTCATCCAGCCTTCCTCCTCCATATAGCAACTTTGGATCCAGCTAATTTAAACATGTCTTAAAAGTATCCTCCTTTTATATCATTTAAAATAGATGTAAGAAATGGGACAGACCATATGGAGAAAGATGATGTAGAAATCGGATTGATACATCCCTCCCCTTTGCCAATTATGGGGCAGCAAATGCTGAAGTGGTCAGAGACATTTGATCCCTCGCACCAGAAGTTAAATCAAGCCCAGTTATGGAATCAACTGCTGAGATACAATTTGATCACTTGATTTGCTTCCTCAACAGCATTCCTCCAGAGCAATTCCCAGAATGCATCAAAAAATGTGAAGAGTATCACTGCAATGCCTGAGAACAATTCTCAAATCTCAGAAAGTTAAAAATGTTATCACAATATAAACTTAACAATTTGATTAAAAATTCCTTTTCTCTCCTACAAGAGCCTACTTTGTTTCAGTCATGATCAACACACTTTCTACACTTGCAAACTGTTAAGAATTTTTCCACAATTCCCGAGGCAATCAACAGACATCAGACATCTGCACTGAGTGGTTGACTTAACCAGGTACCTCTTACTTCAGCAACTGTGTTGAACATCCAGAAATTCAGGAGACTAAACTACCACATGAAGTCAAATGCTATATAAAATGCTATGGAGGGAACACTATCTACTGGCCAATTGACACCTCAATCTTTCTTAGTATAAAAACCAGAAAAATATTAAGCCACATGCTTAAAATGCAGCACATGCTTAAGTACTCTGTGGAATCAAGGTCTTGGCATTCATGTTCCCAGAGAAGCCACCCAACAGTGAACTTCAAGACTGCTGAAGGCTGACTCACTGGGGAAAGACTGCTATTTTAGACCTACACAGGCCTGCATCAGAAAGCAACTGGGGTACAGTCCAGCATCCTAGAAGGATGACAGGAAACACAGAATGAAGGAATGAGTGAAGACTGATTGATTATGAGAACACAATGAAATTCAAGCAAAATGTTCTTAAAGCCATTTACAGTGCATCATCTTAGACCTCTGCTAGGGCATCACAATTATCAATATTTGATAAAGTTACTTTAGTCAGGACATAAAAGGCTTTGTTATTATCTAACTAGCACCAAAAAGCACTCTATCAGGATCCCAAATCATAGTGCAATACATGACCTGAGCCAATGCATGTTTCCAATTGCATGCACTCCTGATGGAGGCTCCCTTTTCAAAGACTTGGTTATACTAAGAAAGAGAAGGTGAACATTTCTTACAGCCTGAGAGGGAGCTCCAAGAGAAAAATCATCCCAAGCAAGCCATTATAAAGGATTTTTCATTTCCCCCTTCCTACCTCTCCCCACCCTACAAAAAAAAAAAGCTAAAAGTATTTTGCTCAAATTATGAATTTCCTCTCTTTCTTGGCAGAGTTACCAAAAGAAATGTAATATTCCTTCTGGAGCCCACTTCCCAGCTGCTGAAGTAAAAGACTGGAACTGTCCCCACACAGCACCACTGACCCAGGTGACCTCAGGTACCAAGGCAGCTGCTGGCCCAGGCCCCAAAATAAAACAATGAAAGAATCACTCAGCCAGAGCACATCACCTCCTAAAGCTTCACCTCCAATAGATCTTGCCTTCAATGATCCCCTCCCCATCCAAAGTCCTTTTTTACCAGAAATTATATTTCTGCAAAAGCTTCTGTGCTGCACTGCATCCCAGAGAGATTTCTGCTGGCTGTCTACAATTTCAGCATGTGCCAAAACAGTGGTGCCTGCAACAACACAGGCCGTGTTACAGAACACAACACCATCATGTCATGCCGTCTATTTTCCCAGCTGCATGGGGCACCTTAACCCACCAAAGTCCCTCATGTTTTGCTACATTTTAAGTACTGAAGAGCTCATCTGGAATTGCAAGTCTGCAGAGACTGAATTTCTTCTGTGGACAAAATCTGCTGTCTGCATAAAAGCTGTCATCAGCCTGCCTGAGGCTTGACTGGAAGGGTCATGGAGAGAACAAACAGGTCACAGTGGCTAAGCCCCACTATCAACCTTGGCCCTGTGGCAAGGCTGGCTAACACAATGACCAACTGCACTTATTTGTGTAGTCAGGACACACCTGTCGAGCGCCAGGGTCTCAGTGCAGCTACAAGTCATGGGCCACCAACAGCCAGCCAAGAGGGAAAAGTTATTTATGTCAGGAGCCCCTGTTACTGTCCTCAACAAGTCGGCTGGCTTTCTAAATGTCTCTTCCAGGACCAAAATTCCAACTGAATTCCTTTAGCACATGACCCTTATTTAGCTTACTGCCATGTTCAGCCTGTCCTCTGTGCTCCCCTCTCCCTATGGGACGTGGGTTCAAATAACTCTGAGATGGAAAAGAGCTCTGCTGACTGTTCCTCACTGTTCCTTGCTTCCTCTGGTGTGTCTGTGCCACCTCAGATGCTACCAAGCTGTCAACTGCTCCACCAAACAGCTCTTGTGAACAAGTCACCTCATGAAGAAAGCAGAGGCTGTCATGATGCCCAAAGGTACAAATAAATTTCTGTGCACACAGCAAGGACACAAACTTTCACAAAGGCTTCCCAAAAAACCACCACTACCAAGACTGAGCCAGGTCACTCTGCCACCAGAGGCACTCTCCCTTACAAGGGACTGCAATGGGATATGGGCTAGAAACTTCTGTCAGGATTTGGACTCCCTCAGGGAGTTTCATAGTCTTTTAGGAGACAAAATATGGGCTTCTTCAAAAAATGCACTGCCCTGGAAAGATTATGAGAAAACCTGAAGCTTCTGAAGAAGTATGATGTGTACTCTGATTTGAAAGAGTAGATTGTCAGGTAAGTACTTGGATAGAATGAAATAACCCATACCTAGCCCAATAGGGTAACAACAACAAGCAAAACAAAACACATATTTTAAGCCCTGAACTACATAAAATTCTTCTCTCTTTGAATCAGTGAAGATCTTAAGGAAAGGATAGGCAGGTCTCAAAGAACTCTTACAAACAATTTCACATATCCAGAAAAAGCAGCAGTTTCAATGTTGCGGAGCTGTCCTGGCAGATCTGTCCTGCTCAGCACTAACAGTTTAAGGCAGAGTAAGAATAAATGTAACAGCAGTTTATAAAAAACACCAACTTTTCCAGCACAAAGCAAGAGCTGCATTCAGTGCATCATCTTAGACCTCTGCTAGGGCATCACAATTATCAATATTTGATAAAGTTACTTTAGTCAGGACATAAAAGGCTTTGTTATTATCTAACTAGCACCAAAAAGCACTCTATCAGGATCCCAAATCATAGTGCAATACATGACCTGAGCCAATGCATGTTTCCAATTGCATGCACTCCTGATGGAGGCTCCCTTTTCAAAGACTTGGTTATACTAAGAAAGAGAAGGTGAACATTTCTTACAGCCTGAGAGGGAGCTCCAAGAGAAAAATCATCCCAAGCAAGCCATTATAAAGGATTTTTCATTTCCCCCTTCCTACCTCTCCCCACCCTACAAAAAAAAAAAGCTAAAAGTATTTTGCTCAAATTATGAATTTCCTCTCTTTCTTGGCAGAGTTACCAAAAGAAATGTAATATTCCTTCTGGAGCCCACTTCCCAGCTGCTGAAGTAAAAGACTGGAACTGTCCCCACACAGCACCACTGACCCAGGTGACCTCAGGTACCAAGGCAGCTGCTGGCCCAGGCCCCAAAATAAAACAATGAAAGAATCACTCAGCCAGAGCACATCACCTCCTAAAGCTTCACCTCCAATAGATCTTGCCTTCAATGATCCCCTCCCCATCCAAAGTCCTTTTTTACCAGAAATTATATTTCTGCAAAAGCTTCTGTGCTGTACTGCATCCCAGGGAGATTTCTGCTGGCTGTCTACAATTTCAGCATGTGCCAAAACAGTGGTGCCTGCAACAACACAGGCCGTGTTACAGAACACAACACCATCATGTCATGCCGTCTATTTTCCCAGCTGCATGGGGCACCTTAACCCACCAAAGTCCCTCATGTTTTGCTACATTTTAAGTACTGAAGAGCTCATCTGGAATTGCAAGTCTGCAGAGACTGAATTTCTTCTGTGGACAAAATCTGCTGTCTGCATAAAAGCTGTCACCAGCCTGCCTGAGGCTTGACTGGAAGGGTCATGGAGAGAACAAACAGGTCACAGTGGCTAAGCCCCACTATCAACCTTGGCCCTGTGGCAAGGCTGGCTAACACAATGACCAACTGCACTTATTTGTGTAGTCAGGACACACCTGTCGAGCGCCAGGGTCTCAGTGCAGCTACAAGTCATGGGCCACCAACAGCCAGCCAAGAGGGAAAAGTTATTTATGTCAGGAGCCCCTGTTACTGTCCTCAACAAGTCGGCTGGCTTTCTAAATGTCTCTTCCAGGACCAAAATTCCAACTGAATTCCTTTAGCACATGACCCTTATTTAGCTTACTGCCATGTTCAGCCTGTCCTCTGTGCTCCCCTCTCCCTGTGGGACGTGGGTTCAAATAACTGAGATGGAAAAGTGCTCTGTTGACTGTTCCTTGCTTCCTCTGGTGTGTCTGTGCCACCTCAGATGCTACCAAGCTGTCAACTGCTCCACCAAACAGCTCTTGTGAACAAGTCACCTCATGAAGAAAGCAGAGGCTGTCATGATGCCCAAAGGTACAAATAAATTTCTGTGCACACAGCAAGGACACAAACTTTCACAAAGGCTTCCCAAAAAACCACCACTACCAAGACTGAGCCAGGTCACTCTGCCACCAGAGGCACTCTCCCTTACAAGGGACTGCAATGGGATATGGGCTAGAAACTTCTGTCAGGATTTGGACTCCCTCAGGGAGTTTCATAGTCTTTTAGGAGACAAAATATGGGCTTCTTCAAAAAATGCACTGCCCTGGAAAGATTATGAGAAAACCTGAAGCTTCTGAAGAAGTATGATGTGTACTCTGATTTGAAAGAGTAGATTGTCAGGTAAGTACTTGGATAGAATGAAATAACCCATACCTAGCCCAATAGGGTAACAACAACAAGCAAAACAAAACACATATTTTAAGCCCTGAACTACATAAAATTCTTCTCTCTTTGAATCAGTGAAGATCTTAAGGAAAGGATAGGCAGGTCTCGAAGAACTCTTACAAACAATTTCACATATCCAGAAAAAGCAGCAGTTTCAATGTTGTGGAGCTGTCCTGGCAGATCTGTCCTGCTCAGCACTAACAGTTTAAGGCAGAGTAAGAATAAATGTAACAGCAGTTTATAAAAAACACCAACTTTTCCAGCACAAAGCAAGAGCTGCATTCCCTCATCCAGGCTTTTTCTGTTACTGCAATATCCTCCCCAGAGTATTCCCTTCTGCATCATCTGCACCAGTTCATTGCCTTCTTCATTTCTGTCTTAAAGTAATGAAACTTTGTTTTTAAAACAAGTTTTAAAAGATGAAGGAATATGAAGCAGCTTTACAAGCACTCACACTCCCTCCCCCTCCAGTGGTGAAGGCTGAGGTCTCCTATGATTGCTGCAGTTTGCATTTGGATTTGACTTGCACAGATTGGCCATTTCCTGCTCCTGTAGGTGTATACATTTTTCCAAGATCTGGAGAAAACCCAGCTTTTATTAACTCACCAAAATGCTTATACAAGCTCTTAAATACTCATAGATGATAAATCTGTCCATTAATGAATCTGCTTCTCTGAACTGGAGAATATACCATGATCCTAGTGGGCAAGGCAGAACAAGAGACAGGGGAAGAGAAAACATGCAGTGGAACACTTCTATATTTTGACATCTATTAATACATTACAAAGAACAAATTGTCAAGCTATTTAGGTTCCCACTTTTAACCTGCCCTCTAAAATTCCTTTGTAACAAAGAGGAAATAAGTTTAGCCCAGCTGCAACTTTATTCCTTTCTTCCATGCCTTAAATAAAGAATCACCTTACAATGAGCTCTTTGCCTCTCCGATTTCTCCAGTCCAAGGTGGTCCAGCAAGCAGGCCCTGGATAAAGGCTTAAAGCACCCTCTGCTATTCCTGGCTCTGACACTGACCTGCTGCAGAGAGGGCAGCTTGGTTGACATCTCCCTGACTCTCCTTCCCCTCCAGCCCCTGTTTACCCTGGCTATTTAGGCAGCAAGCTCATCAGGACAGAGACTGCTCTTGCTGGGCCTGTACAACAGCTGGCAAAACAGACACAGACTACAGGACACAACTGTAATATCACTACATCACCAAAACCCCCAAAGGCTTTGTGTTATTACTCAGCTACAGTTTAGCTGCAGAAAGTGTTGTTAAGTCTTAACTTTTCTGTGATATGCTGCCACGCATTTTTGAAACAAAAAATTCTCCTTTCACCTTAGATCGTGAAGACATGGCTCAACTTTTACTTCAGCTGCTCCTATGACTAAGTAAAGCAAAAATCTTAGCATAAGGACTCTCTTTTTACCATCCTCCTGACAAGGTCTTGTAGCAGTACAGATCTATCTATAAAATTAGCTTGTTTATACAGAAAAAGTGAAAACCTGATCTGGAGAGACTCACAGTTCAGATGCCAAGAAGCACATCCATGTAAAGCCACTCTGTACTTCCATAACAGTGACACAATATTCTATTGAACATTTAGTTACTGCTGATTCAATGATGAAACAGCACATTTTTAACACTGAGAATGTGCTTTAAGAACTCTTCCAGGTCAGCCCCTACCATCCTAACACAGGGACTCAGGTGAATGTGAACCTTAGTGATTCTCTCCCCTCTGCCAAAGGGATGAAGTGTACAGATACATCCCTCAAAGCAAACTTCTTTCTTCTCCTACAAGTGCACAATTGAATTAAGCGCCTTAAACACTTAACTTGGCTTACATCTGTGACTCCCATTTGGCTGAATCTACCAGAAAGTGAAAACATTAGAGACTGTCAATGTTGTGAATATGCCTTTCAGCATAACAGCCAGTGTCTGGGCTTAAGTCCACACCTTCCTTTGACTTCATTAGCAACTTAATTTAATATTGTTTAAGAACAAGCACATGCCCAGAGATAACCACAGCCAGCACTTTTTAAAAGTATGTAGCCAGAATGACCATTTTTTAAATTAATTTTTTTTAAAATATATTACTATTTTTCTTCTCCATGCTGCTAACAGCTAGAAGTTTGCAACCAGTTTCTTATCAATCTTACCACTTCCCTATTTTGGCAGAAAGAAGTTTAATAAGCAAGCTGACTGTTCAAACAGTTTTTTTCACATAGGAGATAAAGCTTGTTTCTTCTGATCCTTGTTGTGACAATTATCTGAAGATATACCCAAAAGAAAAAGCATTTTAAAGAAAGAGTGTAATTTCCCAGTTAATCACCTTTTTAAAAATGGGAAAGTGGGGGCAGGAGTTAAGTTTCACAGCTATCTCCTTTAGGCTCAAATTTATTGCTATTTACAAAGCATTAACAGATGGCTTATCAAAAGCCACTTAACAGCAGAAATGATCAAACTATTCTGAGATGGATTTTTGTCTTAAACTGTAAATACTCCCTAGACTAGTTTTTAACTTATGCCAGCCTCCCAGGGACCATCAGTTTAAGATCTAATGTGAGAACCATGCATGTTATTTCATTAAGTATATTAACCATAAACGGTTCCAGCCTTTGCTTTCTCAACTGCAAACAGTATTGCACAAAAACCTCTCAAAAGTAAAAACTAGTGTTCACCTGCAACATTAGCCAGAACATGCAACAGAAGCTTCAGCTCCTGAATGAGTCAAAGCCAAGTCTGACAAACTCAAGAGTTATTCCATATTGCTAAGAGAGCACAGTTATCAAGGTCCAGCTATCCAACATCTTCATCACCATTCTATTTTCACAGTAATATTTTAGCTTAAATACCTACTCAGCTCAAATTTTACCTTCAACAAGCAATCTACCAGGTCCCTACTTAAAATTGCTATTAAGAAGGATGGTGTGCGCAGAAACTTGCCTAAACTCCCTCCCCAGCTTGTACTGATTACTCAAATAAAATACAGCATCTCTCTGCAAATCTTACTCACTCAACTGCAAGAGATTGCTCTTGGAGACACAAGGAGCAAGTGCTACAGAAGAGACATGGCTAGTTAAAACCCTTCAGCTGCCACAGAGACTATTAAACTCTTCTTCAGCTAAGTACAAATTGTACAGCTGTATAACTCAACACATGCAGCCATACTGGTTCTTCTGCAGATGTTCAGATATCCAGAAATCCTGGTTCTGCAATATGCCCTTGCCTTGTATCTGTTGCCAAACTCTACCCTACTGGAGTAAAACTCCTGCAGCTGCCCCAGGTGCTGGATCTCCACCCAGAGATCCAAAACAAGTGTTTGTTTTTCAGGTATTCTCCATAGGATTTGATACACTATTTCAAGGAACTGGAGACTGAGCTTTCTATGAAGTTAAAAGTAATTAAAGGAATCATCCTCTAGATATATCTCAAGGCTTCTTCACAACCACTTGCAATGTAACTTAGTGTGTTACCTATGATTGAACTCCCCAGGACCAAGGAAATGCTGACCAATGCTAAAAGCAGCCCTCAGTAGTGGAGTTGTTTGAGGAAAACTTGAAAATAGGACACAGCACAAAAGTACATCCTAGAATTACTAAAAAAAAACCTCTGTTCACAGCAAATCTAACAGCACTGAAATCCCTGTGAGTTCATGATACTCAAGCAGCCTTCCCTTCTCTGAAACCCTCTGACCTAGCAAATCTCTTCTGTAGCTGTTTATAGACCTGCATTCCTCTGCAGGGGGAAGTGGTGGTCCTTACACACACTGCACCTGCTCTCCTGTACACCTGATCCCTCCTGCAACTGAAGGAGCAGAGTATCACCTTATTCTTAATGAAAAATACAGAACTTCATTTCCTCAGGAGACAAAATCATATATCACAGTAGACAAGAGTCCAAAGCACAGCCATTCCACAGTGCTTATTCCCCCTGACTTGCATGGGAACTTTGCTTAACTTCCAACCTGTGAACACTGAGTGGGTTGAAGTGCTGGCCTGAAAACCCAACACAAGGATTTTCAGCACCAGCAAAGTTCTGCTCCTGCCAGCAGAAGCCATAATTGTTTCTCTAAAGTCTATGCATTGATGAGACAGCAAGATCAGACAGCAAAACAAGGGTCAAAACTCGCCATCCTTTCTTTTGAGTCATGTCAGCAGAGTGTTTACGGAAACAATACTGAGTCACTGAATGACAAACAAGATCCATGCTGGCAGCTAAAGAGAAGCCATAGGAAGGGATTCGTAGATCCCAACAACACAAACTTCTCTTGAGATCCTTAAATGAGGAAGGAAGGCTCACTTTGTGAAGTTGCCTCCAAGTGGCATTTGGCACACAGCCAAATTTGAGAGAGGAAAGGCAAACTCTGGATCATCACTAAGCAGGGCCCAAGGCCCAAAGGTACTTCATCTAAGAAAATGTTGGTGTCATACACACTGCAAAGCCTAGAGGGCTTGACCCTATTCCTAACCTGTGCTCTGCTGTTGAACTGGGGAAAAAAACTCAAATAATTCCTACTCACAAAACTTTAAAACCCAGAAGCTATGAAAAGTCCAAGTGTCACTTTCTCTGTGCCAGCCATCACCATTCATACCAGCAAGCTGCTCTGAGAGAACCTAAGATATGTGTTCCTGGGGGCCCACAAAAGCTCTTTCACCTAAGAATGTGCTGAGCCCACTCTCCAGCCTTTTCCCAGGATGCTGTCCCAGGCCTTGCTCCCTTGCAGCTTCTTCTCTGAGGTGCTTTTAAGACCATGGCAGAGATCACTGCTCAGAAGTGGGGAGGGCATGTGGGCATACAGGATCCATGCCAGCTGCACACAGCTCCATCTCCTTGTGCTCCAACCTCCCCTAGCCTGAAGCCCCCAAGCCTCAGTGTTTGGAGGGGTCTGGGGACTGAGAAGATCACAAAATCACAGAGTTATTAGGGTTGGAAAAGAGCCCTATATATATAATCTAGCCAAGGCAGGGTGACCTAGAGCAGGTTACACAGCCATGAGTCCAGGTGGGATTTGAATGTCTCCAGAGGCAGACTCCATGCCCTCCCTCGGCAGCCCATTCCAGTGCTTTGCCACGCTCAGCATAACGTTCTTCCTCATACAGAGGTGAAACTTCGTTTGTTTTAGATTATGGGTGTCGCTATTCATCCTGTTGCTGGCACTTGCCTTTGAGATACTTAAATGCATTGATGAGATCCTTCTCAGTAATCTCTAGACTGAACAGGCCTGGCTCCCACAGGGGAGAGTTCCAGACCTCTTATCATTGTTCCTGGCCTCCGCTGGACCCTCACCCGTAGCTCCCTGTCGTTCTTGTATCGAGGAGGCCAGAACTGGACACAGCTCTCCAGACGTGGAGAAGGCCTCACGCTCCAGCACTCCCGCTGGGCCTGCCATTGAGACACCCCGCACAACCCCCGCCATCCCCGCCGCTCCCTCGTGGGGACAAGAGGCGCCTCCCCCACCACTCCGGGCAGCGCCGGGGCTGGGCCCCGCCACCCGGCGTGCGCCCTCGGCCGCTCCCTGCCAGGGAGGCCCTTCCGCGCCCTCGCCGCCCCTCCTGGCGCAGGGAAAGGGCGGCGCAACCGCTCTCGGGGAATGGCCCCGCGTCCCCCGCCCCTCGCGGCCCAGCGGCGGCCACGCCAGGCGCGCAGCGCGGCCCTGGCAACCGGCTGGGCCGCGGCATCCCCGGCCTTTCCGGGCCGCCGCCGCCGCCGCCCCCCGCCCTTCCGCCGGGAAGGCCGCGCTTACAGATCGGTGCCGAGCTGGGTGAAGCCGGAGTTGAGGCAGCCGCGGGCTATGCGCCTCCAGAGGACATCGCGGCTGCTGAGGAAGCGCAGGCGGCGGCAGACCTGGGCCAGGCGGCCCAAGGCCTGCGCGTCCAGGTAGGAGCAGATGAGGAGCAGCAGCTCCTCGGGTAAGGCCCAGAGCGGGGACGGGGGGGAGGCGGCCCGGGATCCCCCCTCCGCCTGGGGGGACCGGGGGCTGCCCTTCCTCCCCATGGAGCAGCAGCTCCCGCCCCTCCTCCCCGGGAGCCGGAGCTGCTGCTGCCCGGGGGAGGCCAAGCCATGGACGGGGCAGCCGCTCCCCAGTCACATGGGGCAGAAGCCGCTGCCTGTCACTGCCCCCTCCAGGGGAGGAGGCGGCTGCCGGGACCGGAGGGGGCACGGGCCGCCGAGCCCCCCCTCGTTAGCCGATTAATTCATTAACGGGAGCCGCTTGCCCTCCCCCGCACCCCCTCGCCACGCCACGACCGGCTCACGGGTCTGTGTCTTCCGCTCTGGGCTTAGCAACGTCACCTGATCCGAGTATTCCTTAATAACGTGAACAATTCATGGTGGAGATGGTGATCCCAGGTAACCAGAACATCTGCCTCGCCACCTGGAGCAACACCAGCTAGGTACTGCAGTCCTGCAAAGGAAGGTGAACGGCAAGGTGATTTAATGCTCGTTAATTATCCTTGATCAGGGTCAGAAGCGCCTGTCACCCACAGAGTGACAGCAGGGGTCATCTGGTGCTGCACAGCAGTTTTCAACACTCCCAGATCCCCATGACACATAAAAGAAAGGATCTTCTCCACATAAGAGCAGGCCTTGCTACAATGGATTTAGGGCTGGCTTTTCACCTGCACCCTTCCTTGCAGACCATTCCCACCCCCTCCAGAGCTCTACAGAGTGGTTGGGGTCTGAAGAGTGCCCACAGTTCACACGTGTGTGTACACATACACAAGCACACCACCTCGAAAGAACAGTTCATAATAACTGAGTCATTGTTGCCATCCACAGGAGCCTGGAGTACTGACAACGCAGGATTCTGGTCCAAAATGGCAAAGTAGCTCTCCACAGACAATGGAGCAGGAAAATATGAGTCTAGTGTTGTGTTATTCTTTCTTACAGTACTTTCAACTCTACAGAAGCCTGAAATGCTGGGGAAATTTCTTCCTCAGAATAAAAAAAAAAAAAAAAAAGATAAATTATAAGAAGTTCATCATCTGCCTAGAATGCTTTGAACAGGTATCACTTAGCCACCACAATCAACATCTCATGTTGCAGGGTGGAGTAGGATAATAAATTTTAGCATATAATGAGGTTACCATAGTATACAGGCCACTTGACAGTACTTGCATCCTATTCCAGAAAGTCATCTTGTCTGTCTAATCTGAAGCTCCCAAATACTGCTATGAATAAATCAACAGGTCTAGAAGCCTCGTGTTTTAGAATTCAAAACTGCTGGATAAGGAGCTCTCTGGTCCATTTACACTGAGTTTTAATATACCCTGGAAGTCAAGGAAGTTTCAGAAGCAGATTTTTTTATCACCATTTTCAAGGAGTGATGTCTGAAGTAATTAAAAATTTCTCAACCTGAGTTTGAGCTCAGGTGAAATTAACAGCACATCTAGTACAGGACTTAAGTAGCCAGCTGAAAGGGAGGTAATACAACAAATTTTCCTTAAGATTATGGAAACTTTGTGTGAATGCAATTTTATGTCAATTTCATATCTTTCTGATAACACAAAACTTGTTCTTTTTGTAACAGACCACAATACTTTCTGAAACATTAAAATTATTGATTAAAATAAAAGCTTTAAAAGCTGAGTGACTTCTCTGTCTGAAATTGTTATTGTAAAGACATACCTATTATCAAGTTGGTCTTTCTCTAGTAGGATCCCACAGAGACTGCTTGTGCACCCCACACTATTTAAGATATTTACTAACAACCTGAAAAAAAATCTGAAATCCTTCTTAGCAAAACTTTGTAGGAGGCACAAAGCATGGAGCAAGAGGCAAAGGATGCTTATGGCTGCATAGCCCTAAGTTAAGTTAAGGCATAATCACATCATATGTATTTCAATCAAGCCAAATGTAAAGTCTCACATCTAGGAACAAAGAATGTAGGTCACACTGAAAGGATGTAACTCTATCCTGCAAAGCTGCAATTCCTTAAAGACTTCATTAAGATGAATAATCAGCTGAACGTGAGCTCCTTCTGCTGTGCTGTGACCAAAGGGCTAGTGCTGTCCTGGGAACAAACAGGAGCTCAGAGTTCTTTTACCTCTGGTTTTGACTCTGTTGTGACTCTTTTGGAAATAATTTGTCCAGACAACACTTCAAGAAGGATGTTTAGAGGGGTTTCAAAGAAGAGTAGTAAAGAATGATTACAGGACTGTCAAACATGTTTTGTAGTAAGACCCAAAGAGCTCAATCTATTTTAGCTTTCTAAAGAGAAGGTTAAGGTGTGAGGTGATCATACCTTATGAGCACTGAAACAGGAAGAAAAATCTGGATCTTCCATTTAACAGACAAAGAGATAAGATCTCTTGACAGAAGGTGATGGGAAACGAAGTCATGAATGAAGTGTGCTTTTGTAGTCAATAAAATCAACTGTTGAAACAGCTTACCAAGATTTATGGTAGATTCACCATTAATGGATTCATAAAAAACAATACCAGTTGGGTTTGGTTTTGAGCTTTTATCCTTTGAGAGAGAGAGAGAGTGAGTGAGAAGCTTGACAACAACTGCTAAAACTTCACCAGGAATTGACCTGGGTAGTCCTAACTCAGGATATCAGACCAAGACAGCCCAAGGCGTCTCTTCTAGTCTTAGGCTCTCTTACTCTACAGAGGCAACATGTGCATTGTGCATCTCCTGCACTGTGTGGCACCCAAATTCCAGTGGACAGTCTCCAGCCTCTGGCTGTGCTGCTTTACCAAGGAAAACTACTTGGTGCAGACCAGAAGGAGCCTGGGTGCAAAGTACATGGGCAGTATGACGTCCTGGGATGCCAGGCCCAAGGTATGGACAAGTGCAAGTGAAGAAGGGGGGCCTTGGTGCCTTCCAGTCTGTAACCCAAGGTATAAACAACTGTGAAAGATTTGGTTAAGATGGAAGGTGTTTACACCCAGTAATCTTGGAGAAGGTCAACTACGCTCCAACAAGGGGACACAGAGCAGTATGAAGAAAAAAATTACAATACGTTCCTCTTAAACATGGCATTGTTTTAAAGTATGGACCATAGTCTTACAACATAGTAACAATAGTTATTTTTTGCCCAAAATGTAGGTGCCATCCGTTACTTTCTCTGGGTTCTTTTTTCAGAGAAATACACCAGCAACTGCTTACCCTTACACACACTTTCTCAGGCATGGTTTTGGGTTCTGCCTGTTGCAGAGCTGTCACAAAGCTGTGCATTGCAGACTGAGAACCCCATAGCCTTACTCTGCATTAATGCCAAAGTAAGTGCTTATGTAAGTGTCTGCAGGAGCAAGAACTGAGGAAGGTTCTGAACCATTCCTAAAACTGTATGTGTAGCATGATTATTTTGCACTGCATTGTTCACACTCTAATAAAGGACTTGAAGCAGGTGCTCTGTGCAGTGTAAGCATAATAATGTATCATTCCCAAATCTTACAAAGATCCCAGTCCTTTTCATGGCTCATGACCAGTCTGAACCTCTAGAAGAGGGGGTAGGGTTCTGTGCTGAAGTAGCAGACCATTCCAGTATCACAGCTTGTAAACTAAGAATCAGGGGGCTTATGTCTGCACAGCCTTAACAGCATAAGTCAATGAAATCCAGCTTGGAGAAACACCATTTGAATACCTGCCTGTCAATTTTTTTTTTCTGTCTTCAAGGGGTTTTATTATTTGCAGTGCCCTCAAATACACCTTTCCACCTAAAGACACATTCATGTGGACAGCTCTTTGTTTTGTTTTTCCTTCCAACCAATGCTTTTGTGTATTTCTGAAACTTAAGACACCTCTTCTGCTACTACAGTACTTATCTGTAACACCATCGCTTTGAGGGATTAAAGCAGGTTACTTGTTACACACTTAGATCAAGAGTTATCTGAGTAGAAAGTCTATCCCGTTAGGGTTGGCGGAATCTGTTTTTGATCTTGAGTTGTTTTGATTTTCTCTAAGAGCAAGTAACATGTTATTTTAACTTCTGAATAAGGTGTGCTACCTGACTGTGTCTCTTCTGTTTGGCAGAAAGGATTAGAAACCTCCACAGAACTTGCACTCTATTAAAGCAGAGTGCTCACCATTGAGAGCCAAGGAGCTGAATTGTTTTCAGATTATATGTGTGTGTGTGTCTTTCCCACATCAAAGACTTTGATGGAAGCTGTTCACGCTATTGTCAGGAATGCAGGGATTGGCACAAAGGTGATTAGCAAAATTGCTTTTCTGTAGGAGAAGCACAAAAATTATCAAAGGATTAAAGAGGATAAAATTAAAAGGTTATGCTGAATTTGGGGGCAAATTTTCTGCTTTTAAATTTTCTCCCAAATTATACATATTGATTTGGTTTTACCTATAAAATATTTGCCAGAAGAAACCACGATTAGAAGCTGTTTAATACAGGTTCTGTTAAAGGGAGATGAAAAAATCTTCCCTTAAAAATATTCTGAACAGACCCTATTCCAAAACCCATCCACAAGAAGCTTTTGATGAATACTATGGGCACACAGCTAGCAGCCGTCCTTAAAATGTTCTTAACAGCCACAGGACTGAGACCTTTAGTCATGATTATGCTGAAAATTATGATAACAAACAATTCCATAAAGCAGTTTGTCATCAGTGATGCTGTTTGTTTACTTTTCTCACTACACTCTGCTGACAAAGATACTAAACTGAGGGGATCACTTTCATTATCCACTTGCTAGGCACATGCAATGCTTTTGTATTTTGATCAAGCAGCTGAGCTGCTTGAATGGTTTGGGAAAAAAGGCAATAAAAAGGGATTCTCGAATATTTTAGTGTATCAAAATGAACAGAGCCTTCCAGAATCTTTCTTGCTTGGCAAAACTGCAGTGCAATAAAAAAAATATATCACCTCCCATAGCCAGCAGAAGTGTCTCATCTTACTGGTTCAGACTCTGCTTATAGTGCATTTTATTTTGAAGAGTCCTCTGTTATTTGCTAAGTACAAGCCATATACCTATTTCTTGTCTTTGCATTTTGAGTTTTGTTTGTTTGTTTTACTAATCTGTTCTTCCCAGGAAGTCACCCGGAATATTTTATTTGTTTTAAACCTCATTTATCAAAGTATTATCTAAAGCATCAGTTCAGAAAATGTTCATTTTAACTGTTTTCCCAACAATGACCTTCTTCCTCCCCCCCAGGCCACATCAAGTTGTCATTCACCAGACAGCTGTGGAATTTGGAATCATTCCTTTTAAACACTTTACAATTCCAAATGGTAGATTTCTAATGGCACAATATGATTGCCACAAAGATCTTTAAATTTCCCAATCCTCCAGGCTTCAAAGGCTGGACCGTCCTTGATCTCCTGAAGGAATGCTTTTGAATCTTGTTCTTTTATAGGGGCTACCTATGAAGATATTTTAGGGGCTTTTTCCTTTTTGTACTTAAAACTTGAGGAACTAAACATTCAAATACCGCTGGCATTTTTGGGAGTGAGATCAAGACATACAAAGTTGTTTCTAGGGATTCTCAGCTCAGTTTTTATTAATTCCACAAGTAGTTCCAAAACTTTTTGGAGTATTTATAAAGCAATATAAATATTTTTGTGTAGCAGTGACTGTGACGCTGTTTTATCCTGCATTTTCCTTCTACCTACATGGCTACATTGTGCAGTTCCTCACCTGCCTTGAGCAAGTCTGACAGTGCCCTGACTCATCCTGTGTCCATGGGTACAGAGGGGTTCATTGCTCTTGGAGGATTCACTGCTGTCATATCACTTACAAGGTAATAGTTTGTTTAAGAAAGGTGAGCAAACCTAATCCTACAAATGGTTTTGGGTCTGCCTTGACCAGGCAAGCAAGACGGAGCCTAATTACCTGCAGCAACTACAAATAAGCAAAATTATTAGAGTCCTAGGCTTACTTCTCTCTTTTTCTACAGTCAGAGGAAACATTTCACTATTTGTCCTTTCTTTCACAATAGGATTTCTCAATCTGGAAGCTGACATTTTTTATTTCTTGCTGGCTAATTCTATTTCTTACTACTGAAACACAAAATTCATTAATTTGAAGTTAAGAGACTTACAGTGCAGCAACAGGAATCTGGCTGGTGCTAGAAACAGCCTTTCTTTCTATTCAGTTCAGCTTATGCCAACCCATAAGGCAGGTTTTATCCTCTCTCCTCTTAAAAATGAAGCACACATATAAATAAAACAAACAAGGACAGTATCCCACTGTCCGCACACAGTAGGTCCTAGTGCTGCAGCAGAGCACCTTGTGCACAGTCCTACCACACAAATTCATGATAGATTTGTGGTCTTCAGCTAGTACCCACCTTGGGGAAAGCACTGTCCTTTCTGTGCCCCTACAGTACCTCACACGACATGACCTCTGCTGTGACTGAGCCTCTCAAGTATTGTTAGAAGGAGCAATTAATGCTTTGTCAGTGCAGTAAGTGTATGTTTAGATACCCCGTGTTGGTAGTGCATGTGATTTTTAAATAGTCTGCAGCCTAACCTCAGGTTTTGTGACGACAATAACAAACTGCAGGAACCACTGATTACTAACCCAGTTTATGGGTCAGGGAACAGGCCTTAGATCCTCATTTACACAGTTTTGTATGATCACATAAGGCCCCACTCTCCAAGACTATTTTTATTTGTTTGTTTAGATCAGTTTAAAAAAAAAATCCCAGGTCCCAAAATAGAGAATGTTTTCCTTTGGAACTGGAAGCAAACACACTTGATGGCTTTAACATCTGTTGGACAATGCGTGGTTGGGTGGTGGGCACCTCACACAGTTTTGTGACAAACACATGTGCATACAGCGTGTCAGATTATAAATCCAAGAATAAAGAGTCATTAAAACCTCCCTTCTCTAGCCCACCTGCCATGAAAATAGGCTTTTCACTCTATCTATTTAAACTGAAAATTGAGTATTCGGAAGAAAAATGCCGACATTCCAGGGATTCAAGTCAAAATCTCCCCCTCCAGTAAAGGAGGTCTGTCAATTGAACATAGATTGATCCATTGTCTGTCTCCCATCAGGACCCACAAGCCACCCCATGCACATATGCTTCTATTCTGGCTTGAAACAGACCTCACAGTCCCAGGCCATCACAGCAACATTTACATCTGCCATGGGCTTGATCTGAAACTGCACAATTCTCAAATACCTTTCTGGTTTTAGCATGTGGTGCAGTTTTTGGGTGCAGATTCCAGTGAGATTAGCTTGCTACCCAGCAGAGCATGAGCCCCCTCAGCTCCACCATGAGTACAAACCTTCCTGCTCTTGGAAGGGAGAAAAGGAGAAAGAGACTCTTGCACACTGGGTCAACTTTTATCAGAATTCACTTGACTGCCATGAGTGCTAAATTCTGTCCTATCCTTTTTCTTTTCATCCAGTTTGCAGTGGATTTACCATTGTTAGTATGCCTGAAGTGTTAGTAATAATCTATTGAAATGCATTTCAAGGACAAAACATCCAGGCTGGGCAAGATGTCCATGTCCCTGCAGAGGAGAAAAGGCTTCTGAGTAACAGACATAGGTTGTGACTCTTGAAACTGAATTTACTAATATGGTGAAGCCTGACAAATCACAGTGCTTCTCACAGATTATTCTCCTCACTAGTAATTGTGCTTCTTCATCTGTTTAGCCACTGTGAGCCTTTAACACACTCTGAGCCTAATAATTGCATTAGTAATGCCAGGAAGAAAACAGCTTTCTAAGGCAGGTAAAGTCCACAGCATTTTTTCCCTTTTGGTTATGTCTTTTTTCATGCACACACATACAAATGTGCCTTTTCTTTTCCCAGCATGAATACCTGTACAAGGCACCAGTGACACCATCTCCTTGCTTGTTTTCTGTTGCCCCTCTGAAGTGTGGGGCCCATTTGCTGTGTGGATGCTCTGGCAGGTGTTTGGATGTGCAGGTGTGTGCACAGGCAAAGTCCTGAGCGCAAGCACAAGGATTCAAATATCAGGACCTTTCAGCCTGAACCTGACACTGCCACTTTAAAACCAGAGATGTGGACATCAAAGTTTTCCACTCCCCAGAAGGAAAGGACTATTTTACACGATGTCTCTCATCTCTCTGCCTTTCCTACAGCCTTCTCTCTCTCTCTCTCTCACATACACACTTTTTCTAATACCATCCCTCCCTCTCCACTTCAAACCATGGGAAAAACCTAGGAAAAGAAGCTTGCCGACTAAGGGACCGTTTCACTGCATTGTGTTTTCCAGCTAGACCTGAACAGACTGAAATCAATTCAGCTCTCTCTTGCTCGCTCTTTCCCTCCCTCTCCCATGTCTTTTTTTGTTTCTCTTAGATCGTGCTCTCTGCCTTAAGAAAGCCCGGTTTAGTTATATCCATCCCCATAGCAATCAAGTGACCAGTGTTTTTTTATTGCTTGTAAAAACACAGTATCTTTTTCATGGGAGTCAGGTTCTCCTTTGGTTTGAAATGCCCAGTGAGCAGTGGCAACAACCTGCAGAATCTTTGATCAATTCTCACATATCCATTTGAAGTATCTTTAGTAGACCCATCAAAAGAAAGGGGCTTGGTAATTAATATTTTAATAGAGTGCACCAGCCTCTCACTGTGTTATTGGCAAGAGGCCTGATTTAACAGGAGCACACAAATACCTCTGTCTGATCTGAATTGCTACGTGCTCTAAAAAAATATACGTTATTAAAGCTGAAGTCCAGCTGTTGCTATATTAATATCCTCTGTTTTTTATTTGCTCCTACCTTTTGGAAGGTTTCAGTTTTCATTCTGAAATTTTCCAGGCTTGCTCCCAATACTGAGGTTATAACTGCAGGGTAAGAAGCAGAGGAGAATGCAAGAAGGTTCACTGGAAACTTGAACAGGTGAGATTCAGCACAGCAGAGCCAGCAGCCCAAAGAAGACAGAAGTGTCACTTAAATTTTGATTGTACAACCTGTTGACAAAAGGACAAAATTAAGATGTGTGTGCAAGCTGGCTCTTATGCCTTCCAGTCTTTGGAACAGTTAATTCCACAGTGAGTGTTCCCTTAACATATTTTTTTCTTTCCCAGAGTTGTCCAGGGTCTCAGGACCAGATGTGAGGGTGCTGTAAACAAGAGTTTTCACTAAGTTTTACAGAATTATGCTGCTTTATATTGAAACAGGGTGTCACCTAAAGAAAACACAAAAATTATCCACCTATCCAGAACTTCCACAATAAAGAAAACCCAGTAACCAAGACTAACCACAAAACAAATATCCAGGGAAAACCAAACACAATTTCAAAATGGTTTAAATAAGAAAAATGAAAGTGCTGTGAAGTTGCAGGTTATCACCAAGTGGATATCACACCCAGTGGAGCAGAGCCCCAGTCCTGTAGGACATGCATAACACTCTCCCAGGCAAACTGGGCTTGTAAAGTCCAGCCAGCAGGTAATGGCATGCCAAGGGCTTCTTCTCATGTAGCTCCCCTTGATCACAAAATGATGAGGTCTTGGTATGCTTTAATGGCAGCTAGATCAAAACCAGCACTGCAGAAACCCGATCACCACTTACCAGGTGTTCAGTTCAGTCAGCAGCCGGTCCCAGGGCAGGTACATCCCATTTGAGAACTCAATTGTCACTTTCTTTGCTACCTGTGGTTTCCAGCTGGAGGCTGGAGCAACCACAAGTACAAGCACTAAAACCTGCCTTTCAAACTGACAAACTCAAAAGTCATTTGTCTGTCACTGGCTCTGAAAATCGTGCAGAGCACTGTTGGGTGCTCAAGACCACCAAGAACATTTTATTTAGGTGTCTAAATAAATTTTTCAGTGTCTAGTTTCTGACTCTTAACACTACATGTGCTGTGTCTCACCTACCTTCTGCACCATTTTGCTGTGGTGCAAATTTTAATACTGCAATTCCAAATTAATTCCCAAACAACACTGCACAGCATGTCCTCTATTTCCTCTACCACCTCAAATACACTGGTAGGAACAGTCTTGAAATGTAACCTACCCAGAATCTGTAACCTGTATCCTAATTTTACCTGCACCCACAGAATGTGGCCTAATTATTTTCAGCTAGCTTTTCAGACCTTTATTCAGGAGAGGAGGTGATTAATTATGACCCTAATTTTATGCTATACCGACTTTTATGTAAAGGAATTGAAGATCTTAGCTATTCAGGTCAGCATCAATTCTATTTGGTTTACATATGTCAGTGTTATGTGTGTGTTTATAAATATTCTCTGTATTTAATAAACAATGTATTCTGTAAATAGAGTTTACCTAGTATTTTTCTTAAAAATCAACATATGATGAGTAATGTGCATAGGAGTACAACAGATTCTGTACACAATTGCACAAAGGGGCAAGTAACACTGTACAATGAAGAAATCCTAGATGAAAATAGATATTTGTCTTGAAGATAAAAAGAGGTACATAAAGTTATCCATTCTGCAAGGTACCTCCTGGTTTGTGTGCTTAATCATGCAAACTCCTGGAAGCATTAGCAATGGTTTTTCTGGGTTTTGTTTTTGTTTACAGCAAATGCTGTGGTTAAAAAAATAAATAAAGATAACTTAAACATAGGGCAAAGCTTTGGTGTGTTGTTATTGTGAGTGTATTTTCAGGAACAGTTTCCCAAGAGCTCAGTCTTTTACATGCTATTTCTTCTGACTGTTCTGACTTCTTATTTTATATAATACCAGATTAAATTCTAAATACATTTTTTTTTCAAACCCTTTTAGGTGCTGAAATTACATGGCAGCTTTAGTTGCCCACTTCCAGGTCTGCTGAGCTTTTCTGGCTTGCAAATAATTGTAATGATTGTGTGTAAATGCCATCTCTTGGGACTCCTGTGACAGATACTGTAGGAATGCAGCTCCCCTGCAAGTAGCAGACAGGGATCCACTTCCCTGCCCATCTTGAAACATTCTTTGGGGGAAAACTCTTTCTCTCCATCCAGAATCTCAATTACGTCCCTGAAAATAGGGTTGAAAACAGGGTACATACTTCGAGGGGACTCCTGTGACAGATACTGTAGGAATGCAGCTCCCCTGCAAGTAGCAGACAGGGATCCACTTCCCTGCCCATCTTGAAACATTCTTTGGGGGAAAACTCTTTCTCTCCATCCAGAATCTCAATTACGTCCCTGAAAATCCTGAAAATAGGGTTGAAAACAAGGTACATACTTCGAGGAAAAAAAAAATATTAAAGTTAACAAGGTAGTAGGGAAGAATAAAGACATTTTCCAGCTCACATGAACAGATGGACAAGAATAGCCTTCTGGGCAATCTGAACTTTGTACAGGAGCATAAAGACAGCAGATGAACATTGCATTAAAAAGGCAGAGGAGTGAACTACAGTGAGAAAGGAGAGAGATGGTGTTGAGACATTTTCGGGGGGGCAGGGAGATGATTCGTTGGGCCAAGTGACCTTTTCCCATCCAGCAATTTCTTCTGTCCCAGTGCAGAATGACAATGGAACCCAATGGCAGTGCAATCTGACATCCACGTCCATACTGAAAGAGATTCAACTCGACCGTGCTGCACTGCTGTGGCTACGGGATGCTGTGAAACAAGCCAGACCAAAGTTTCCAACTTGCCCTCTTTTCTGTTGTTGTTGTTATTGCTGTTTGTTTCCATTCACCCCCTTTTATTCTCCATTTTTTTCTGTCTTGACTCTGATGGGGGCTCTTTTTGTGCAAAACAAGCCCTTCTGATCTCTTTGAAAGGCCAGCTCTTGTCATTCTTCCAGATCATCATTGTATGACATGTTTTTATATCAGACTGACAAAGGAGCTATTTGATCAGGGGGTATGGTGTGTGATTGTAAGAAATTCAGCTAGCCGGTGGCAACCATTGTTCCCCAAAGCGGCTCCCTGACCCCATTCTATTCAAGGAAAAACTCCCTTGGAGTGGCCTCTATTCATTGAGTAACACCAGTCCGCAGTCTCACTCCAGGAGTATGCTCAATTCAGAGGTGTGTCACCGATATTGCCCATCAACCAGCCTTTAACTCTTTCATCAGCATTAGGTTTCCAGCACAGCAGCTGTTATCATAGGATGATGTGTGTGGGGGGGTCACGATGCATTCCAGCGAGCTGGAGCTCTCCTTATCTCGGAGAAATTTAACCTTCCCTTTAAAAGTTGCCTCGGAAAATATCTGCCTGCTGCTTTCTGTAAAGTGGAGCCTAAGTCATTTGCCTTCTCATCCCTGCGTCCTAAAATGTCACCGTTTGTTACTCAGCTTCTAAAACAAGAATCTCTGTGCTTGCTCAGGCTAATGAGAAGCTTTGCATTGATATTAATGGTTTTCGGATTTGGCCTAAAATTATCTGTGACCCCCCTGCACCCCAATCACACAACCTTTTCTCTCCCAGATAATCTTGTACCCATGCACACATCCATGGTATCAGTGCAACTGCTGGCTGTAAAAAAGAACACAGAGCCAGGAATCTTCTGTCTCCCTGGGAACCATTTTGTCTCACATTATCAGCAAAGAAAACTTAGGGCATCCTCATGAGCTCTGAGAAGACACTTCACTAAAATTGCTCCTGCTTCCTTCAACTAAACTCTGTGCACTAACACAGAACCTCTAAAACCAAGGGAAACCAGTGCAAAAGCTCGTGCTGGGTGGCTCAGGGCCACTGGCCTGTGCTTGGGAGGTTATACAGCATTACCATGCAGCCTGAATGGGATCAGACTCAGGCACAAGGTGCCGAGCAGCTGTGGATTTGGCACCGCAGTGATTGATGGCTTTGAACACTGTTGGGAGAGCTGTCCAGATGACAGGATTAAAACTGGCCAGCCCAGCACAAGCGCAGGTACACAGGTTGCTGACTGCCTTGAAGCAGCCTCTGAAGGAAATGAAACTCAGTTCATCCATGGCAGTGTGGATCTGCTGCAGCTGTTGGTGCAAAATGTTTTCCTGGTGCAGTGAGCATGCTGCTGGCTGCTGCAGACCATCCATCTCCTGACACAGTTGCAGTGTTCCAGGAGCAGAGTTCCTTGCACGGCGTCCTGGCTCACCATTCTCTTGCTCCCCTGGTTGAAAACACGGTCCTGTTTTCAACATCACTGCCAGACCCCTGCTCCTTCTGCTGCCTTCCTCCAGCAGCCAGAATCCTGCCCGGGGTTTGGTACCACCTTGATAGCAGCCATCTCCGGGATCGGGATTTGTTAATAAACTCGGGCTCCCTCTGCTGGGACACAGCACAAAATACGGGAGGGGCTGGGGGGACGAGGACAGGGCTGTCTGTCTGTCCTGCAGGACAGGGTGATTTCACTGCTGGGCAGTCGGCTTTTTTTTCCCATGACATTTCAGTGGATGTCACAATGAACTCTGCATTTTTCTCCACTGGGTGATAAGGGTGGGATAAACAGCAATGCTTTGCACTGCAACATCCTTCACTGCATGCTCCAAAACCTCTGGGAAACCTGCACTAAACTTCCAGTGGCCTGTGGAGTGGTTTGGCACCAGCTCTGTTTCACACAGGGGCAGGAGGAGCTCAGGTGCTTGGCCACTTGTTCCATGTCCTGAGCAGGACCGTGTCAGGCTCTCCACTGTCCATTGAGACACAGGCACTCCCAGTGCACAGTGCTGAATTTTACACCTCTGGGAACAGTCCTTTAAAATGCTTCCGTCACAGACCTGCTGTCTTCCACAGAAGACTTCCCATCTCCTCAGATAACTGCAAAAGTTGCAGCAGACAGGGAAACCTGCTCCAACCCTCTCCCGGAGCATGCTCTGCAGCAAGACCCATCTGTGTGCACAGGAAAGTGCTTCTTGGAGCCTGTGTTTGCCCAGCCATCTCTGCATCCCCATCAGCAGACACTTCCCTGCTCCACCTGCACCATGCTAAGTGCTCACCCCATGATTTAAAGCATGGGGGAAAGATTCAGGGGCAGCCTTACTAGCCAAGCTATTCCCAGTGTGCAGAAGTGTCCAGGCAAGAGTGAAACCTGCTAGGAAGGAGAAGCAAACACAGTTCTTGAGTAGAACAGATAAAGCTGCAGAGAAGACACTTCAGGGAGACTTTCCCGGTGCGTCTTGGACTTTTCCCATCTGCCACCTGTGAGTTCAGCATGCTACATTATCTCTATGCCCTTTAATCCACCCCTAGTTACTCTGCAGAATGTTACTGCATCAACATTTTTTCCAACAAAAACTGCAGTGTAGATCAAATTAAATGCATTTCCTCAGCAAAGCTGTTGCCTTCATCGCTCACATCTGAGCTTCCTGCCCAGAGATCACTGCTGAGGGTAAGCAGGCTGCTCTGCATACTCTGGTTTCAAGGAAGGTCAGACATTTCCTAGCAGCTCAATACAGGCAAATAACTCCGGAGACCTGTTGCTTTCTGTGACAGCTCCCACCAGTAAATGCTGCACCCAGCTTGCAGCTAAGTCTGTGTTATGGTCCTGATGTTCACCTGCTGCCTTGGGTCTTATCTAGGGCAGAGCCTTCTCTGTGCAGGCTGTTGGCAGAAGAACGGATTCTCTGCTATGGTAGGGAAAGATCTGCTTCCCCACAGTGTATGTTCCTGAAACAATACACAAACTTCAGAGTTCCTACCCCCACAGCTTCTCTATAGGTTTAAAGCAGAGCAAGAAACAACACAGTAAGGTTTCTGGGGATGAGGATTCTGTGCTATGTTGATGATTCCCCTCCTCCCCATGCTGAGCTCTTCATGCCCCACTGGCACCCACTCTACCTTTATCCTTATGACCTTTTGTATTATGACTGTTTCCCACATGGCCAGCTTCAAGTAACAGCTCCAAACCTGCCCCAGACAACAGCAGTGGCAGCATTATCCACCCTGTGCATAAAATCCTGCAAGCTGGCACACTCAGAGCTTTCCTGCACTGGCACCAACCAGCAAGGCCAGATCCATAAGTACCCAGCAGTGCACAGAGCTGTGATGCGGCCCAGAGCAGAGCAGAGTCTGATCTCAGTGTCCAACATCTGCCCCAGGAAGTCAGTGCAGCTCCTCTGGACCGTTCATCAGGACAGGTTATGGCCAGCTTGTCCCAGCTTGCCATGGCACAGGGGGAGCCTGGCTCTGGGGAGCAGGCAGCACAGGAGCAGTGAGCAGTGGGTGCTGCCTGGTAAAGTGGCCATGAAATAGCTGTCTGTGTCACACTGCCATTTCTCTAAGTGACAGTCCCTTGAAGCAGCCCATTAGGGGTTCACTTGGTCTCAATAGCAGAGACTCCACATTTGTCATTTCCTGGGTGACAAGAGGACTAAAAGCCTATGTGCTTCACTAACCAGCTCCAGCTTCCTTCTCCTTCCAACAGGTATTCATTCCCAGGAAACTTTAGGGAGCACAGGATGGGACCCAAAGCCCCTCCTTGCCCTTCCACTGGCCAGTCCAGCTGCTTCTGCTTTTCCACGCAGGACTTGTCCACACTCCTGCCTGCTTTGTCCCCCTTGCTGTTTGTCCCTTTGCTCACATCAGCAGTACAGCTTTCCACACCAAAGGCAGCAAATACACAAAAGAAATGCCCCATCCACACCACATGTAACGTGATCCCATGTCACAGTGCTGAGGATTTGTCTGAAATCCCAGCTCACAGAGGATCACCATCAGGACAAGAATCTCAGCTGCAATTTTCTCTTAACTGTAGGGAAGTTTCTCATCCTTACTGAAGCTGAAGGCAAAGTGTGTCCCCCAGGAAGCCCCAGACTTGGTTTGGGGAGCCCCAGCTGGTGACTGGAGTGTCTGGGACCATAGTGGCCTGGAGGCTGTCACATTCACCAGCTGGCAACATGGCCCTGGGGGTGCCACCTCCACATCCCACCACCCCACCCTGGAGTTCAGCCTCATTCTGGGAATGCCACAACCCTTGCAAGGAGGTTGGAGGGGAGCACTGTGAAGGACAGGTGGCTGCTGTGGTGGGGACAGTCGTCAAGCACAAGTCATCCCCTGCACTGGTGTCAAGTGCGTGGCAAACCCACGGCTCTGCAGGGGGAGGTGGTGAAACTCTCAGCTCCTTGCAGTGATCGCTCTGAGAGGGAGAGAAGTGCAGACACCTGCAGGCTCCACAGTGGAGGCTGCAAGGGCTCAGCACATGTCAGCAGCCACCACTCCCCACTCTTGATCCCACCAGTTCTTTAGGGGCTGGGGATGCCCCTTTACCAGCCAGCAGCAATTAGTAGAAAAGAGCTTTTCTTATAATTAACCAGCTTGTGACAGTGGTGGGATTTGGGTCAGAGCAGCAGGTGCTGCACATACTGCCACAAGCCACAGCCACAGCCTTGGGAATTTGCAGTTTCCACAGCACTTCCTGCCCTATTGTGCCCCTCTACATCTCGGTCACTCCTCAAAAGTGCTGTGGGGCAGCATCTGGGGTCAGTGACCAGCTCCAGAAACACAGATTCTGCCAAAACCCTTGAGTATATGAAACTTGTGCTCTCACTGCTGTCGCTGTGCCGGCTTAGTGTGAGAGAATTGCAGACATGGGCATGGAGGATAATTAGGTCAAACCACCTTCTGCTCACATGTGAACTTATCCACAGTGGTTCTAGTCAAATTGGAGGAAAGACTGTGGCTTTACCCATCACAACTGAGATCAAAAATAGATCAGATGTCAATATACAGATGACAGGAGATGGAGTCCTCCTGGGAAGGCACAGGATCTGGCATTTCAGATTTCATTATAAAATAAATGCTGCCTTTGCCTTAGAGATGTGCTGCAGCCATTGCAGCTGGATATAAATGTCAGGAGACTGTAACTGCCTTACCTGCACCTCCTGTGAGGACCATCATGTCTCTCCTCTTCAAAACAGACTGGAGTTGTAGTGGTGCCCTCTGAATGAGGATTACAGCTCCATGGTTGGTTTCAATTGCTCTGCAAGTCCTGCAAGAGCCTCTTGGAAAACACCAGCTCTGAGCAGAGACATCACCCCAGTGGGTGGCCGATGCATCTTTTCTCCTCTCAAGGTCCTGGACACAGCCAAGCCAACACCAGAATATATCACCAGATGCTGAGGCCAAGACACTTGGCTGCACTTCACAAGAGATATTGACAGATGGGAATCAGCTTTAAAAATCCCTACAAGAGCTCCGAGAGACCTGGAAAACCTGCTTGCTCTGCCTGGAGAAACTTGGTCAGGTGGGATGAGACTGCAGGCTAGAAGAGAGCAAGATCAAGCGCTGTGAGTTGAAGTTAGGCATTTTAGGCCAAAAATTGACAAAGAATATTGAAATATGGGGTCCCTGCAGAATATTCTTTCTTCCTGTTCCTTAAGTGACTTTCACTCAGAAGGCACTGAGCAGGTTTCTCTCATCCAAGTGTAGCAGAAGACTGAGACAAACATTCGGAATATTCCCCACAACCTTGAAATCTGCTGATGTAACAAATCCAGTCAGCATTCAGGATAGAGTCCAATCTTCAGTCAAAGCTGAGGAATTGGACATGAGGTTTAGAAAAAAAAAAAAATCAGGTTTGTGGTTTTATACCTCATTTATAACTCAGATTATTTCATATATGCATTGCTTCTCCCACTGGACCACTGCCATACCTTTTCTTGGCCTCTTACAGATTGATTCAGCTGATTTGCAGCTCTGCCAGAATTTCTATCAGATCTTAATCTTTCTGGTTATTAATTTTCCCCACACCTTGTCTAAAGAGGGGCTATGCCACTTGCTTTCAGCTCTGGCTGGGAGCTCCTCTGTGTTCACCCTGTGTCTGTGCAGAGCCCAGAACAGCATCAACTGATGTGGCACAAAGTGTAAGGAGGAATGAGGATGTGATACTTTGGCAGAATAGCTCTGGAAAGTCTGTGCTCTTCTCTTGCTAAATTCTCTGCTGAGGGTTTGGCTCTGTTTGCATTGGCTGCTGAAAGCTAAGCCAGCCTGGTGATGATGGAGCATTTTTTGATGTCTAAAAAGAGCCCCCAACAAAACCAATCATTTATGTTTATAGCTGACCTTCTCTGGTATACAAAGAGTCTGAGCAGGCAGAGCTCATCCAACTCCAGCAGGCAAGAGGCCCCCATCAGCACCACCTGGAAGGATGTGCTCAACAGCAGCTCAGGGGCAACGGGACACCCAGAAGATGCACAGACTGGGACTGCTGTAACTCAGCCCAGTCAAATGCATAAGCTGCAAGTAAAACATTTGCTCACAGATATAATGAGTGAGAAAACTGGGTTGTCTGCTTACCCCAAACTCCTCGTTTTTACTTTTGCAAGAACCAGTTTCTTCTTGTACCCACTGGAGGTGAAACCTGACTGATCTCCCAGATGCAGAGGCTCACTGCACATTCACTGCCTGGCATGGGGGAGTTTCAGCTGCACCCCAGCCCCCCCAGTACAGGTGACAAGGTAATCCCAAGGTGGGAGAGAACACACCTTCTTTTATTAGGTATCTGATGAAAAAGCAACTTTGTCCTGTGTGCCCAAGGATCTAATACAGCTAATTACAGAAAACATGCACCACGCAGGGGTGTGTACTGGTGGGAGTCTGGGATGACCATACTTGCAGTGAAAGGACAGAAAGCATGGCTCCAGGGAGAGCCAGATCTGCACTTAGAGGAGCCCTGCAGGAAGATCTTTGAAACATCTGCATGGGTGTCAGGAGCACATGTCCTGCTGAAAGGCACCAGGTCCCAGCTTCAGAAACTGAGCTCAGGCTTCAGGGCCACGGCCCTGGCAGGACCACAGGCCCCTGAGTACCCACAGAAGCACAGCCACCATAGCTGTTCATCAAGGTGCTCCCTCCTCACTCTGCATTGGAGCCTACATTTCACCAAGTCAACCTCTGCAGCACATCCTCTGCATTTTCAGTGTCTTTCCTTAACAGGTGGCTGTCTTCCTCCTCCCCAGACATGCTACAGCTTGAATCAGACACTTTGATCAGGAGGAAAACATCCCTGGGGAAAAAGCTCTCGGTGTAACACCAGCAATGTGTCTGAAGCAGCCTGTCAGGGCACAGTGGAGAACCAGGACCTGAAACTGTGGAGAGAAGAGGATGAAGACCTGACCAGCAGCCTTAAACAAACCCTGCCTAAACCCTGGGACCCAAAGAGTATTTTATAGTTTTTGTAGAGATACTCACACCTGCAGGGGAGTCTACATTGCCTTCCAGCAAGCACAATGTCCCAGGCTGCTGTGGAGACGTCCCAAGCTTGCACATGCTGATGGAGGCTGCTGTCCCTGTACAAGCTCCTGGCTGGTGGTGCAGATGGAATTGGTGGTTTGTGGAAACACCTGCACATCCAAACGAGATACATTAATCTGTGCAGGTCTGCTGGCTGGAACAGTAACTGTGGAAGAGAGCTGGACAATGAGCAGTGCCCATCCATGGGGGCTTTGAATGCTGCGATGCCCCCTGAGTATCAATGGTTGCCCTGCAGAGTGGTGCCTGCCTTCCCAGAGCACTGTGTGGTGGCAGCCAGCTCACCCCAACACACACCAATGACTCCAATTTTAATCAAAATGGATAAAAGTTCTGGTCATCCCCTTGCCTGCTCCCCTGCTGTGGGACAACTCAAATGTTTGCCTGAGCCAGATGCATTCACAAAATTATGGTTTTAATGGCATTTTGTGACACAGGTTGGCTCCTCCACTGCAGCCCCAACTGCTGAGAAATCAATCATTACCAGCAGTTAGCTGTTTGATGGTTAACAGCCTGAACCGAAGCCAAACTGGTTGTTAATTGGGCTAACAACTGATTTCAAGGGGTTGTTTTGCAGGGCCCAACACTCCCAGCAATTGACTTGGAGTTGTAACTAGCAGCCAGGCGGCAATTAACAGAGTCCAGGGAAATTCGCAGGCCATTACCAAAGGGCTGGCTCCCAGCTGGGCTTCTGCTTCTCATGGGGAGGTAGGGAGCACAGCCACAGCCCGGGGCCTGAGCAGGCACAGCCAGCACTCAAGGTCCCATTTCACATCCTGATAGTCAAAAATCCTATGGATGTACAGCCTAGGTCTCATCCTGCACTTCAGGAGGCTCTTATGGTTGTTTTTTTAAAGGTTGTTACTGGAGTTTTCCTAAAGTTTGTTATGAACTTCCACAGGGACACCTTCCAGCTCTTCTTCAAATCCCTTCTCAGGACTCTCTTTTGCTGTGGTACCTACTAGACATGTGCTTATGTTTATCTTGACAGCTTATGGCACCTGCTGCAGTGGACCAGAGGAAACATGATGTGTTTGGGACGAGGGCTGCTCCTTGCTCTGGGAGCAGCTCATTAAAGAGGAGATTCCAGCCACCAAGATGTACTACTACAGCAGAAAGAGTTTGCAAAGCAATCACAGAAAGAGGCTGGGACTTTTTTCCCTTCTCCTCCTGATATAAATCTTTGAGAGGCAAACAATTAGAAAACCCTACTGGCCATAGTGGCAGGAGAAACCAGCCAGGAAGCAAGGACCCTTCACAGTGCCATGGCCATGGTTAGAAGGGGTTACTCCATGGCTGAGCAGAGGGCTTTGGTGGGAGCAAGGGCACAGATCAGGCATTCACCAAACTGGGGAGGCTCTGACATCCCATTTCCAGTCCACAACATCCCATTTTCCAGCCCTCAGCATCCCATTTCCAGTCCACAACAACCAACAGCACAACCTTAGCAAAGAGATAATACCTGAACATGGCTGGAGCATTCCCAACAGAGCCAAGCCTCCCCCAGCCTCTGATCTAGGAGTATGATTTTATCTTGGACACCACACAGCCTGGAAGGACATTCCAGTGTTGCAGCTTCTGTGAACCTAGGAAAGATGCTGTAAGTCACATGGAGCCCAAGAACATCCCCTCTGCACCCAAAACAGCAAATCTGAAGTGCATTTCCTTGCACAGTACCTGGGCCATTATTAACAGCCATGACCTTCAGCTGATCCCCACGAGCCCTCTCTCGTCTGCAGTGATGTGGTGCAGGGCCAGTGGGTGGACAAGAGGCTGTGCTGGAGCCTGGCACCAATTTCATGCTGACTTTGACCCTGCAAAGGCTGCAGGTTCCCATCAGCCCAGTCCCAAACATCCCTCCAACATCTCCCAAGAGCTCCTCTGGTGTACCAAGCCACAGGCCATGTCTCCCTGGGCCCATGGCTTGTCAGCACCAGAAGCCTCAGCACATCCTTGTCCAGGAGGAAAGCAAACAGCAAACTTAACCATCAAAGGTCTTCTGCAGCAAAGCCACAGGAGCTGGAGGGCAGCCCCATTTCTAAGGGAGAACTGATAGTGCTGTAGGTGTGCTTGGGGAGGGGGCAGAAACGCTGCAAATGGGAAGCAGGGTGGTAATCAGGAGCATATGTGTAGGTGTTGGAGCATGCCAGGTGCTACAGAAGTGCTAAGTGTTATTACTATGGCCAGGAAACTGGCTGTGAAAACCAACTGTACTCCACATCCCCTCCCTCTGCACCTTCTCCAGGGTCTGGACCCGAGACTCCCCATCAGACTCAGGAAAAGAGGAACCAGCCTGAAGGTGCCTTTGGCTGCACGCTGTGGTCAGACAACCTGTGTGAAAAGGAGAGGAGAGGAGCAGAGAGGACCAAGGCTCAAAAGGAGCATTGGGTCTGGTTCACCTGCGGCCAAGAAGATTTTGTGCCCTGTCAGAGTATGGTGCTGTCCCTCAACACATGTTGAGTGCTGTAGCAGCACAGAAGGATGTTTCCACATGTGAGACTCATTTTGTGGCCACCCTGCCCAAAGTAATCTATCTCAGAGCTCCTGGCCCTGGAGGGAGATTCCCCTGTGACAGCACCGAGCTCATTTCTGCTCCACCTTGTGTTTCTAGGATGCCCCACTTGGTTCCACAGCCAGGGCTTGCTGGTGTGGAGCAGGGCACAGAGCAGGGCTGAGCCCTCCCTGCTGGCAGGATACAGCCCACCAGCAAGCCAGTTTGGTGTGGAGTGGCCAAAATATGAGATCCCCCACTGAGTCCCTGAGCATCCCCATTTCTGGCTATAAATCCTTTCCAAGGAGGAGTCTTCAGAGAGGGGGGCTGAGATGATCCACAAGCTGCAGCCACCCCCCGTCCCCTCCCCGAGAGGAATTGCTCTCACACAAATGAAATGTGTGTAATTAATGGGCAGGGGGCTGGACAGGTCTGAGATGAAAGCGTTTCCTGGACTTGTCCTTCATTTGCATGGTATCAGAAGCTGTTCAGAAGGTGTGACTTTTCCCACAGGGAGCCCTCAGTTCGGTGGCACAATAAAGCCAGAACTTCTTACCCAGAATTAATTAAAGGAGGGGGAGGGGGATGGCAGGGAAATGTTTGAAAGCTGAGCCTGATGCAATAAACAAACAGCCCAGTCGTCCTTCCCAAGCTAGAGCCTGCCTAAGGGAGCCTGGGTGAGCCCCAGTCCCGCCACGGCATCCTACAGCCCACCCAGCTCAGTGGGCACCCATATCCACGCAGACCTCATGGAAACGTTGTAAACTGAGAGAAGGGGTGGGAGCAGAGACAGCATGTGCCAAAAGATTCGGGGTTTGGCTGAAAAAGCAGGGGTGCAGCCCCTGCTCAGACAGCACATGCCCCTTTTCTTGCCACTTCAATTTATTGCTGCCTGCTCCTGTACTGCTGCCATAGAATCACAGAATGGTTTGGATTGGAAGGGACTTTAAAGGTCTTCTAATTCCAAATTCCCCGCCATGGACAGGGGTACCTTCCACTAGGTCAGATTGCTCAAAGCCCCATCCAACCTGGGATGGAGCACCCACAGCTTCTCTGGGCAACCACAGCAGCATTTAACCTGAAAACATCTCTTTCTCCTGCCTGGTGCTGCCCTGGCATGTTCACCCCTCGTTTACTTCTTACCCTGTGTTAGCTGGCTGGACCAGATGGGCTTCCCCATGATCTGACAAGGCAGGGTCTCCCAAGCTGCTCAGCTCCTTGTCATCAGCTCCAGCCTTGCCACTGTGCCCGGATGGCACCGCGTGGTGAAGCCCTGTCCAGGCAGGGACACCCCTGCTCAGAGCTCAGGATGGGGCCATCATCCCTGCTCCAACAGCCAGGGCAGCAAGGCTCCTCTCCTGCTTCATCTGCCAGCTCCCTCGAGCAGCTGGTGGCAGTGAGGGGGCTGCAGGGTGACACTGGGAATGGTGGCAAGAGCAACAGGCACATGCCCCCCACAAGGACTCAAAGCAGGGGTTTCTGCCCGAGACACCCACGCTAACAGCATGAGCTAACAAAAGCAAACACCCATCCCCAAAGCCCCCCTCCCCAGCCCTCTCAGCACCAGCCCCATCTCAGCACCCCGCAGTCCCCAGGGCCCTTGGGTGGCTGTGATTCTCAGGCTTGCTTCACACACCTGCTGAGGAAAGAAAAAGTCCCAGCTGCTGATTGACCCTATTCATTCAAATAGCAGCCAGAGTTCCTGTAACTGTGGAGGGACAGCAGATATCACCAGGGCTGTCCCCAGCTCCCTGCATGGGCGGTGGAAGCCACCAGCCCTGGAGACCCTGTGCACGGCAGCCTGCAGGGCCCGGGAAGAGCAGAGCTCCTCCAGACTTTCCAAGGATGAAGAGGTATCACTGCAGAGACAGGATATGAGGAACCATTAATTAATTCACTTACTCATTAACTTACTAGAAAGGGGGTCTTTCATCTTCCAAGCAATGGTGAAACAACCTTTGTTGACTAGGAGCTAAAGTCAGACAAATTCAAATATACAAAGTCTGGAGCTGTAGTGCTCCATGGGCACCCAAAAGCCCTGCAATGAAAAGTGGCTGAGTGACCACGGACCAAGTGAGCTGGGGATCCCTTCCCAGGGCCAGGCCTGGGTGCCTTGCACTGTGGCAGGGCAGACAGCAGGACCTGGGGGCTGCTGTGGCACAGAGCTGTGCGGGGACACAGGAGTGTCCATAGCCACCTCAAACCCCAGGCTGCTGGCTGCTCCCTGCTCCAGCTCTTGGCTGCATCCCAGGATGGCAGGGAGGGGGGAACAGCCTTACTGGAGGCTGAGCACCCACACCATGCCCTTCCCTACCACCGCCGGGGCATTTGTAACCAGACAGGAGACATAGAGCCAGACCCTGCCTCTGCCACCCGTACCTGGAGCAGGCACCTGGCACCAATTCACTCATGTTCACAAAGCCATTAGGAAAAGCAGTTAGACAAATTAAAGGAAGAAAAGCAACCATTAAGGACTATCAAACACCATCTCTGCCTGGGGAAAGACCAGGAGCAATTCACTTTTAATTCCTGTCGTCTGTAAACCACAACAAAGTCTGCCCCCACTGTAATCCTCAGGCTTCTGCAGCCCTTGGGTCCCTCCTGGAACAGCCAGACAAAAGCCATCCATGCTGTCCTGTGGCTCAAGCAACATCCCTGATCTCCCTGGTGCAGCAGCAAGGCCAAGTGCTCAGCCCCTTCTTTTCCCTCCTTGAGGTTATTGACAAACACTGCCGGCTCAGCCCAGGCTGCTGGGGCAGCCAGGGGAAGACCCAGTGAGCACTAGGAGATGTCACAGGCACCCCATGGGCATTGCAACACACACAGGGCTGGCACCAGTGATGGTGAGATGCACCTTGCAGGGCTGCTGCACTTGGGCAGTTTAACACATTCCACAGTTTTATTCCTGCACGCTTCCATACCTTAGAACCACTCCATATCTGAATCCCTGGTCAGCTCCTGCAAGCAAGAGCCAGCACTGCAGCAGGGATGAGTGTTCTCTGAAGGAGGGGATGCAACAGCCCAGTTTGCACAGCCCCCAAGCTCTTTTGGGAAAGAGAGGAGCAAATAGCAGCTTTCTCTTGGGAAGTTTCATCCCATCCATGAACGCAGTGGTCAAGGCTCCATTGCACTATGTCCCCATTCAACCTGCAGTGGGCCTTGCTCCCACATCTCAAGAAGTTGGCATCTGCACATTAAGTCTGGAATTTGCTGCAAGGAAAACCATGATTTCCACAAGACTCATCCGGGTCCAGAAGCTTGGGGCAGTCTCCCACTTTCCACAGCTGTTCCCAGGGGAAGGAAATTGCAGCAAGCAGCAGCCTCAGCCCCATCCTGCACCTCACTGCCATCCTCCTTCATCCCTCTCCAATATTTCTGTCCAGCCCCAGCCCCTCCCTGGAAAGCATCAGGCTCAGTTAGACTAATACAAACTTTTAATGCACATATTAAATAAATATTTCAATCATTTCATATTCAATTTGTACACAACTGAAACAAAACAAAAAATCCTCAAGGAAACAGGAAAAACCTCAAACAATCAAAAAAGATTGCATGAAAAGTCACCCCTGGTTCTGGCTCCTATCCAGTGTCTTTGTTTGCCCTCCCCGTGAAGAATGATTGGTTTAACCCTTTGGAGAGAGTCACAGTCCCAGGGCAGCATGTGCAGAGCAGGGCTGGCTGAGGATGCTCACTCAAGAGATTAAATGTTTCCTTTGTTTTTTTTTTTTTCCTTCTAAATATAAAATTGGGCTTCTGTCAACACAGAAATTTTGAAAGAAACCCCCTTCTTTCCTAGGGGGGCAAGGGTGGCAGTACTTCTGATCAAAGAAGAAGCTGTAGGAGATGGTTGGCAATGGAAGCACCAACTATTATGACAAGATACTGAATATCACAACAAAACAGCCTGAAATGGCTCCACAATAATTTGTAAACTTTGTTTAATTTTATGGATGAAACCTTGCATCTCATAAAAAAATATAGACAGAAAAAAAATATCAATTTTTGGTGAGAAGTTCACATTTTCCACATGGGGAAAAAATAATACCAGTTATCAGCCCGCTCCACAGCAGCTGTACCTTAGTACTTTAAAACAAACCAAATGCCAAAGATGCTCCCGTGGGTAAGAGGTACCAAGTCAGTTCAGGACTTTCTCTGGGGAATCCATCACCCCTGTCCCCTCCTGAGAAAAAAAGTAAGTTGAGAGTTGTGAAGCCAGCAGCATTCTCAGAAAGATGCGACTTACAGCAACCCCTTCCTCAGCCAAAGAAGCAGGCACATCCAAGGAAAGAAAGCATCCAGTGGTCCTCACCCCGGGTGTCACAGTCAGCGCCCACTGGCAGTGTCCCCACATCACCCAGGCTGCAAAAACCACCTCGGAGGCCTCCAACCACCTCCAAAATAAATCCCCTCCTCTTAGCTGGTTCCAGCTTCTCCATCTTCTCCAGCAAGCACAGCATTAGTTCAGTTCATTTAAGTAGCACATCGCTTCCACATTTGGATTTCTATGGTTTTTTGCTCGTTTGTTTTAAACATGATTTTTTAACTCCTTTCCCCCTAGAGCTACAAAAAAAAAATATTACAAAATAAAGCGCAACCCCAAACAGACTAGAACATTTCTAAGTGAAGGGCTCTTCTCCCTTCACCAGTCTTTGAATGTTTCATTACTTTTAAAGCTGGAGTACAAAAATAGAGCCTCTCTCATTTTTTTCCTCTTTTTTTTTTCCTTTTTTTTTGTAAAAACCAAACCCCCCCCCCCCCCAAAAGTACCAACAACTAGAGCAGGTAATTTTTTTTTATCCTCCCCCCTCCCCTTTTTTTTTTTTTTTGGTTTTTTTTTTGATACCCATATGGGAAAGTCTCTACATATAGTCCACCAAGCTCAGAGGCGCATCCTCCAGGAGAGATGCAGGCAGAGGAGGCAGGGCCGGGCACATCAAGGGCCCGCTCGGGAGTTTCTAGTCCTTTTACTCCTCCGGTTGAAGGGGTAGTTGAGGAACTCAAAGCGTCTGTGGGGCTCGGTGGTCTGGTGGCCCTTGGGAAGCCTCTTCATGAAGTGCACCTCGCGCTGGTGCTGCCGGGTCTTGGAGCCCTTGCGCGGGCGGCCCTTGCGGGTGAAGGCCATGTACCAGCCCTCGTACTTGGCGTTCTGCAGCGCCGTGTAGTTGTTCTCCAGCACGATCTCCGTGAACACACAGTCCTTGCCTTTGCCGTTGCTCTGAGAAGGGGACAGGAGCAGAGGTTTAAGCAGCGGGCACTTTCTCAGAGGGCTGCCTCTCCCTGCCCCGCCCTGCGCTGGCTGCAGGGTTGCAGGGCTTGTGGGCAGCCAAAGGCTCGCTTCTCCCACAAGTCAGAATTGCCCAAAATGTGCTTTTCCCTAACAAGCTGCAGTGAGAAGGCATTGTGACACAAGCACTGCTCACTGCTGCTTCCGTGCCAGCCCAGCTGGTCCCAGCCTTAATTTCCCCCACACCCATAGGGGAACGTCGCAACCTTAACTTCCCCCACATCCATAAGGCAACTTTTGCCTCCATCTGTGCCCGGATGTAACCATAAGCAAACTCTCCATCCCAAATCACCTGCTCGTCCTGTCCCCCTGGGGTCTTTAATATAGGAGGGGCATTGAATGGCAGGAGAAGCGACACAAGATCAGTGGTGACAGTGCCCATGGATGCAGGTGGGTGAGGGAGCATGGGGTAGCCAGGAACTGAGTTCCCCCCATAATGGACAGTAGCAGGACTAGAGAGGGACCCACATCAGGCAGCCCCCAGGAAGCAGCTGCCGTGGAAAATCCTTGCAGATAATCACTGTTCCGGAGGGATTTTGCATGTCCAGCCCCCCCACCACGGGAAGGGGCATCAAGGCACAGAAGCTGCATGACAAACCAGCAGGTGGTGGGGTCTGGCCTTGGGGCCAGCCCCATGGAGCATCTTAACATTCCTGGCACTTGTACCATGTAATCGTGGAGAATAGACCAGCAATCCGCCTATTTGTCCGGAGAGATAGAAGGAATGTGCCCCACACGCACCCGCCCACCTCCCCTGCTCCCCCTCAGGCTGCAGGATGGCCTGTCCCCCTGCCCCCAAAAGGCAGAGCTCCTCTCCTGGCAGTCCCCACTCGTGTCCCCAGCAGCTCCCTGCCCTGCCCATACCCTTGCACCCTACCTTGCCAATCAGCTTCCCCTTCTTGTTCATGCAGATGTAGAAACCTGTGGCTGCCCCCTTGATACGCACGCGGCTCCCAAAGGTGTCTGTCTCCACGATGAGCTTGGCTGAGGAGAGCAGCAGGGGAGAGAGGGAGGGAGGTCAGAGGGGTAGGGCTGGCACAGGTATGGAGACCCCAGCAATGCACCCCAATGCTGGGCACTGCAGGCAGCTGGGCCAGAGAGCCCGAAAATCAGCACACGTGGTTAAGATACAGCCTGTCCCCTCTCCCCCTTACCTTGCCCCTATGCCCCTGCATGACCTTGGACATGTCCCTTTGCCACCTTAAGCTGTGCTGGATGGGGAGTAGCCCTGTTTTACCCAGCTCCACAGAGCTCAGTGGCTCGGGTGTCACAGAGATGTCCCAGATGGATGCAGGGCAGTGAGCAGGGCACACTCAGAACAAGGCAGCTGCCCTGCAAACTGAGGCAAGTCTGGGAGTGCCTGTGGCCAAGAACCAGACAGGCACCTTCTGCAAGTGCACAGTGTGCTGCCAGCTGTCCCCAGCCCAGGGGACACCGCTCCGTGTCCCTCTGCCAGGCCGGGGCTGCAGGAGGAGCAGTGACTTTGCAGCTGGCAGGGGAGGCGTGAAGGGTACAGCCACCCTTTTAATGCCTTTCACCTTTGCACGAGTCGAGAGGGCGTATTGATTTGGTCTCAGTTTTTTAATGGAGGCATCGATCGACTTCCGAAGGAGCTATGCAAATTGCTGGGTCGATGGGCCGCCTATAAATAGACCTGTCACCTTCCCTCCCTGCCTTCACCCTGGGAACCCAAGCCCCAAAGCCCATCCATTCCCAGGGAGGGGGGAGGACAGGGACAGGACATCCTTCTTCCCGCTCCTGCAGCTGCTGTCCCCAGAGCAAGCCCCGCTGGGAATGGTGGCTACCTGTTTGCACCTCAAAAGGTCTGTGCCATGCCAAGCACCAAAGAATTCCCCACGATGCTGAAAAGCCAGCTGTGACTGTCCCATCACCTCTGGCTCAGCATCAGCCCATAGTACTGTAAGTGCTATCCAGGAGGCAATTAGAGGACAGGCCACAAAGGTTCCAAGCCTACACTCTTATTATGGGGTCAAGCCTGTTGATGCCTTATTTATCCTCTCTGATTCCTGCACAGGGGCTGCTCAGTTTCTCAGGACTGCGGTTCACTGCAGCTTGCACATCTCTATGCCAGGATGCTCAGCCTCTAGTGAGCCCCAGTGATGGCAGTGATGGGGCTCTGGAGTGGGAGGCTCTGCAGGAGGATGCTTCAAACAGCACAAGGAGGCTGTAGGTGTGCACACAAGTTAAACTGAGCCTAAATCACACCCTGGGCTAGGGGCAAATGGCCTTTCTGTCTCTGCAGTGCCTCAACCCTGTATCCCTCTTATGACAGATGCTACTGAGGTCAATGGCACCAAGGGTGGGGACAGCAACTGGCAGCTGCTGAGCTGACCAATGGAAAGGTCATCCCCAAATTTGCTGGGGCCAACTGATTTGGTGCTGTTAGACAGGCCAAGCTTGATGTGCATGCAGGCACCCCCTCCTGTCAATATCACCCTGCAGCATCTCCTGCCCCTAGGCTACCATGCACTCACATTCTCCTACTCCTAGGCAGGCACAGATTGAACTCAATAGACAAGAAATTTGGGAAGAGAGAACTCCAGGCTGCGCAGATCAATGCCCAGAGCCTGACAAGCATCCAGCATCCCCAAAACCATCCACGGGAGGGACAGCACTCTGCAAACAAAGCACTGAGACAGTGACCCCCTATTTATCTATATTGGGGAAAGGGGTGGAATTGATCTTGGAGGCAGTAAAAGGTTTGAGGAGAATTGATTTTTCTCTCTGAGAGATAGAAAGAGCTGGGAGGGAGGGAGGAAGGGAGGCATGAAGAGGGAAAGAGGGAGGGAGTGGGGAGGCCTTGGCCCCAATGAGCACAAAACCCTGCTTTAAAGATGCACATTGCTTCTCTTTTGGACTTTTCTCTTTTTTTCTTTTTTATCCCCAAAGGGCAGCTGTGATTTACAGCCACCAGACAGGTTTGCTGGCCTGCACGAGCCCAGCCCATGTGTCGCTCCAGACCCTTATCCACAGAGGATGAAGACAACCTGGCCCCAGGGACTTGCACCCCTGGACCCTTGCAGGCAACATGTGAACTCTGCAAACTCCAGCCCCAATCCACAGAAAACCCTGGGCACAGACAAAAGCCAGCAAGTGGGCAGAGAGCTGTGCTGGAGTCTCCAGCCACTCGTGGGGTGGAGTCCAAGCTGCAGCTGGCAGTGGTTCTCTTGGTGAAAAGCACAGCCTGGGAGGGACAGGCTGGGCTGCACCAGCCGCCCGCCTTCCCTTAGAATTAAAAAAAGTCAATCAAATATTGACAATTAAGACAAATAACTGAAAACACCGGACTCGATGTTAAGTCGGCTGTAAAAGTGTCAGCGTGGGGAAAGGGGTCATCTGCAAAAATAAATCAACCCCTTTTACACGCCCACCCCCAAAAATGAGACTAAAAAAAAAAAAAAAAGAAAAAAGCAGAAAGAAGGGCTTGGGGAGGGGGGGGATCTTTGCTACAAAAGTGGATTTCTAAATAACATTTGGGGGGATTCCTTTTTTTTATTCCCCTTCCTCTTTTGGGGAAGGGGGGAGGCTTAACGTTTTCAACTCTATTCTTTCATTTAAGTGACAGATTTATCCCAGTAAAATTATGTTTCATGGTCAAACTTTGAAGGGAAAGTGGCTACGTAAATGCTGAAAAAATGCAGCGAGACACACTTGATCCCCCAACTGGACTGCGAAGAGGAGAAAGTATTCAGGAAATGTTAAAAAAGGTGAAAGTAAGAAGCGCTTTAATAGTTCTTCCAGACATGGGGGCCTCCCTAGAGATTCATACAGAACAATCCTGAACCTCTATTTTAACATTTACAGACTTGCAACTCTTTTAAAACTTTACATCTGAAAAACTGCTTGTTCTCTTTCTGGTTTAGATCAGTCTTCATTTTCCTCCTTAGCTCTTCAAATGCTTAACCTTTTTTTATTACATTTTAATAGAGTTTTTCAAGCCACCACCAGTCCCCTCCTTCTGGCCGTATTTAAACCTGGTTGTTATTTAAATATGCACTAACTGTTTTTTAAAATCCAGGCGTTAGAGGTCTAAAACAAGATGGGATTTTCTTTTTTTTTTTTTGCTTCAGAAATTAGCTACTGCCCTTTCAAGTTAGAGCTGCTCCAGGAAGGGAATAATTCATTTGCAAGATTAATTCTGGATATATGGAACATCACATAGAACCTGCACTGTGCTTGTACTGATAATGTCCAGCGTAAAATTTTCAGCCAAAGCAAAATGAAGAAACAGCCCCCAAAAACCAGAAAGGCAAAGAAAAAAAATTGTTTCCACTAATCTACCCAAGGAAGAAAGGGAAAACGCAGCTAATACCAAAGAAAACCAGTTGTGATACCTGTGTGCAACACCCAGGAGCACAGGCACTTCCCTGCCCGGGTGCGGGATCAGGCCTCCCGCAGCCGGCCCCGGGGCTCGCTGGCCCCTCTGACCCCTGCACTGCCTCTGACCATCCCAACACGATCAAAGTGTTTGGGCTTCGAGAGTCCCCAGCGGAGGGACCGGTCCCCTTGGTGGAGGTTTTGGGGAGGGGGTGCCAGGGTGATGCAGAGGGGCCGTGGCAGAGCGCAGGCTCTCACGTTTGCAGAGTCCCTGCTTTGTCTCTGGAGACACCGCAGCATCTTTGCCTGCAGCTGACTGCCTCGCTGGCCCTTTCCCCGTGATTTGTTTTGAGAAGGAAGGGATGGGACAGGAAAATGCCACTTCAGACAGTCCTAGATCAGGGAAGGCTTCCAAAGCAGTCATTCCCTGTCTCCTCCCTACCTCTTCTTTTTCAAATTTACTTTCCATTTCTGTTTCAAAAGAAAGTCTCAGGGATTCCCATCCCTTAAAGAGCCAGGATAAAATGTCTGACGATGCTCAGGATGCCACAGCCCCAAGCCCTCTGAGTCAGGTGCAAGAATTAAAAGGAAAGAAGCAGAACCTATCCTTCAAGAATTGGTCCCCTCCCTTGGCACAGGGAACCTGCCCTCACCTTGAATCACACAGCTGCTGATTACTGACCCCTATGTTCTCCTTTTACAAGCCCCCACAAGCTGAACGATTTTAACGATTTCTGGCTAACAAACAGGACGGAAATCATCAATCGCCACGCCGGGCTGCGAGCACCTCCCCAGCTCCCCCCACCGCGTGTCCTTACCGTGCACATCCCCATCCTCTGCCATGGCATTGATTTTCTTGTTGTCCAAGATCTGCACATGTTTCCCGCTGGTCCGGCTGTACAGCTGGTAGGTACGGACAAGCCGCCGGCTGAGCTGATCTGTCACCAGGCTCTGCTCCCTCACATGCTGTGTAAAATTAGGTGGGGACTGAACAGTTACCTTTAGGAAATTAAAAAATATACAACACACCATTATAATCTCTACTCCTCAGCGGGGCAAGCGGGCTGAGCTGAGATCCCCGGCCTGCGGCTGGGCTTTACGGGAGGCAGGAGCCAGGACCGCGGCGGTGCCTCCTGTGCCATCACAGCCTCTCCAGGAAAAGGAGCATCAAGCTCGGGGACACAGAGCCCTGTACAGAGCTGTGCTCTCTCCAGACATGCCCTAAGCAGAGGTGCTGGTAGCTCAGGAGTAGAACAGGGCTTGGGGACCCCAGAGGCCCCTCCAGGACTCAGTGGCTCCTGATTGGGACTGGGGTACCTTGAGATGGGAATCAAGGCTGGGAGCTGGGGGGGATCAAGGTGGGACACACAGGATGGCACTACATTGCCCTCTCAGGGGCTGATGCTTTCATCCTACACCTCTCTCACCTCTGCAGGAGCATACAACTGCTCCAGCTGCCCTGGGCACACACCCCAACAGTTTCAACAGCTGCCTGTCCTCTGGGTCTCAGGCTCTTTATTTGCTCCCAAGTACCCCACTTATTAAGTTCTTCAAACACAAAGTTCACAGAGATGGTAGGACTATGAGGCATAAGAATTACAAGAAAACCATACCCCAGGGCAGGTATTTAGTGGTATGAGCACCCAAGGATACCAACATGCCACCCGTGCAAACACAGCTCTCATCCCCAGTCAGCTGTTTGCTGCCAGCACGGGCTCATCCCTAGCCCCAGCACACCAAGCCACAGCTGAGCCCGTCCTCTCCAGCCCCAACACTGCTGCTCCTGGGCTTTAAATGATTTTCACGAGCGGCCAAACCTGCTCCCCCCTCAGCCCCGGCTCGCGAGCTGGCACAGAAGTCTTTTTCCCCCCTCGTCTCAAATCCCTCTTTTAAGTCTGGAAAGTTTCGCTGCTCCCTGACATTTATAAAGATGTATTCTGAGCAAATGTTAGGAGATCGCTCCTTTCAACATCAGAAGGCTGGGGCTACCCCCCACCACCCCCACGTCAAATGGGAAGATTTCCTCCTGTCTTAAACAACAACAGAAAACCACAATAAAAGCAAAAGCCGCTGCTCTCCCAAAGCCAGCTTTATAGAGATATCTCCCCTTGACAATGTCATCTCTCTCCCCCTGCTTCTGCCTGTGCATGTGTGTTTCCTATAGAAGGGTTTTGGATAATGCAGCAGGATTCTCTCCCCAGCTCTGATGAGGGTACCATGTGGAGGAGAGGTCATTAGCCATGCTGCTATTTGGTCTCCATCTCATACTCCAAAATATTACAGCTATGTTTTTATACAACTGCACAATCCCAGGGCTCTGTTCCCTTCACTTTTCAGCTGGAAACTCCATTTTTTTCCCCCCCAAGCTTCCAGGAAAATAACAATAATTTTATAAAGTAGCTTAAAGGGCATTTTAAACAAAGCTTCTGCACCTGTAATCTCAGGGGGAAGAGGGGGCTTCACCCCGGTTTGGAGGCGCGCTGCTCCCAGCGACGCGTGCCTGCTGGTATGCGGGTGTTGCACAAGCTCTGCCCGGGATGTTTAATCTATTCATGTCACTTCTGTCTCTGCCGATACAAACCAGCGATGCTAAAGTCTGACACTTTTAAGCTGAATCAAAACCTGCGCTTTTTACTGAGGCTTTTGCATTGTTTCTTTTCCCTTTTTAAATTCTGCTTTACTTTTTTTGGATGAGAGCACTGGGGGGGCACTGGGGGGGGGGGGGGAACGGAGCAGAGGGACGGGGGTATCCACAGTGTAATTAGAGGTCGGGGGGACAAGAATTAAAGCTGCTTTAAGATAACCCTGAGTATTTCCTTGAAATCCCGGTGCTCTCTGCCTCGCAGCCGGAGTCCCCCGCGCCTTATTTTACGTCTCGGGAAAGGTGGGGTCCCCCTCGGCTCCGGCTTTTTACAACCTGGCAACTTTTGTCTCCTGGGTTTTAAGCTGCTCCCCTCCCCTGTCTCCCTCGCTGCCGAGCCGCTCGGCGGCGGCGGGGCACTCCCATCCCCGCGGGGCGAACAAAGCCGGGCAGCCCGGCGGGCACTTACCTGGGCTTGCAGGCAGAGGACGAACAAGTGCATTAACCTGGCAGGGGAGAAGCGGGAGAGAGGCGTGAGCCGGGGGGCTGCGGGCGCGGGGCGGGAGGGCTGCGGCTGCCGGTACTCACACGTAGCTGAAGAGCGAAGAGCAGGGGTCCATCGCGGCGCCGATGCGGGGCCGGGGGCGCGGGGCCCGGCGGCGGCGGGGAGCGCCCGGGGGGCGCGGCGCTGTCTCAGCTCCTCGCTTCCTCTCGCCCTGCCGGCACGTCCTCGCCCCAAAGAAAGGAGGGCACAAGCGGCTACAGAGGGGAAAGGCCCGGCGGCCCCACCGCCCGGCCAGCCCCCGGGGCGCTCGGCCGGCGGCCCCGCTGCCTCCGCGGGAGGCGCAGCCGACCCTCAGCCCGACGGCGGGGGCGGGGGAAGCCCGGCCGGACCCCGGCTCCCCTCCCGGTCCCGGCGGTACCTGCCGAAGCGGAGCGAGCGGCGGGCCAGGTGTCGCCGGGGCTCGGGGCTGCCGCTAAGGACCGGGCTCCGCGGCCAGCGCTCGGCGGGACTCCCTGCCCAGCCCGTGCCTCAGTTTCCCCATCCGTAAAACGGGGTTTAAGGGCTCGGAGGGTGGGTCGGGGACGCGGTTCCCCCCGCTGGGGGTTCGCCGCTCCGCGGGCGCGTTGTGGATTGGGAGCGGGCGGGCGAGCCCTCCCGGGACGTGCCAGACATTAAAAGGATTACCGGAGGAGGGGGATGGAGGGGGCCGGAGTTTCGAGAAGGAGTGAGGCAGAGCAAATTCCGCAACCGGGGTGGGGAAGCGGGACACCCCCGATTTCTTCGCGAGCATCCCCGCCGGGCGCTTACCTTGCGGAGCGGGCGGGCGCCCTCAGGGCCGGCGCTGCGGGGCCATGGGGCCGGGCGGCGGCGGGACGGGGCTCAGCCCCGCAGCCCGGGCAGGGCCGCCGAGGGCTGCATTGTTCCGGCGAGCCCCGGCCCTCCCGGCCCCGCCACCTGTTGCGCACCGGGGCGGGGGCTGCGGCGGGGCTGCGGCGGGCGGCCCCCGGGGCCGGTACCTGGCCGGGGCCGGGGCCGGCGCCGCCTGCTCGGCGCTGAGTGACAGCTGCTAATTTGCCGGCCGTGCCCCGCTGCCGGTCCCCGCGCTCCCCGCGCCCTCCTTTATCTTATCAGAGCCCATAATTACAATTGCTATTTTGCTTCCTCGAATCAGCAATCAGCGCTATCTGCCGCCGCTGGAGAGGCAGCTCCTGTCAGCCGCCCCTGAGTGACAGCGCGGCGGCTGCCCCGCCGCACAAGCACACCCACCCTCACACAGCCCCGCACACGCCTGTGCAGCCCTCCCGCACACGCACAGCCTGCACACAGTCCCTGTCACACGCACACACAGCTGGCACACGCGTGCAGCCTTTCCCGGGAGGTCCCCCCTTCTCACTGGCACCTTTCACACACTCTGCACCCCCAGCACAGCTATCCACGCTTTGCTTTGCTCACCCACCCGCAAATACAGCCCTCTGCCTCGCACACGATCGCACCAGCTGCGGCCACAGGGCAGCTCTCTCTCTCACATGCACTCTGACACCCAGCCTGCACACTTGCCCCCTTGCTCAGGCACCCAACAGCCCTAAACACAAGTGCACCAGCACCTCTCCCCACCACACAATGTGTCACCCCAAAACTCTGCCCACTGTCACTTCTGGGGATGGATCTCCCGGGGTCCTCACCTGATCTTGCTCAGCATCCTCACTGCCGAGGAGTGCTGCAGGCAGGCAGGGGAGCCTGGGCACTGCCCCTCACTGGGCTGACCCCACAGGGCCCAAGGAGAAAACAGTCCCTGCATCAGTATTAACAAACCCAGTACACCACAGGATGAGCAACTGCCTTGTCCTGGCCAAAATTACCCCAAAATTCAGTTCATTGTTCATTTTCCTTCCCTTTTTTTTTTTTTTTGGTGTAAAAAAATGCTTCTAAGAGGGCTTCCAATGTGTAGGAAGAAATCTTAGGGCAAGCCTAAGCATTTAACTGGAAGCATTCAGGAGGACCACAGGAGCAGGCAGGACAGGCACTGACGGTGCTTGGCAGAAGCAGGAGCTGGTTTCCAAGGGCACAACACATTCACACATTCAGCTCATCAGTACAGCACATGGTCAGGAGAAAAACCTCCCAGGCTGACCTGTGTGAACAGCTGATGTATCACAGCACAGGTGAGGTGGTTGCTCCTATTCACCTCTCTGCACTGCCCGAGGAAAACCAGGCAAAACCAGAGCAGGAAACACTAGACACTCCTGATGCTCTAAATTCAGTCAATCCGTACTTTTTTATATATTAAAAAATCAAGGAATTCAGTCTATTTCCCAGATGCTGCTCTCCTTCACCAGTGGCCACCTCTACTTTATCCCTGGTGGGCACGGGACCAGGCAGGCACATGTTACCGTGCACACCACAGTCTACTCAATAGCACCATTTCCAGAACAGCCCAGCCTGCCTTAAATTGGGAGATTTATGGTGTCCTGTACGGGGTCAGAGGCAGCTGCAAGCTGACAGTCCCGTGTGCCCCCTGCCCTCAGCAAACAGGCTCAAGTGCCAGTCATGGCTGTAAAATCAAGCCCGTGTGGGATCACGCAGGGGTGGCCACACTTTGCCTGACAGGGGATGACAGACGACGCTCCTGTCAGCCATCCTCAGGCCTGCAGCCAAAGCCTCCACAGCCCCCACCCCGCCCCACCTTTGGGAAGGGAAAAGGAATGAGCAGGTCGGTGACAGCAGCCAGGGACAGGCAGCACCACGGCTGCTGGGCTCACCCCACCCCTGCTGCTGCTGCCTTGGACCATGGCCACAATCTGCTCCTTGGAGGGAAGATGGGGGCCTGCACAGAGGCATCTGCCTTCTTCCCTTGGTGCTTCCCAGCCCACCTGTGTTTGCATCAAGAGTGACACCCCCACCCCCTTTCGTTTTTAAGTAAAAAACCTTTTTGGATAGGCTCTTGCCCATGCCAGGCAGAACAAGGAAATTCTGCCTGCCTGTCAGCTCCTTCACAGGCCATCTGAGATAAGCCCCCTGGTCCACAGGGTGAGGGTCCCCTCCATCCCCTGGCACAGAGGTTAAATGGCTTGTCTGGCTCTCCTGGGGAGAAGAGAAACTCCAGCCCTGTGCTGCTGAGACCAGCTGGGCCTCAGGCCAAACTGCTGTGGAGGTGGTGGAAGAAAGCCCCTTGTGGCAGAAAGACTTGGGGACCTGCTGTGCCCCCAGCACACCAAGCAGCCACTGGGCTGTGACCCCTGGAAGAGGCTTACCAGCATGGGCCCATCAGAGCTTGTCCTGCTGCCCCACTGCTCCATTGCCCTGGTCTGCAGAGCTGGGACCGTGTTAAGACTGGTCAGATACAGAAGGGTTTTCCTTCAGAGAAGAGCTCATGTTCACGTTCATCAGGGATGTTAAACACTGCAGATGAAGCATTAGCAGCAGAGATGTGAGCTGCAGCCTCCCATCCCCTTTCCCACAAAGCTGAGGGTACCAAGGTGCAGCTACAGGGCTACAACACCAAGAAGCAGGAGCTGAGGGAGGAACAGGGCATGGAGGCATCAGTCCCAGCCTGGCTGGGGTCCAGGCTTGGTCTCAAACTTTGACCTCCTTCATCCCACACAGAACCTGCTGGCAGCTGGGAAGTGGAGGCAGCTCCTGGAGCAGCCCAGACTGAGGTAAGACAGGAAGCAGACCAGGAGAGGATTTGAGATGGAAGAAGCAGCAGGTGAGGGACTGTGAGACTCTGGGAGGGGTCTGTGCCACTGTACAGCAGGGACTGGAGAGAGCACCGCAGGTGCTGAAGAAAGCTCTTCCCATTCCCCTTGTGATGCTCAGCACGGCACCCCCACAACCCAGAGCCACCCCAGCACCATCCCTTCTCTGTCCCAGGATCTCCCTTGGCACATCTGCAGGACAGAGCCAGATTCCATCTCCAACTTCCTGCCTGCTTCTTTATCATCCCTGCCTAGCCCAGTTCTAGCCAGAAATGGTGCACACGCACCCCTTTCCTTGTGCAGGATGAGAAACAGTGGTGTCAGTTCCTGCTCCCCACAAGAGATCAAAGCCAGCAAGGAGCATCAGCCTGAAACCTCTCCACCAGCACCCCTTCTTTCAGAAAGGCAGAGACAAGAAAAACAACATCAACCACAGCTTCAGGGGCAAGCAGTCCAAACTGGGCTGAATGGAGACAAGGGCTGTAGCAAACTGGGAGCTCACATCATAAGAGGAGTCTAGGAGAATTTGGAGTGAGGGGATGCCATCAAAACAGCGACAGGAGTTTTGCCTTGAATACCTCTTTCAGGGAGAACTACCAGTGGATAGTTTCAGGGGAAACTATCAGGTGGAGAAGCAAGCAGGACGCTGCTGTCCCTCACAGAGAGAAACCAACAGGCAGAGTTCCCTGCTCCTGCCAGGCAGGGACACAGACAGGACCACAGCGCTAATCCCGACCGATGGAGGAGAGCAGTACCTGCAGCAGCACACGGCAGCAGCGAGCCGGCCCGAGGGCGAGGAGAGCTCTCTCTGCAGGTGCAGAGGGCTCAGACAGCCGGCAGAGCAGTTGCCTGGGGGACTGTGAAAGGTGACAGACAGTGCAGGCAGTAGGGTTGAGGGTTAGCCAAAGGCTGGGGCTCACAAAGGTGGGGACACGGAAGTGCAGGAAGCACTGCCCAATACCTGAGCATCTCTCTGCGCTCCAACACATATGAAGAAGAGCCAAAATGCACAAAACCCAGAATCCTGTAATGTTTTACAGCCATGCCTGGAGGATGCTTGGCCATAAACTAACTTTTTTCCACCCCAAAATAAAGACATGGAGGTTTCCCAGCAAAGCCAGAGGAATACTAGTCCACTCCACCCTCAGCCTTCCCAGCCCCGTGGCCCAGTGCCCCCAGCCCTGCCTGCTGATCCTTCACTGCAGCTTTAATGGGGCGTTTCAGAGGCAGCAGCAGCTCCTCCATGGCTGAGCAGCACGGAGCAGCCCGGGGCAATCCCACTGCTCACCATTAACCTGCCCCCACCCCCAAAGGGAAGGAACTTGGCGAAACCCCATTGGGATGTGTTACATGGGAATGACCTTGTCTTCACTACCCACAGCACCAAGGCAGCCCCAGGGCAAACGAGGAGCCGGGAGGGGAGACACAGCCCACTCACAATTAATTCTTCTCTCTATTCAATTACTAGCAGCAAGACTGAGGCATGTTTTGTGGGCAGTGGGAGCGCCAGGCCAGGGACTGTCCCTGTGTTCTGGTCACAGCCCCCTGGACCTCCTGTGCAGGACCAGAGGGCCCTCTCTGGTCACTCGTCAGCACTCTGTGGTCAGTGGTCACTCTTCAGCAGCCTGCTCTCCCACTTCTGACTCTGACTCCCCTGCCCCTCACCATCTCCTGTCCCTCCTATCCAGCAGCTTTCTGGAAACACAACCTTTGCTTCCATAATTTCAGTGTGTGCTCCTGGAATTGCAGGTGTCAATAATGGCTTCACCATCCTCCAGTGGCCACGTGCTGGCTCCCAGGCAGTGATGTTCCTGCAGATCAGAGGAGACAAAGCTGGGCTCTTCTTTCCATCCAGGCTGGGCCACAGGGAGGACAGCTCACCACTCACAACAGCAGGGCTGCCAGCATAGCAGGGGCAGCCTGGGGGGCTCAGCATGTGGCAGCTTCACTCCTGGCTCCCAGGCAGAGCAGAGGATCATCCTGTCATCCAGGACAGTCCACGGATGCCCACATGGATTTTCCAATGGTGTTAAGCATCCCCTGCATTTGGGTCTGTTGGGGCTGGTGCTGTTCTCATCTCTGGCATCCCCACCCAGCACAAGGGGTGAGCCAGGCACACAGGTAATGATTGGGCAGAGTTGAGCAAGACCAAGAGCTTTGTGGAGGGCACTGAAGGGGAGGCACTTGCTCAGGTCCCACCCATCTGCAAGGAGAGAGAACTGGGATGGCTCAGCAACTCCCCAGCTCAGGAAGGGGTCCACACCCAGTCCTTGACCCAGGCAAGCCAGAAACAAAGACCAAAGAGTCCCAGCGAGGACAGTTCACGTGGCATCAGCTCAGGGAGAAGGTGACATCTCCAACCCTGCATGATTCAAACCTGAGGCTGAGTATTTTTGTGCAATTCTGCTCTCCATTGAACAGGGGTCAGCAAACAAGCAGCCTGACCAGGAATAGCCATGACACATGCATGGGGAAAGGTTCACACCCACGGACATGTGGATGAGGATGTGTCTGCTCATGGCCCTTGGGCAGCTCCACTCCATTCCTGACCCCCTTGTACAGACCAAACAGCACCTCCAGAACATGGTCCCAAGAACCTGGCACAACTTCCCCAGCATCACAGCCCCAGCCCAAGCTGGGGTCTCCAGCCACACATCATCAAGAAGGGCTGGGAAAGGGGGGGTCACAGCCAGGCTGGGTAGGCAGGGGCTCCACTGGCCACCCAGGAAGGTGGGAGCCATCACTCAATGCCAGGTGTCACTGTCCTGTCTGTGGGATGGGGTCTGTGGCTCCTTCAGCATCACAAGTAGCTGAGACAGAGATGCAAAATGCTGTTCCTTTCTTGCCTCATTTCCCAGCCAGCCCCATTGGGCAGTTTGGCTAGGTTTGGGTCCTCTTAGGAACAGGACTTCTACACCCAGCCCACAGTGGGGTTAAGCCTAAAACCAACAGCAAGGCCTGGGGGGGGCTGTACATCTCTGTAACTCTACCTTCGTTTGTTTGCTTACAGCATCCACCCAAAATGCCCGTGTGTGTCTCTGGGCCTCTGTGTCAGTGGCAGCTGAACTGCTGACCCCAGGAGTTTGCAAAACACCAGGGTTATGGCCCCTTTGACATCCCAGCCCAGCAGAGCCCCAGCTCATCCTGACCCTGGCCCCGAGGAGCCAGGCCCTGGGGCACCCCACATGGCCCTGGGAGAGCTGGGGCTCTGGGCAGACAGTGGGGCCAGAGGGAGTGAACCCCAAAGGAGTGGGGAGGTGGACACACACGGTACTTGCTGCTGTCCCCCACATTTCTGTGGGCCACCACAACACAGACCCACCCAAACCCCTGCTAGTCCTTATCCATGCCCAGCCCTTCATCTTCTGTCAGCCCTAGGGACCCCACCCCATGCTGGGATGGGGACTGGCACAGGGACTGTGCCCCTTGCCAGCTTCCATGCCTGGTCATGCCTGGTCTCTGTGCTGCCCTGCAGACCTCTGTGTTTTAGGAAGGTGGGGAACATATGGTCACAGGCAAAACAACAGCCAGGGGCTGGAGACAGCCTGTAACTGGTTTCTCCCCAGTACCAGCTGTGGCAGGGGACTTCATGCCACCCTGGAGTGTGGCCATGGCACGCACAACCCAAGCTGCCATCATGGAGCAGACACCATCTCCAGGGTGTGCAGGGGTGGCTCAGGGCTGCAGGGAGTCAGCCTAGGCACGGGTGCAAATGCCCAGGGAGTTCAGATGGAGTTTGAGAGCTCTCCAAACATTCTACTTCCATTTTTTCCCCCAGGAGCCAAAATCCTACCTCCCAATGGCCAAGCCCCACTGCTAAACCATGCTGCCTTCCCCTGTGAGCTGAGCATTAGGTCTAGCAGGACAAACCTGCCACAGGCAAGGTCCCTGTCCTCTCTGCTCCCCTCATCCTCTACTCTGCCCATCATCAACAACCCTTCCTATCCAGCACCAAAAACCTCATGCACTGCAGCTTGGGGGTCTTTGCCTGCCGAAGAGCCTGTCAGGGGAGCAGGGGATGGAGTGTGGAGTAGTGTGAGGTGCCCCCCAGGCCCTGGCAGAGACATCACCAGCAAGGATACCACAGAAGATAAATCCTGCCCATCCAGCCTAGGGCTCTGCCACTGACATCCCTGAGAGAAAAACTCTGAGAGGTCCTGAATCCCCTTGGGACACAGCCCAGATGCTCCAGGCAGGCCATGTTCCCCTGGATGCCACCAGCCTGGCAGGGACGTGTGGCCATTGGAGGGCAGGACACCTGTGACCTCTGGGTATCTCGGCTGAGGGTGCTGAGCGCAGAGCTGCCCACACTGCCCTGATGTGAGGTGGCTGTGCAGGGCACAGGAGGGGACAGTGTGGGACAGCTGCAGGGAGCCCGTACCACCACCACCAGGCTGCCTTGCATGGAGCTCTCTAATACAGCTCAAACACATTCACTTTTAGCTTTACATGTCTGTGAGTGTCTGTGAATTTAAAGCCACACAACCCCTGCTCCAACATTATCCCGTGCTTCTCCAGCTGTGTCCTTAGTGCAGAACAAAACACCACAGCTGCCACAGCAGCACCTTCATGGAAACAGCCCCCTCTTGCATTCTGGGCAGCGCTGTGGGACTGGGGACACAGTGCACATCACAACAGCCACGTTATCACAGCCTGCCACCACCCCGGGCAAGAGCTAACTCCTGTGCCAGATGTGAATCCAGACATCTGCTGTGCAACTGGGGGCAGGAGGAGCCTCTTCTCCTCCCACAGAACACTCAGTGGGTGAACAGCCACACATCCAGGCTCCCAATAAACTTGAGGCAGCCTGGGGAGGACCCAGCACGTGTCTGAGCACCAGCATGCAGGAGATGACACCAAACCTGAGCTTCAGTTTTTCCAGCAGAGAAGGCTATTCCCACACAGCGCAGCAGCACCATTTCCCTTTGAAGGCATATTGATGGGAAGAGGATGGGAATTACTGGCAGCCTGGCCCTTCCAGACCCTGCTGCTGCCTCCCTTGTTTGCAATCTGTGCTCAGCTCAGCCCTACCGGGGCCTGCCCTGGCTCCCCGAGGCAATAGCAGAGGTACCTGTGCCCACTGCCGGCAGGATGGGACAGGGATGGCACAGGCAGATAACACACTGGAGAACAGGACACTCATCACACCCCCCATCAGGGTAGTCCCAGCTAAAGGTGGCTCTGCTGGCCCTTTTTCTGGCTCCTGCTGCCACCAGGGTGCCACAGGGCTCTCTGCCCACCTGGCAGAGCTGCTGCACCCCAGGATAACGGGATGCTGCATCTCCTGGGGTGTCCCCAGCACTTCCCTCCAGGTCCAGGCAGCCAAGACTCAGAGAAAAAGAGCTTTGCCCTGGATCAGCGTGGGAACCAGCAACAGGGAGCTCATGGAGCAGGGGACCAGCCCCACCTACAGCACAGTCACAGCTGTGCTTCTCAGCCGCCCTGGGGCCGTGGTCTCAGCCACAAAGAGTTGAAACCCAGCCAGAACTCTGATGGGGCAGGACCCGCTGGGGCATCAAAAGGAAAACCACTTCCTGGCCACGCTCAGCAGAGCAGCTCCCCATCCTGCTCCTCCATCCCTGAAATAGCAACTCAGACCTGACCTCTGAAATCAGAGCATCCTCTGGGAGCTGCTGGCCTGGCCCAGCCACCCAGAGGGAGGAGGCAGCCAAACCCCAGCCCAGCAAGGCTGCACCTGAGCCAGGCCCTGCAGCAAGCAGCCTGAGCTCTCACCAGGAGCAGCAGGGTCGTTTGGGAGGGCTGTGGGGTGTGTGGCACCATGGGTGCACAGCCACCCTCATGCATGATGAGCTCCACATTAAGCTCCATTTCTCTGCTGCATAGCTCAGCCAGGGGCAGGGTTACCCACTGCTGCCAGAGCAGGCAGGGATCCCTCACCAGCTGTATCAGCATGCAGAGAGGGGGGATGCTCAGATCAAATCAACTCCCAGAGCAATCCTAGAGCCACCTGGACTGGGGCATCATTTGGCTCCCCAGGTACTGGCACCTCCACCCCCTGTTGGGAGAGTGATGGGCTCCACACCCTTAGGTGTGTCCCCAGCACGGGGAGCCCACGTTCATCCATAGAAACACAACAACTGGATTACCCCCTCACCCTCACACAAGGCAGCCCTCACACCAGGAGCCCCACTCCCTGTGCACAGAAAGGCTCCTGCCCCCACAGCACTGAGCACCCCCAGCCCAGCCATGCCCGAGCCCACCTGCTCTTAGCCAGCCCTGTTTGTTTGCCCAAGGTATTTGCAGCCGGGGGCACCTGCTTTGATACCATCAGCTCCACGAAGGAAGCTGCTCACCTAGCGTGACCCCTGTAATCCCATCCTTCCCCGTTAAGTGCTGTGTGAGCGCATCCCCCTTCCCAGCCTCCTGACATTTCAGCATTTATCTCCCTCTCCCCAAGCTCAGCACATCAAGGCAGTGACATCGCTGGGGAGCAGGAAGCAAACGTCCCAAAGTCACTTAGAAAAGGGCTTGGCAGTACCAACACCCCCTCTATTGCTCCCTCTGTGCTGGGGGCATCCAATCCCCACGGCATTGTCCTACAGCAGCACTGGGCACCAGCCAGCACTCGTGACCAGATCTTGAGCTGAGCTGGTCCTACAGTGGGGTCCTACACAAGCTTTGTTTCCTCAAGCCTCCTGCCACCACCCTCATGTCCACCTTTGCCCCCTGCCAGGACAGTCCTGCCTGCCTCTGTTCTAGCTACCTAGACACCCTGAAGTACACACACCAGCAGCCTGAAATAATCTCTTTTTAGTATTGAAGAGGCCAAATGCTCCTTCTCATTAGCCAGCACAGGCTCTTCCACTCAGTGTGAAGGAACAGTATCACCCTTCCAGGACGGAGCAGTGCCCATTCCCTGCACTCATCACTCCCCATCAGGCTTGGAAGCAGCTGCCTCCCCCAGCCCTCCCTTCCAAGAGCGCCTCGTTAGAAATGGTCGGCTGGCTCCCGTTCCCCTGGAGTCAAGCTGCATTTCCGCGGAGCACAAGCACAGTCCAGGTCTGGCAGACAGATTATCCCTGACCCCTTCCAGGTGCACGTAGCCAGGGAAATCTGAAAGGTGAGGGGGTGCCAGCCCTGGCAGGGGCTGGGCTCTGTCCCAGCGCTGTCCCAGCCACGGCTCCACCCAAAGCCCAGGGTGGGCTTTCCTGTACCACCAGCACAGGGCGCTGGTGCGTGTGCCCACCGGCACCTCCCCAATACCCACTGCCCGCAGGGATATCCACCGCCTCCCTTCACCCAGCTCAGCTGCAGGAACGTCCCGCTACTTGGGAACTTCCCAGGCCAACGGGATTTGCCGAGAGACCCGACCGCGCCTGTGGCCACCGGGCACACGGGATGGCGGGGGGACACCGCACCGGGGACAGGACCCCCGCCAGCCACACCCGCCCTCTGACAGGAGCGGAGCAGCAGCAGGGCGGGATGCCCTGCCGGGGAGGGCGGCCATGCCCCGAGAGCCCGCGGGCCGGCAGCGGCAGCGGAACGGAGCGGAGCGGCGGGCGCGGTGTCCCGGTACCGGGGCGGTGTCCCGGAGCCCCGGTACGGGCGCGGTGTCCCGGTACCGGGGCGGTGTCCCGGTGTCCCGGTACGGGCGCGGTGTCCCGGAGCCCCGGTACCGGCGCGGAGCCCGCCTGCCCCCTGGCGGTGCCGCGCCGGCCCCGCCGCCCCTCCAGCCCCGCATCCCCCGCGCCGCTGCACGGAGCAGGGGCTGCAGCTCCCCCGAGCCCGCTTTCCCCGCTGCTGCCCCCCAGGCAGCCGAGGTCGCGTTCCCCGGAGCTGGGATGCCAGCGGTCTTGGAGTCATGGGATTTTTTGGGTTGGAAGGGACTTTTAGAGGCCATCTAGTCCAACCACTCTGCCATCTTTAACTAGACCAGGCTGCTCAGAGCCCTGCTCAACCTGATCTTGAATGTTTTTGGGGATGGGGCATCTACTGCTTCTCTGGGTGATCTGTACCACTGTTTTACCAACCTCAAGGGTGGTAAAAAGCCCTTCTTCCTTATATTTGATTTATATAAACCCTTTTAGTTTAAAATTATTACCCCTTGTCCCTCTTCAACAGGCCCTGCTAAAACATCTGTCCCCGTATTTTTTACAAGCCCCCTTTAAGCACTGAGATGCCACAGAAAGATCTCCCCAGAGCCAACCCTTCTTCAGTCCTTTTCCCTCTGCTGCTAGGGGATTTGAAACCTCATTCTGCTAAGCAAGGCATGTGTGGGGCCAGAAGGAAACAGTGGGTAGGTGTAAAGGAGCTGCACAGGTTCCAGAGGAGAGAAACAATCTAGAAAACAGCCTGAGCTGAGGATCCACCCTGGATTTCCTACATGAGTCCAGGCTACTGAGAAACGTCCATGGTGCTTCTCAGGGACACATCCAGGTCTCAGGCAAGGAGGACTGGGACAGGCATTGACGCATGGGCCAAGAATGCAAGACTGATTGCAGAGAAACTGCCAGAGAAACATTTGAGGGCAGAACCAGCCACCACAGGTGAGAAATGGCACCTAGCTGAAGTGCAGAAAGGATCAAACCCTCTCCAGGTGCCCAGGCGTGGGGGGACACAAGTCCTCAGCAGAGGTCACAGCTCAAACTTGTCCCACTGAAGTGTGCATGGGAAGAACCTGGCAGCCAGCAGGGACCTTTCTTCAGACCTGAGAGATCTTTATTGAGTCTAAGAACTGTTTTTTACAATGCAGACTGAACCAGAACCTCCCCCAAATCAGAGAGGCTGTGAGCTCCCACCCCACCATAACTGCAGCTGAGAACAGAGCACGGACCCCACTTTCAACAATTATATAAAAACCACTAAGGTGTGAGTAAGCAAAAGCAAACACATTAGAATCAGTGAAAGTGCCTGTCCCACACTGGCTTCACATCCATCTGCTGGAGAAGGGGCCAGGACTGAGTATTTCACAGCCAGGGAAAGGGGGTGCACAGAGCAGAGGTGCAGGACAGCAAAAAGGCACAGGGTAAGGATCACCTCCTCCATCCCCAGCTCCCAGAACAGGGATCAGGGAGAGGGGACACACCAGCAGCATCCATCCAGTTTTGGGATCACCCTCCCAGGGCTGTGTGAAAGGAGACACCTCAGTGCTGGGAGCAGCCCCTGCTCCTCAAAAAGTTAAAACAGCATTAAAAAAAAAAAAAAAAAAAAAAAAAAAAAGCAGCAAATGTTGAGGTCCAGGCAACAGATATCCAAAGTAAAAACCATCCAGGGAGAGAAGTCCCAGTGAGTACCTAGGGGAAGAACAAGAACCAGGCTGAAGGTTGAGTTCAGCAGCACATCCCACCCACACTTGCCACACCAGTATCACAGCCACCCAGATCCTCCCTCCAAGGCAGCCTGGCCCCTCACCTTGCCTGGAGACAGGTTACTCCTTCCTCCTCCTACTTCTTGGCTGGCATAATAGGAGGAAGGTCCTCCTCATCCTCCTCAGACAAGTCATCGTCCTCCTCAAAGGAAACATCTTCCCTGTGCACTGGGACACACAAGCAGCTGTTACTCACCAGTGGATGGCTGTGCAAATACAGCTGGCCCACAAGACACCCCAAGAGCAGAGCAGCACAAGGAGCTCTGAAGCAGCTTCCACAGCAGATAACACTGGGAAATAAGCAGCATCCCAGCTGGAGGGAGGTCTCAGAGGGGAATAGTGACAGGCAGACTGAAAAAGGGGACAGTTTGAGACATCCAGACCCCTTTGTCCATGCAAGGCCTTAGGGAAGAAATCCCTGCACTGAGATGGCCCCTGGGGAACCAGCACAAAAGAGGGACAGCATGCATGCCAGGTAGCACCCAGTGCATCTCCCAGCAGCTCCCTGGACGTCGTTGACACTGGAGCCCCTTTGTACCCCTCACTCCTCCCCAGCCTTTCCCCACCCTTCAGTCCTTACTGATCCTGTGCCAGCCGGCGAGGTGCACTGGGCCAGAGCCTGCTGCCAGGCGAAAGGTCACTGGAGGCTGCAGCTTGAAGTTGTCCAGACTCAGCTGCAAAGAGCAGAGATGGAGCTGAGTTAGGGGCAGAGGCAAAAAGCAGAATATCCTGTAGCTGCCAGTTCAGCACCTGGCCCAGTTAAACATGTCCATGTGAGGGCACCTGCAGCCAGGCCAAGGGCACCCAGGGCATTTGCCTGTGAGCTGCAGATCCCAGATCAGGATCCACAAACATCCAGAGCTGTCCTGTTCCCTGCAGCCGTCCACCCCTGAGTCTTCAAATCAGCCTCTTACCAAGGGCTGGCATGACAACTTCAGATTTGCCACAGGCACAGCAATCTCTTGGTTCTCATGGTTTCGCCCAACGACTTCCACCACGTTGCACTCGTCCTTGGCACCATCAGTGAGGGAGACCTGGGTGGGAGTGGAGGTTGTGAACAAATGCTCTCCTCCCAAGGGACACATCTGGGACAGATGGAGATCTCCACAGGATAAGTAACCCACAGCAATGCTACCAGCCCAGATGTCATGTTACTGCAGTCACCTAAAGGGATGGCACCTGGGCTGCATTTTCTGCTGATCTGATCCATGCTGACAGGTTCTGTGCTCCAAGGACAGAAACATCCCCAGGAAGAGCCAGGAATTAAGCCCTGCACCTATCTGGGCTTGGGGAGCAACAAGCCAGACACTCAGCTGGTGTGGATCTGGTGTGAAGCACCAGTAAGGTCAAATACAAGGGAAAATTTTTCTTCACCACCTGCCTGGAGCATTCCCCGACCCAGCAGTCTCCTGCCACCACAGGCTTTGCACAACCACCTCTGTATGATGGATAATTGTGACCACTCTGTGTTGTGCCCTGAGAGCAGCCAGTCCTGGGACCTCAGCCAAGGGAGTCCCCTGATCCAGCCCAGCCAAGAAAGGAGGATGAGCCTGGAAAAGGGGCATAAGGATATGGGGAACTACAGGAGAGAACAAGCACAGTTAATTCACATTTCTCTTACCACAGACAGCGCTAAAATGTGGTCAGAGTTGTCTTCTTCATCCACCTGAAATGTGTAGGATTTGGTACTGGCAGACAGCTCACAGCCTAGGAGGAGATTAAAAAAGCAGTAGCAAGCATTACACAACACCAGTCACTTACAGGCAAAGGGCCCTGAGGGGCAGCCCTGGCCAGGCATGCACATGGCATCCTAAAACTCTTTATTTTCTCAGGTGAGGAGCATCATCAGACCAGTGCACCCTGGGCTCCAGGGTCCCAGAAAAACACACACCTGCCTCTGCACCATGCAGGGACAAAACCTGGTGTCCCCAAAGCAGGCTGCCCTGAAGCAATGCCCATGGGCACCCAAGGTTCCCAAGCACTGGCGGGGCAAGGCTCTTCCCCTCCAGAGAGCAGAACAGTCAGGGCACACCACTGTGGGAAACAGAGGGAGCAGACAAAACAGTGACTCTGCTCATGCCATCGCCAGTATAACTTTTTCTTGAATGGGAGTCTGGAAGCAGAGACAGACACAGAGTGCCAGACCTGAATGGTGAGGCACAACCCAACGGGAGGATGCCAGGCCAAGCTGGAGTCCCACAGGAGAAGGTTTGAGACATATTTTATTACATACTTCAGACAGTTACAAAAACAAGGGAGATGCATAACTACGTCCTGAGCTCTTAGGATCAAGATTCAGCCGACCAAAGGGAGGGACTAAACTGCCCTGGGTGCGTTTACTTATTGCAGGATGATTCACCAACACCAACGTGAGGCCGATCGGAAAAACACAGAGCTGAGCCCTGCATACCAGCGCCGGCACTTCCAGGGGAGAGGAACCAGCCTTCACCAGCGCAGCCCGGGCCAGCACCTCTGTTTTCCCAGGCTTACATATCAAACTTACCGAGGGGAGGAACCGAGCCCCAGGTGCCTAAAATGCCTGGGGAGCTGCAACTCCGCTCCTCCCCAGCGCAGCGCGCCCGGGCTCACACGAGCAGCGCAGGGCCCCGAGCGGCCCGGCCGGAACCCCTCCCGGAGAGGGGGAACACGGCCCCGGAGAGGAGGGACTCGGCCCCGGAGAGGGGGGACACGGCCCCGGAGAGGGGGGACTCGGCCCCGGAGAGGGGGGACACGGCCCCGGAGGAGGGACACGGCCCCGGAGAGGGGGGACTCGGCGCAGGGCGGCTCGCTGACGTGGGAGCGCGGGGCATTAGCCGGAGGAGCGGGAGCGGCCGGCGAGAGCCGCGGCTGCCAACACACCGCCCCGTTCATCCCACTCCTCTGAAGCCGCCGGAACAGCAGGACCCCACGCGGCTCCCCCGAACCCGCCCCGGGACCCCCAGCGTGTGCCTGTGCCCCCCAAGCCCGGCCCAACACGTGTCTCTCCACGCCGTCCTTCCCCCACGGCGCTCACGGCCCTCCACGTGTCTCTCCACACCCACGTGTCTGTCCCGCTCTGGCCGCCTGCCCCCCACAATGTCCCTGCTGCCCCCAGGTCTCTCTCTGACACTGCCCCCCGGCTCTACTGCCCCACCACGTGCCTTTCCAGCCTCCACGCCGTGCCCAGTACTCACCAAAGTCTTCCTGCCCCGTCTCTCTCCCGCTCCCCAGCTCTCTATCGCCGTCCTAGGTCTCTCTCGTCCCCACCCCCCGCCTCGTGTGTCACCTCCCTAACTCACCTGTGGCCCTCCACGCGTCTCTCCCTCCCCCTCGCCCGTGCCCCCGCTCCCCCGGCCCGCTCACCGAAGAGGACGCTGCCGGGACAGGCGGGCCCGTGCGGCTCCATGAGGCGGCGGCGCTGGGAAAGGCTCTGGCAGGGGGCGGGCCGTGCCGTGCCGTGCCGAGCCGAGCCAGGCCGCCCCGCCCCGCGCCCGGGGACCGAGCCAAAGGGTCCTGCGGCAGCGCCCCGCCCCGTATTTAATTCGGGTATTTCCGGGCCCTTCAGCGTTTACTGACCCCAGTGCCAGCTGTGGAAACGGCACAGCGGAAAATGGCCCTTACCGCCGGCTGCTCACCCATCGCCCTGCTCCTGGGCACCGTCCCGGCCCACGGCAGCAGCGCCCCAGCACTGCGGAGGCAGCACAGGGCACGTACAGAGCCAGGAGGATGAGGGCATAAAGAGGGGTACCGGGGGGACAGCAGGGTGACAAGGATGCGGGGAGGACCACAGCGGGAGGGACCTGTTCATCTCTATCCCTTTAAGCATGGGCAAGAGCAGCGTGACCTGACACTGGGGACTGCGGCACAGGAGGACACATTCTATTTCAAAATCTACGGTAAGGAGGAGAGGGCTGCACCGGCCTTTCAAAGCAGAAAGGGAAGCAGTCTGCTGCAGAGGAGCAGCCAAATTGAAAGCCCACTAACAACGAGCTCACACTGCCTTCTGGGACAAATCTGGCTCTGCTCCTACCGCAGACCTCTGCTAGCCAGCCACTCGCTCTGCTTGAGCTGCAGTGGGTTCAAGGCAAACCCGACTGAAGAGGTTCGAAAAGCTGAAGCAGTGCTCGTGCAGCAATGGTTACACAAGCACACCCATGTGCTTCTCAGCAGCTGCTCTGCGCAGCCACCTGACCCTACCTGACCTGCCTGCAGCCACCACCCTGGAGCCTTGCAGGCAGCAGCATCCATTGCTGCATTATGCTCCCTTAAAGGAAGAGTCTGGTGCAACATCACAGCCCAATCCCCTTTCCCAGGCCCAGATGTGTTGTACAGAGACAAGTCTGTCATAAGTCCGTCATTTTCCTGTCAGGAAATAGGCTTTGAGAAAACATAGTCAACTATGTGCAACACATTATTCATTTTAACAGAGAACATTTACTGAAGAAATGTTGGGCCAGAAGAAAAGTTTTCACCTTTTAACTTCCCTGCGTGGTTTGTGTGTTATCCTGCTCTCCACACCGCACAGCTTCTGAACCACACCACCAGTGAGTGCACTTGTACAGCAGGTGGACAAACTCTTGTGAAATGACCTTAGGAAAAAGCTGCTTTTTATACTCCTGGCCCATCCCCTTCCTTATGAGCTGTCACTCTAAGCAGAGAGCTACTTGCTTTAGGTATCTCAGTATTTATCTTCCCAAGTTAAATTTTGTGGATGTACAGCTGCCAACATCAAAACCAGGCACAAGTCTCTGACGGTTGATCCCAAGGGCATCAAACACTTACAACATGATGTAAAGTACATTGCTGAACCAGTTCTGGTTCTGGACCAGCTCATACACAAAATACACATTTATTTACATTCACTTCTCAATTTTTATTCTATTTCTCGCATGGTCTTCAAATACAGTTTTACAGGTCTTTTTCTGCTACAGATACTGTTGATCTAAAACAGATTAATGAAAGTGGCATTCCAACCTTAATGAAAATTCATAACCATGAAAGATATGTCAACATATCACTTTACAATCCTAGAATGATGGTATTGGCCTGACATTCCATAGGCTTAGACAATTAACTTCTATAATAATAACAAATTCATAGGAAGAGAAAATGTGGCAGCTCCTTAAAAGCCAAGAAATAAGGCCACAAGCATCCTATGCTGTAATGTTATGCATCCAGATGAAATAAGTCGAGTCTGGTATCCATGAAGAAACAAAACTCTCCCACCTGGTAAATCAAGGTATCAGCTACTCAACATGCACTCAAAGCTGTATAAAAACTAGTGGCATTCAGCTTGGACTTAATGAAATCCCACAGCACAACCCCATACCTCTCTCTAAAAATGAAATGAACTTGTTTCAACTTAAATACTTCGCTACCGCATTAAAAATCATTCACATTCTGCAGAAAGAAAAAAAAAAAAAAAATGAAACGTCTTGCACATGACTGCACCAGAAGGCCAAACACAGCATCTCCTTACAGGTTGCAGAGAGCATTACTGCAATCTTAATGCCATTCATTACAGGTTGCAAATCAACTTCTATGCAGCTGGAGGCTTGTAAGAGTAACCAAGCTTCCTTTGTGCACCACTGAAAAAACCCCAGGAAAATTGAAACATAAGATATAGACAGCTTATGGCAGCAGGTGGAACAAAGTACTGCAAAGTGCATACCCTTGTCCAATCACCTGTCTGGGACACTGGGACCACTGCAAAACACCACTGCCATTAAATGATCCAACTACCTGACTACCAGGTCCCATGCAACGCCAGTTCCATCCCATCACCAAGCATGTCCATCCTGGGTAAAAACATTAAACTCTTGGAACATTTAAAAGTAGATAACCATTTAAATAATGTGTAAAAATGTGCTTATTGTGGCATTTCTTATAGAAAAGTTATTTGATACAAATGTGCAGGACTTGAAGACCCTGATTTAATCAAACTAGTACGAACAGGCTTTGAAACATGGTGACTCTTCCAAGGACAAATCCCAGCTGTGGGCCAGCTCTCTCTTCCTCTCACCATCTTTCATCCATAATCCCATGTGAACATTACCAAAATGAACGGATTCAGCAAAGCATCCTGTGGATTGCTGTTTCAGTCCCAGGAGAATGATACCCTCAAGCAGTGACAAACTGCTATCTGAAGGAAGGGTCAGTTGGGATCTGCTCCCCTTTCCCAAGATGGTCAGTACCTAGCCCTGGATATGAGGCACAGTAAGAAAGGTCAGTGCTGAGGACAGACTTGTTCTCGATTGTGGTTTTAGGTTTTTCAAAAGTGCCATCTTGGACCTATACCATTTCACTTTTCAAAAGAAAAAGTTACAAAAACCAGTAAACAAAAAGTTAGTCAGCATACAGCTAAGTTTATATACACTGAGATTTACAAGTTTGTCATTGAGTGACTTCTGCCACAGACCACTGCACATTTGTCCCTAACAAAACACAAAGCTTGAACCAATGGCCATTAGAAGTGACAACGGGTCATTGCTTTATCAACAAGCATAAAGGTAGTAAAAAATAGAACTGTAACTACTTATCTTTAAAAATGCTGATTGACACAAGCAACCCCTCCCATTTCTGCAACTTCCAATTGCACATCCTGCTCTACAACAGTGAACAAAACCTGCATCTTTACAGGCATTCTGCCAGAGACCAATTTTCTGTTGACACTTGAACGCAGAGAACTGTCATCAACCACAGCACCGACTGAGAGGGATTCCTCTGAGAAGCTATAGCCCATGCAAGATTCCTTGGCACTTCACACAGGACCAGGAGAGGACAGGGTTTCTCTTTGTTTAACGTTTTCAGCAGCATTATCCCCTTCCAACAAATTACAGTCTGAATGTGTGATGGGTGATTTTCGCATAGCCCCTTTTACCAAGCTGGCTTATTGCTGGCTTTGTGCAGTTAGACCATATGAAGATCCCCACCACCACCTGCCCAGCTGTTAAGGGTCTACAGTACTGGAACAGTTCACTGTCAAGCACTTCAAAGGCTTCTTCCAAGGATAACAACATCCTTTGGAAATCCTTCCATTTTAGCAATTTCAAAACAACCCAGCTTGCTGTAAAATTCCAAGATTCTTTTATCATCTGGTCTCACTTCACAAAAAGCCCCACGGGAGCCTGAAGAAGAAAGAAAAGAAACAAAATACTGTAGGAGAAGAGTTATTGTAAAAAGCACAGACATCAAATATTACTAGAGTTCCCACCAACTTTAGCAGCTAAATCAGTGATCCAATTCCACATGGAGCATAGTACCCGAGTCCAGATTTATGGCAGCACAGGTGACCATCCCCTAGCAGGACTACACACTGCAGGCATCCATCAGTCTGAACAAACCCTCTGCACACCTTTCACTGCACACAAAAATATCTGATGTTGCTTCCAAAAACAGTATTGCACGAGGGCACCAAGTGGCACAAAGGAAGTGTGAGTGTGAGGTGCACAGTCAGGGCAGGCAGCCAAGCACTTCCCATACTGAAGGTTTGGTAATTACCCACCAGTGCACACAGCCAAACTTTTAAAAAAGCATCATTACCAATGCCAGCAGGAAAAATATAGACTTTTGTGCAGAGTTCAAGACGTAAAGATGTGTACTCTCAGTGCCAAATTGCTCCCTCAGTTCTGCCTATCTTCTAATTTGCAGGATAATTGCTAAAATGAAAAGCTCCCTTTTTCAAGGCAGCAGCAGAAGTTAGCTGTTCAAAAGCTTTTGTAATTATTTACCCAAATCTTCCCAAGTTTGCCTTGCACCCTAGAAATGACATGTAGCTAGGAAACAAGGAATTCTAAGTGCAAGAAACTTACCATTAGCCTTTAGAGAAGAGAGCAGGCAGGCCATCATACTTTTGGCCACACTTGGATCTGTCACTTTTTTGTGGATATCAATCTTTATCAAAGATGGGAAGTTAGCAAGGAATGATTCTGGCAACACTTCTTGTTCTTCATGGAAGCTTAGCATTATTTTCTGAAAAGAGTATTAGAAACTGGTATTTAACAATTATCCAGCTTTTCATTCATCTTTATCAGGGGAGACTGCTTTGTACATGGAGTGTACCTCCAAACCACCAGGCTTTACAGCTACACCTCTGATAGCCATTTAGTTCCTCATCTACTGAACTGCTGTCTTTACTCTAGACAAAAAGACTGGCTACAAAAGCTTCTCAGATCATCAAAGGAGGCATGCAAAGCTCCTTCTCAGTGACCCATACTTCAAGTGAAAGAAAACACAAGCCAACACATAACCAACAGTTTGTGCACAGATATTCTCCTCTGTTTCTTTGCCTTTTTAATGGGCAGTTTTAGGCTGCCTTGCACCATTTACAGCTGTCACACTCCACAAATAGCTCATAGATTTTCACACCAAAACCAAGTGCTCTTGAATTTGTTTTCTGTACTTAAACTGTTAAGACTTTCAGTGCTCTACCTGCAGCACAGGGAAACTAATACTGCATTTTGCAGTAGAAGAGAGCAGGAGCAATACTTTACTTTCAAAATGTAATTTTCTCTAGATGAAGATGTTCTACATTTACTGCATGGATTACTACTAAAATACACCTCATGGGTGTATTACAGCACATAGCTGCATCTAACTGGCAATGAATAATTCTACTGTCTCCTTCTGATACACCAGATACTTTAATACATGCTGAAAGTCTTCAGAAAGGTGAAAAAACTGAATTTCATGTGACCTCAGAAAAACAAAGGCCCACTTTGGAAAGTCTTCAGCATACAGTTCTGATCTCACAGGTTATACCAACCTCTGCTTCAGACAGCTCCTTGTCACTATTTGGTTTAGTATATTTTTCTTGCATGAAAGGGATCCAAGACATTTTGCATTTCTTAATGAAGGGAGTTACATCAACTGTTCCCAAAGCATAGCCACATATGCCATCCTCATCTTCTAAGACAAAGCAGTAATCCAGGCTCAGGGTGAGCAGACCTCCAACTAACCTGCAGAAAAAAAAAGTACAAATTCAGTCAGAAGAAGGTCTGTTTGACCAAGTATGCCCTCCAGGTTCCCAGAGGAGACTCCAGAGTCAACCACAGAAGTGAGTCCTCCAGTCATGGAATTAGTTCCAAAAAAGCACTAACTGACTGATCAGCTGTCAAAACTCAGCTGTAAGCAACAGCTGCACCTCAGGATTCCACTGTTTAATTCTATACACACTACTCTTCAGCTTTTGCTCTTAGTTGCTCTGCTGCCATTATTTCCTTGCTTTCATAAATGCTTTTGGGTATTGTTTAATAACAGTTAAACATCCTTTCTTAACTGACTTTCTGTCACTCAGAGCAGACTCTCTATAAAATCCTATCTAAATTAAACACCTGAGACAAAAAAAAAATCAACTCAAAGTAGCTCATTTTACAGCTCATTTTTAATGCCTCTTTTTTAAAAAAACTTTCATTGCTTATCCTTTTAAAAAGTTTGTACATGTACTTCAGAAAAAACTTGAGGCACTTGGCTGGGAGACTGCACCTCAAAAACCTGTCAATTCTATTGTAAGAACTACAGTAGGTCAGAAAAAATACCAGAGGATAAGAGTGTCCACAGTCTGAAGTTATGATATACTTCCACAAAATCTGAAATAAGATACTGTGATGCACACCTTTCATAATACAGATGTTTCAGCTAAATTTATTTTCTAAAAGCTCACAACAGGCAACCAGCACATCAACTGAGATATAACTGTCAACAGTCTCTTTAAGAAACCAAAACCCCAATTTCCTGAGAGTAAATTATTTTATCTACTTCAGATGCTCTTTGTATTCTTCCCACACTCAATTCTAAAAATTCAAATTAAATACACAATCAGGACTTCATCCTTCAGAACCACCTCTGCAGGACACTTGTTCCTAATACATACTTGTCTCCAATTAAATCTGGTAAACTATGGAAGGGTTGATCAGCTCCATCAGCATACATTTCTCTGCAGATCTTATATACAGATGCCTAAGAGGAGAAAAGAGATGATTTCAACTCAGCAGTCACATTCAAAAGAGAGTATGTCATTAACAGCTGCACTCTAATACTGACAGGCACCCAATCACCAGAGATGAAAAGTACCCATCTATGCAAAAGGATGGCATTTCCTCCACCTCTGCCCTCAAAGTAACTCAAAGCTGCCTTCAAAAACATTGCAGTTCAGTTGAATGGCTGGGAAGGAAAGGCTGGAGGGCAACCTCCCGCTCTTGTAACAGCAGAAGATTATTTCTGAGGGTAAGATACTAAACACTCAGTGAAGACCACTATCACTGCTACAAAGTCCCTTCACAAAACCTCTAATGCTCCATGATGGCAATTCAGCCTCTGCAAAGGACAGATACATCCTGCATGTTAAAATGCTCTCATCTGGCTCTCTTTAAAATAGCAAATTTGAATTAGTCACATCTTAAATAAGAAACTTCACTTTTTTTTTTAACAAAAATGCTTTGCATTTGACACTTCTTCCTTTAACTAAAGGGTAACTCCTCAGAAGAAATGACTGCCTCCTTAGCTGCACCTCTAATTGCTAAGGTGGTTTAGAAACAACAATTTCATTTTCTACAAAAGAACAAGTCAGCTTAGGTGGAGTCCTGCACAAAGGTTTGGAAAAGGCTGCTTTACTGCTCATGAGAATAGCACAGGATAGAGCTGGCCTAGAAGTGACAGGAAAAGGGGTCTTCATGTGTCAGCCTCATATGTCTGACTGTTAAGACTCGTTTGAAATACTGCAAAATCAACCTAGAAATTTCTGTTTCATCTCAGTGTACCTACCAACACAAGATTTCAAGCTGCATTAATCCCTACATTGTTTAAACTGCATCCATAAAGAGTTAATTAACTATTGGCTGACACTTTACTTTCCAGTATTCTCCATGCCAAGCTATTACGAAAGAAACTACACTACAGATCCATTCAGAAAACAGAAAAGGTAAAAAACACTAATCAAAAATGACTAATGAAATTTTCCTGATTTTAAAGTATCAAACACTCCAAACCAGCTTTGACATTCTTTCAAAATCAGACCAAAAAGCTTCCAACTGTAACTAAAATGTAATGAAAGGCTGAGCCATGATCACATATTTCAGCTCCATTTTGAGATGTGGTATCAGTGTTCTGCCCATACAGCTCTGCACATACCAGCAGGTACCACAATAACCACTGACTGAAACAGGCATACACGCCCACTCTCTAAGGTTAATTCACTGGATGTATCCCTGCTGCAAGAATTCTTCCACCAGCTGAACAAATTGAACTTGTCTTTCATAAATAAGAAAGGCACTCATAGATTTAAAAGGGTGAGGGGGTGGGAAGCTGGAAATCAAGCTGTGGGTGTACACGAGGTGTTGCACAGCATGTTGCTGAACCAGAGGCATATCACTTAACCTCAATTTTCTTGGGAGCTTGCATTTGTGCCTTGTGCAAGATATCAGGACACCTGCTTCATTAGGGAAGAGGGGACTCAGCAGCAATCACTGTTGCCACAAAAGAAAGTGCATCAATAACAGCAAAAGTGACAAGTGTCAAAAGCAGTTACCTCATCTTTAGGGAAGTAAGGTCGTATGGTGTACACTTTGGAAGTGGGTGTTAATGGAGGTGGTTGAAAAAAGAGATCATTTGCCCCATCAATAGGCAGCAAACGCTGTGAAAACAAAATATTTAATATAACTGTATGAACAACAAAACCCATCACTCTTGGGTGTGCACTGCAGACTCCCAAAATAACATTTGCTACTTGCTACCCCAAAAGAAGGTGGGGTTGGTATGCTTTACAAATGCAAAAGACCTTATTTGAATAGAAAATATCCAATTGGTGTTCTAAAATATGCAATTGAAACAGCACATTAAGAGTCTGTTAATCTTAACTGCTTTAAAAACTTTTTACCAATCATATCTACACTGTCTAAGAACACAGAATGTCAGGAGGAAAGGTTTGGTCTGAAGAGGGTTAACTGGCCAGAGGAGACGCTTTATCCCAAAAGCAATGCGCTGACTCAATTTGCTGCGCGCAGAGCACCTGTGAGGGGGGAAAAGTATAGCGCCTGAAAAATCCATGAACAAATCTGCACATGGTACAAACAGCGAGCTAGGAATATTTGCCAATTGAATTCCTCGCAATAAAGCGCATTACAGCATTATTTCGAGAGGAACCAAAATTTGGAGGATGATCCCTTTTGCTCATGGAATTCCCATCGGCAGACAAGCATGCGCGCATTGTGCAATTGCGGGCGCAGGTAAAAATGCTGTGCGACCTGCAAAGAAACAATGTGAAATGTACAACTAAAGCCGCTGCGCTTCGCATGCGCGTGGGACAGGCAGCATCTCCTTGAGAAATTACTGTAGAAAGGGGAGGAAAATTATTTTAAACCAAGCTGTAAGGCTAATGGGCTTTGGACCAGAAAGCCTTCGGCAGACCAATCCTTCCAGACCTCTGATGTGCAACAAAAGGTTTCTCATAAAACAAAGAAAATGTCATTCAGTTGTGAAGTCATATTGATACCTGGAACTCTCCTGCTAGACCACCTCTAAAGGCCCAGGGTTCTTGGTCTCCACTTAAGAACTGTGCTGAAGATTGACTACGACACCCTGTTGAGATCAGATCCAAGCGGAGAATGTTACGAGAAGGGGGATTTCCTGGGTGTCTTACATGTCCAAAAAGCTAACATACACTTGTGGAAAAAGCTCTCTAACTGAGCTAGAATCCAGGGCTTGGGGAGGGGGAGGGGCTGTAATAATGAATCATTCATAAAGCTTTTGTGCCTGTGCACTAACTGTGGTATTTCAAATTTTTGATAACAGACAGGTGAGACAATTCAGCTACACGCTTCATTCTAGACCAGAAGGCACAAGAACGGTGCCATGGAGAACTGTGCAGACATTTTGTACACTTTTTTTGGGGGGCTATTTGTGTCAGAAACATTCATTTAATCTAAGAAAATTTGACATCTTGGAAGCTACGTGGCTCAGTAGCTACTGCCATAAATTTTAGATCAAACAAATGCCATTATCACAGCCCCTGAAAAAAAAAATGGACCTTTCTGAAGTCACATTTTAGTACTGATTGTTTCTAATCTTGTCAGAAAACTAGGACTAGCAATATACATAAACAGTCTGCAACAGATCAGGCAGCCAGGACAGCTGTATGAAACAGTGTTCCTGGCAAGAGACTACACAGATTTACATAATCCAGGCCACGCCTTCACAATACTGCTGGCACATTAAAAAGCTAAGTAGTGTTAACAGGAATTAACTTACAATTTAACTAATACACTTTGATGGCCACTACTAGCTTTGCTTTTTGTATGTTGGATTTTTATTTCCACAAGCACACTGGATGCACCAGGGACCCTGCTGCTCAACCAGCATTAGCAGGCCCATTGCAGTTCATAGCTTTAGCTTGCACTTTTTTAGAAAATAAGAGCACACTGGATGCACCAGGGACCCTGCTGCTCAACCAGCATTAGCAGGCCCATTGCAGTGCTTAGCTTTAGAAAAGAAGCTTGCATTGGCTGTTTGATTTTTAACACCATTCTGCCAGCAGGGCACTGCAGCCTTCAGCAAGTAACATAAATGACAGCTCTGGAGAGACAAAAAAGCCAAGTGGTATCTGGAGTGGAGATCTCAACTACCTGCCTAGTTTTCTGACAAGAGGAGCAGCGCAAATGCTCTTTTCCTTTGTGGACAGCAATCTACCTCCTGTTCAAGTAACAGTCTCAGATCAGTACAGACAAGTATATTGTGCTAGTCAGAGAGTCCCAAAGTGTGCCAAGTTTGACATCTATGTGAGTTTAGGAATATAGGTTCAATACACACTATTCTAAGTATGGTAAATTTCAGAAACAATCCAAACACCAGAACTCAAATTTGGTTCACTCCCACATTTTAGAATTCTCACGCAAAAAGATATCCTTCCCAAAGAGATTTAGTCAAAAACTTGGAAGACAGTATCTGTCTGTCCTTTGAGACTACAACTTAACTAGCACTTCCAATTATTACAGTAAAGAGCTGTGTGAATGAAGAGCTGTATAAATGAAAAACATAGTTAATGCCTTAGTCGCTGCGCAAATGTGACTTCAGTTCATGCCTGCTGTACATCTAATCTATCTGAGCTGCCTCACAGACAAAACCTTTCCATTTTAATTAATTAATGACGACGCGCTGTGAACATCTGGCGCTGTCCATCCAATAGCAGTAGAAACTTGTGCTGAGGATTCTCCCATCTGTACACAATGGGGAAGAAGACAATAGAAGTCATTAGTAATCCATAGTACTGTACAGCCACACTAATTTAAGGGACTGAATGCTAGCTGGACTTGGGAGGAGAGGTGAAGAAAGTGAACATCCAGTGGACCATTGAGCACACCACTGAAAACTAACTTGTTTGGATTTGTAATGCACTTGACTTTATATAATGAGGTATTTTATCAAAGACCTTTATTCTGTATTTACACTAGTGATAAAACACAAGCTGAAGACAAAAACGTCCCCTCTCACAGAAGCACTGTTAGCATAAGAGTATTAAACTGCACGTGTGAAAACTCCTTAATTTTTCAACTATCTAATACCAGTGTGAGTACTGGAACAGAACAGTGCCAAAGTTAACAGAGCTGGTGTTTACTGAGTTGGCTTCTACTGTGAACCACTCCAAATATTTGTTGCACTTAGAGACTTGAGCCTAACGTTACAGGGACACTGAAAACAATTTCAGCTGAATTTAGTACATAGTCTGATAATTCTGAAATGCAGTCTGCATTGGGCCCTTGATGTTTTCAAAGACTACAAGAACCACTGTTCCCTTTATAGAGCTTTGGCCTAGAGTTGTAAGCAGATTAAGTTATCAAGAAGAGAGCATTCTGTCTAGCTAAAGGTCAACAAACAGCAAGGATAGTAAAGTTGGAGGAGATGTGTTACACTTAAAAATGCTAAGGCTTTTAAAACAGCATGAAGTTGTTTGAGAAATGTTAACATACTACAATGCTGGTGAGTTTTCCTCCCCCATTAGGTTTTCTTCTCTGTGCTTTGCAGAAGGCAGTCTTAAAAGCTCTCTTCTTTATCAACTATGAGTTTAGGGATCAGACATTTAATAAGCACAAAACACAGGAATTCATTGGGCATAGACCAAGTTGATGATTTAATAGGTCTTCTCTGTCCCTACCTAAGTCTGTCAGTATTTAAGAATATAATTTAAAGACAATCCAAACACTAGGATTAGACCAAGGCTGTGTAATGGTTAGCCACTGTGAGGTTTGTGACAGCTACAGAAAGTGTGACTTGAGACCATCAGCTTTGCTGTCTGCTGTGTATGTCAAGCAACTCCACAGCATATTCCTTACAGTTGGATTGAAACCTGAAAGTGAAATGAGGTGACTAGAATTACCCAGGCCATGCTGGTGCTATCTGCCAACTTAGGATCTCCCAAAAATCTTTCAGGAAAAAAACCAACAAAACAAAACAAAGAAGAAAAAGCCATACATTAAAAAAAAACAACAACAACAAAAAAACTGTTTCAAGATCATTTTAAGTCTCAGACTAAATCTGTCCAGAGAGTTCCACAATTCCCATCCATTACCAAAAACTAAAATGTAGATTAAAATTTTTTTAAAAACAATTTTCAAAAATCAGCAATTTGGAAAGTGTTTAAAGGAAATGATTTTGCACCAGAATAGCCTTATGCTAAAGCTCGCATGCGCACAGGGGCTGGGAGGATCACCTTCCTCATGGCCAGGCCCATTGAAAGGTCTGTTGAAGACAGCAATAATGTTATCAGGACAGAGCAAACAGCAGATGGCTGATGTGGTCACATTTCGTAGTGTCATTTCCAATCATACAGAGGGGCATCCAAGGAGTTACATGGCATAGTCCAGTGTGCATTCAGTCAGGAGTAAGTTAAAGTCAACACTTACGTGTCAGATGAGATTCAAGTTTCATTAGCCCAAGAAGAAAATCAAGGTCTCCAATCTTAAGCATCCAGCAGACTTCACTTTTAATAGCAAAGCAAACTCACTGCAAGCATTGCTTCAAATAGCAAGACAGGAAAACCTTCAGAACAGGGTCAAACTAGACCTCTGTCCAAGAAAACACATTCACCTAATACTTCAGTTTTCCCCGTGGGCTAATTAAAAACACACATAAAAAATAAGCTATCTGGGATTATAATGGCTCCCAATGCACCTACCTAACCACTGCACAAAAGATTTCACCATTGACATAATACTCTTGATATCCCAGACGTAGGAGTACATGTCATAAAGGATTGTCCTGTTGGCACAATTGGAGAGGCGAGTGAACATGCCCATCACCAAGCTGCACATCTCTTCAAACTTGGCTGCTCGGTTACGCCATTCTTCTATCTATGAGAAAGATCCACAAGATCAAACACAGGCTCCTAGAAAGGAGTGGTACTCTCAATATGGAGAAAGACTGCACAATTCACCACTTCATTTTACCAGGATGGACTACCACACCACACATGACTCACAGATAGTCTCTGTGGCTGTTAGAAGTGAGGCCAGTACAGGGAACACTGGTTAAATGCAGATATTAGACTGCCTTCACAGCTGTGTGGCACTACAGGGCTTAAAACAGTAGATTCCACTGGAGGAATGAAAACTACTGTGACCTGTGGTTCATTATACACTCCCCTTCAGGTCCTACTAAGTAGGACACCAGTCTCTATTACAGACAACAGATAAAATTGCTTAGAATTTTGACATAAAAGGAGAGAAACAAGATTTGCACTCACTTTTTCAGCATCCTTTCCTTTGCAATTTACACTGACAACACTGCTATTTGCTCTAAGCCACTGGAATTCCCTCAGCATCTGGGCACCTTTGGGTCCATGTTCATAAGGAAGGTAAAATAAGTCAGCAAGAAGCTGCAAGTCCTCTAAAGTCACTGGTTCTACTGTGTAAAGAGGCTTTTCATTCGGCCCAGGCACAAAATGTTCTTTGTTAATCTGCTCATCAGTCTGCATAGGTGCAATGTCACTACCAGAGTCTTCCTGCATAGACATCTCTGGAGACTTTGACTCAACTATACTCTCCTTATCTGTATCCATTGGCTTCAGCTCCTCTACCATCTTGGCTTCGGCAATATCTGTCAGTATCTGGTTTGCATTCTTGTCTGCATCATCCTGTTTTTCCACCACCATGTCCATTGGTTCCTCATCAGATTGCTTCTTCTCCTCGTCCTTGGCCAAGGCCGGCGAGTCGCTGCTCAGCGCTGCTCCCTGGCTCATGATGGGCTCCTGGTACACCGTGGTAACCACTGTTGCTGCATTTAAAGAGGATGGTGCCACCAGTGGCCCTACATCCCCTACAGAGGTTTTAGCACCACTGTGGGCCACTTGCCTACCTGAGAATAAGAAGAAACAAGTTTAGTTTTCAGTATCTGCCAACTAACATTCAAATCAGCAGCTCCTGCAAATGATGGATGATTTTGTTACCACAGCATCCCACCAGCACAGCTTCCTTTTGGCACTTTGCCTGTTCACCTCTCTCAATGTAACTCTAACTATTGACTTTGAGTTTTGCAAGTTTCCTTTTCTCATAACTGGTAAGCAAAGAGAGGATGAAGAAAAAGTTAGGAAAATTATTTAACATTTACTTTTAATTATATCATCAGAATAAAAAGCTCTCCAAGTAAACCATTTTTCCCTCTGCATCAACTGACTTGGTAAAGTTGTATTTGAATATAAAGAACAGTTCATAATAAAAGCTTAATATGATAAGCTAATGCTTTAATATTTCAAATTCAAAACTGTCTTTAACTTGGGGAAAATTGAGACATTCAAAACCTTACCAGATACAATCTTGGACAACATGCTCTAACTCACCCTTCCTGACCAAGGTCGTTAGACTCAAGATATATACCAGGCTCCCACTGGTACAAAAAAGGTGCCAGAAGGAACTCAGCTGACTTATGCAGACAAACTCAGGAAAGTAAAACTATCTTAAAACAACTGGGAGAAAAAGGAGTCTTCAGGAACAGAACTAGTTTTTACAACAATCTAACAACAACTAAAAAAAAAAATCCCCACTGTACTTCCTATTCTGTCAGGTTCCACTGAAGCCTAGGAAGAACTGGGACCAGCAAGATCCAGACCCTTGCCTGCCTTTTATCAAAAATGCCAAAAGATAATACATCAAGATTGCTTCTGTTGATCAGTCAGAGCATTACAAGCACACTGCAGGACATCAAGCATTCTTACTTTTTAATTAAGGTTCCCCAATTACTAAGGCAGAAAATATTTCCAGATGAAGTGTACGAATTGCAGGATCTTTAGAATATCTTTAATCTAAACACAAATACTGAATATCAAACACCATTTTTCTACCCCAGAATGATACCAAATCATACTCACTGCTGTATTGCTGAGGTACTCCAAATTCCTGTAACCATTCTGTCAAGGCCAACTTCAGGGCCATTTGTGGGCTGTAGAGAACATCTGTTTCAATATCTTCATCACTCCCCTCATTTTCCAATTTAATCTGGATTGAAACTGTACTGTCTTCAGTATCAGCTACAGAGACAAATTTTAAAAGTTATCACATTAGTTTAATTTAAAATAGTAAAAATAGATGTCAGACAAGGCATTCAGTATCTCAGGGGCTTACTTGACAAAAAGGACAAGTTACCAGATTCTAATTAGAAAAAAAAAAGAAAATTATGGTCACCACCAATGTCAACACAGAAACCAAACACCCTGGCATTCAGGGTGTCTTCTGATGTGAACTGCTCCTATTCCAATGAAATCATATCCATGGACACATTTCACACTTGGGCATGAAACTTGCTTCCCAGGAGCAATAATGATATAATCACAGAAACCTCTCCAAACTAAGAAATTCTTTGATACCATGTGCTACAGATATGCCCCAGGAAGTCAGTAAAGCAAGATCATTATCTTGCAGGCAACTGCCATTTGCTCATGGAACAGAAAAGGCTATGTGATCATACGAAGAAAAAGTTAGTGAGGAAGACATAGAATCATTAAGAACATTGAGAATTGATATGATTTATATGGTTAAGCATAGATCTAGCAAACAGTTATGCATACTTACTCATCACCACATCTTTTCTCACTCCATTCATGTTAGACTTGTACCAGGTTGCAAGTGTGTGAATGGCAACATAATTGGCTTCAAATTCACAGTTTGGATTGGTCAGAACACCCTTTAGGCGAGGGATGAGTTCAGTTGACCGACCCTTGTAAGGCCCAAGAAAAAGCCTCTTTTGATCATAATCATTAGCATGAATGTTATCCCAGATAACTGGTGCTCTCCTGATGATCTTAGAAACTTCTTCAATGGATTCTACCGGAATGTCTTTGGATACAACTTTCGGACCTAAGCAGGAAACAAGATGATCAGAGGGCTTTGCATATACTTGAAGATTCAACCCACAAGTAGCTGGACAGTTTCTTTTACTAAATACTTATGAGAAAATACTTAACACTGACAAAATAAAAGAAATGAGCCATCAATCTTTACCTGTCCATAACACTTCAATTCCAGGGAGCAGTTTTTCTCCTACAGTCCGTAAATACGGTGACTGGGCAACATTTGGATAACAGAAAGTTCCACAGTACTCTGCACAGGAGAAGAGAATGTCACTGTCATTAGAAGGATGCACATGTGTGACAACATACCCAATTGTCCCACAAACACACTGGAAGAATACCACCCTTGGAAATGAAAAACATTTATAAAATTAATCAAGTAAGGCCCAAAAGTCTAAAGTACAACTAAAAAGGACATTATGAATGATATTCAGCATAAATTTAAATAGAAACAAATGGTAGAGAATTATTTTAAATTGCCAAATGTCAAAATGAGGAAAAACTTAATCAAGTCCATAAGTACAAGGCCTGTTACAGCAGACAGCATCCAAGAGAATGAGAAAACCCCAAGACTCATTACAAAGTGCAAATGCGTAAAAATTGTAACAGTGGAACATACGTCTCTAAATTTAAGGTCTGCAACAGAACCACAATACTACAGTGTAAGAGAATAAACTAATTTTTGATAAAAAAGCAACTCTGTGACTACTGAAGTGAGCAATCTTATTAAAATAGGAACCAGTAACAGCCATAAGCACCGACTACTACCTCTACTTGAAAAAATTCTTAGAAATGAACAAACTAACAACCTGCTAATTCAAGAAGCAAAGATTTCAGTTCAAGTTAGGAAAAATAAATTTTCCATTAGCCTAATTCTCAGTTTAAACTTCTTGAACTGTTCTATCAAGCTGCCTTATTTGCCTGGCATTGAGCCTTTCAGAGATTTATAAATTTGGAAAAATCTTTGCATACATCTGAATAATCAAATTTTTCTTTGTAAATAAATTTCTTCCATCAACCCCAAAATACTCCTTAAGGCAGGTATTAAACATTAAACCACGTTTTCAAACAGTAACAGCCCCCTCCTTTAAGGCTGAATGAAACTATTCTGCTTGTTTTACCTGTAGGACAGAAAAGGAATGTGTCTGGTTCTCCTAGATATTGATAAATTTCATTTGTGATTGAGACTTGAGCATGAGCAAAAGAACTGAAAACTTCTTTGTCTGCTGCACACATGTTGTGATCGATATCATCAAACAGCAGCGCAAAAGATCTGCAGCCGAACTGAGAAACCTAATACAGGAGACAAGAGTAAAATGTTTAATGTGTTAAATTATTATTGCTTTTTTAAATCAAACTGTAGGATTTTTAGATCTAATCTACCTCAGAGACAGCTATAAGAACAGGGATATAGTGGAGGCAAGACAGACTTTGGTTTCTATTCACAATGAATGCCTGTCTCTGACCCACAGCTCTGCTTCTCTCAAAGATTAGACCTTTAAAGACCTGCAATCTGTTCCAGTTTTAACCATCCAAAGCTGATCTCACAGAATGGACAGCTGGGAAAAAAGCTAATTCTGTAACAGCTCTTGGACAAAGGAGAGGAGTCAGGAGAACAAAGAAGATGTGCATGTCAGGTCTGCAAAGGCATTTATTGTGGGCTAGAGTTCTTGCTTTGGCAGTGCATCTTGGCTTCAAGATTCCAAAATACTCTGAAGACAAAAATAGTTTTCAGCATCCAATACAGGATGAGAATTTGTTTTCTTAAAATCAAAGTTTTCACTGACTACTTCTGCAAAGCAACTTGGACAAATCCATTGGAATCGTACAGAGACACCCAAACTAACACCAGTGCTGAAAAGGTTCAAGGAGCTGGTGAAAAGCAGCAAGAGTGAGCAAGGAATTGGAGCTTCCAAATTAAGCAGCACTGGAACTCTGCTAAGTTTGTGTCATCCTTACCTGGTCCAGCTTACGTTTCAATGTGGACACCTCTTTAGGATTGGAGAAGGTGATGTCAAGTCCAGGTGAGATTGCATAGATGAATTCTATTTCATGTTCTCGTGCAGCTGATATTAGAGTCATTAGCTGCTCTGGAAATTAAATTAAAATATTTCAGAAGGACTCAATTAAAAAAAATTCTCAGACATCATCTAAAGTATATTATAAAGTGCAGATACCACTTCTACCACAATTAGAAAAAAGAATTGTTGGAATTTCTTGAAACTAACACAGCAAAGAACACCAAATTATTTGGAAGATTTTTTTCAGCAACTATGCCAAAAGGAATACTACAACTCTCCTTGTATTCCCATTTTCCACGTTAAAATTTTTATAAATATTTTTAAAATTTTCTTTATCTCAATGCTGTGAGACATATATGGATATAGTCTGTTTCCACAGTACTTTATCAACAGTTCTAGAATTATTGCTCACTTTTTCCACACATACTAACAATTTACTGCAGTAATATCACCCTGTGTGACAGAGATTCACACACTACTCATATGACTGAAGCTTGGGCACATGAAAATGTGGGGGGTAACATCACTGTGAAGAAATAGTTTCCTTAAGAAAAAAACCTGTAATTGAATCTTTCACAGAATGAATAAAGAGAATTATTTCTAGCATATTTAACAATCTTTGTTGTTATTAGATATTACCTTGCAGTATCCTTTAGATTATTTTTCTGCATTGATCTAAAGAGGTCTCCAAGAAGAATTATTTAATTTCAATAGAGTCTCATTTTTCCCCTCACCCAAGGAAAACTATAATCCTTTCAGTCTAATAAAGCATCATAAATCCCACAAACGCCAGAGGTGGATAAAACAACTCACACTAGCATGAACAGATCTTTTACATTCTGACTAATTGGTTAAGAGCTGTTTTTGTAACAAGTACTCTTTTCATTAAGACAAGGACTTAATGAATCACATAAAAGGGCAAGCTATTTGCTCATCAATCTTTTTTTCCTTTCCTAAAGCAACTAATTTCTACTTCAAAAAATGTTCAAAAGATGTTCAAGAGCCAGAGGAATAAGTCTAAGCAACCCTTCCCATGCCAAAAAATAAACCCTGTAAGATAAAGCCTTAAAAGCAGTTTCAGGAATCATCTGCAGTTATAGTTAAAAGAAGTAAATCCATGCTTGTTCCAAAGCTCCCATAAACACACCTGCAGGGTATTAAAAAGAGGTTTTCAGTCACCTTTGGGAATGGCTACTGTGATTAAACACACACAAGTATACATAGCAATAAACAATTCATTCAAAAATCTACTTATGAAAAACACAGAGGAGAAATGAAGGCAATTACCTGCTTCCTCCACAGAGTACATTTCTCGCCAGAACATCCTGTGCTTGTAGTCATCCTTTGGAGCATACAGGTAGGTATTCAGTCCCCACTTCTGAAGCCTAAAAACACAGGAAAAAAGCCTTCAAATAGCCCACAAATTCAGGAATTCTGTGTTTTACTTCATGTTCTTTTACTCGATCTAATACTTTTTTCTTCACTGAACATTGTTATACTATTAAGTCACAATAACTTGAAGCACAAACAATATTGGACAAATTTGGTATATGCAAGATAAAAAGGTGGATACAAGTCCCAAGAATACAAATATTAGGCAGAAAGTTACTCTAGGTTAGAACAATAATTCTTTCCAGACTTAAGTGGAAGTTTATGATTACATTCCAAAGGAATGTGCTGCAGTAAGAGGAAACATGACTTGCCTTCTAAAAAGTTCTTTCCGCTGTTCCATCACCCAAGGTCTTCCATAAAATCCTATGGGCAACAAGATTAGAATTATCCAGTGAGATTATGCCTGCTTCATGAAACTTTGTATTACAACCCACCATTTTCTTCCTCTTTTGCTACATTTGTCAAAAAGATCCCCAAAGCAGAAAGGGAAAAAATAGTTAGCATGAGGAAAGTATAATAATCTAAAGTGATCTAAATTTAAAATGCAATTATAACTTGTTTTATTCCTTATGATCTAAGGTCCTATAATTTTGGCCACTGAAGCAATTAATTTTCAGAATATAAACTGTGTTACTGAGCATATGCCCTTGACAAGTCAAGTCAGCATTTTTATAGCAGCAGACTGAACAGTTATAACCTAATTAAACTACCACATCAGACACCTGCAAAATAGATTTGATTTTGAGGTGAACACTGAACACACTTGAAAATATTTACCAGCTCAAAAATGCTTAACTGGTGGTACAGACTAGGATTTATATAAGCAGACTATATAAATACATACTGCAAAAGATTATGTGTAATTAAAAAAAATGTGCAAGTGAGTCAACAAAATGTCTAGGATTTAATTTATTTTATTCTGTTTAATAGGATCTTTGTCAAAATGAAGTTACAAACTGATATCTTACTCTACCATTTCCATATTTTACAAGCTAATACTATGTCTGTGAATAATCATATGTAAAAGCATCTACCCAAGTGATTTTAGAGTGTATTGAAAGTCATACAATTCCACAGAAATTGCAACTGCTTCTGGCTTTAAATCTAATGTCTCCATTCTAGAAACAATATTTTTAAAAAGCACTCTCAATGCCCTCTTAGTCAAGCCCACTCACTTAGACCTATATGCAAACAGTTCAACCACAAGTGGGCACTTCAAAACAAAGCTTCGGCTTGCAGTCCATGCAAAGACCAGAGACTAAAATAACATGAAATTTAATAAGCTCTTATTTTCAAATGACATGGGCACTCAGTGATAAATGACACCACCAATACACAAAGCTCACAAGTCCCCATAGAACACCAGTTCAAAAGGTAAACAGTATCTTCATTTCCAAAGCTATTCACCCTTGTAAATCTGTAAATATTCAGTCTCATTGAAGACAAAACCACCCTTCCACCTTCAAAAACTCCAAACTGATGCAACTGAAGACATTTTTATATATTATATTTCAATTACATGTTAAAGCAAGAGGCTAAAGTTTCAAGAATTATTCTAAGAGTGATCTCAAACTGCCTGGCACCACAACGTGGCAAAACTGCACAACTACTTCTCACAACTGCCCAGTGCAACAGGGAACAACAAGAGAGAGCTGAGAGGCCTGAGAACCTCCCAGTTTACTTCACCCAGAAGGAATTTCTTATTTTCACTATAGTTTCCTAACTCTGCCCTGAGGAAGCTCAGGAATGCACAAAAGTGAAATCCTGTGAAACCTAAAGAATATCCCCTATGTTTCATAACTTGTCCACTTGTGAGACTTTTGCTTTACTTATGACACTGCTGTTTCAGATCTACAAGCCTAAAGCAAAGCAAAGCCTACTATTAAAAAAAAAAAGAAAAAGAAAATCAGTTATCAAAAACTAATTAAGTAAGGCAGAACAGAACTGGCTAATCTGCAGCAATACTTTTCCATCTGTCACCACATTTCTTAGGTTACTACTGTCACCAGCCAAGTACAATTATTGGATCCTTCTGTCTAAGTAAAAAAAAAAATCGACCCAGTTTTGTATTACTCCCTCAGGACTGTGTGTCAGGTTAGTACAAAGTCAACAGATTATGCCAAAATCCCTCATCCCATTACCACGCTCTCCATCACTACAAGTCAGCACATCCTAGAGGCAGTGCACCAAAGCTCTGCATTCAGCAACCTCTTAGACCTTATTACTCTGCAAAACAGTGAACTTGATAAGTGGCATAAGCTCTTCTCACTCTCAGAGTGCACATCCAGTGTCTGGCCAATTGCCCTCTGCCTTTTCTACCAAAGATCCAAATTCTCCATCCCAGCACTCTTGACCTCACCACACCTTAGCCTGTGTTAACCACTACTTTATGTTTAAGTATTTATCTACACTTCTGAAGTTAATTCCTGTTTTTCTCTTAACTCTGTAATTCCCTTGAGTCACTAATGAGCCAGATGTTTTCACTCACTACCGTTTACCTCCTTCACCACAAGTTTGTTTTTCTGTTGGTGGTTTTTTTGTTTGCCTTTTTTTGGTAACACTCTCCTATTCCTTTTTCCCCGTACACATATTATTGTTAGACTGGTAACTCCTAACCAGTGTTTGACGGCTCCTTCGGGCAGAGGCCATTTTCTTGCTTTGTTTTGTGCACAGTACACTCAGGAACACCTGCAACAAAATATATGCTGAGGCAACCAAAGATGTAACTAACGTGACAAGAAAATTTATTATGGTATTCTCAGTGGTTTCAACAGAAACCTGGAAGAACAATTGACATTCCAGGGGTATCAGCAGGAACATGAGAAAACATGCTGTAACAATCTGTGTTTTTCTTCACTGTTATGTGTCTCCAAAGCCCTCCATTTGGTATTTACCTTCACAGAATTAAGCCTATTAGCAAAAGAATGGCATTTTTCTCCACAATGATTGTATTTAAGCCCTACCAATTCACCTCTCACAGTCACATTTACAGAACCCAAATGATTTTTTTTTTTTAAAGATACAAGAACAGTCTGCAAAGCAATGCAGATACTGACTTTGATAAACTGCCTGTTGTCCTCTCCATCCCATCTGCTAATAATTTTGTTTTCCTACTGGAAAATCATTATTGGTACAGAAATAATCTGAGATCTCGGGAAATAAACAATGTTAAACCAACTGTTATGCTGGGAATAAACCATTTTTCCTGCTGACTTTCAACCACATACCTTAACTGACCTGTCAGATACGCATTACTGAGAACTACAAAAAGTCCCTTCATTCTGCAGCTTCAAGAACAATTTAAACCTTTGAATGGTGCAACTGTGCTAAAAGACAGAGGACTGTTCTACAATTAAAATGATACGCTAAAATATTTTAGAGAACAAGGAGCATTTAATATTAACCACTGAGCAGAAATCAGAATCACCTATTTCCTACTCAGGACTGAAGGTGAGCCTCTGGAGCGCAGGAAGAGCACGCAGAGCCGCGATAACCGCGCGGCAGCTCTGCTCTCCCACTTCCCCCTCAGGCACGCACGAGCGAGCGAGCCCCAGCGCTGCCCCAGCCCCTCCGCGGCACCACCGGGCTGGGTGCGGGCCTGCCCCGGCCCCGCCGCACAGCTGCCATCACAGGGCGCTCCCCGCTCCAGCAGCAGCCCCGGGGGCAGAAGCCCCGCCCGGGAGCGGCGGCTCCTCCCCAGCCTGGCGGAGTCCCGGCCAAGAGCCGCACGCCACCTCCCCGCCGAGCGGGCTGCTCCGGGCGGGGGAGGAGGCGGCCGAGCCAGGCCAGCTGGGACCAGCCCAACCCCGTCTGCCGCGGACAGTGAACCCCGCTCTCCCGCACCCCCCGTCTCCCGGGGGAGACCCCCTCTGAAAGCTCTCACCTTCGACGACTCCGCAGAGGAAGCGGCGGGAGCCCAGCGCCGTCTCCGTCTCGGTGTCGGTCTCCTCGCCGCCCGGGACCGGCCCCGCCGCGGCGCCCGGCGGGTCTAAGGGGGCGCCGGGCACCCCGGCCGGGTTGGGGCTGCCCTGGGGCTCCTCCAGCGCCGCCTGCCCCTCCTTCTGCACCATCCTGCCGCCCGCCGCCAGCGCCACCGCTCGCCGGGCCGGGCCGAGCCGAGCCGCGTCCCTGCCGTGCCCGCCGCGCAGCCCCTTTGTCTCCGCCGCTCCGGGGCCGCCGCCGCCGCTTCCTGTTTACGGGGCGCTGCGCCTGCGCGGGGAACCGGCCCCAACCGGTCCGCGCCGCTCCGCCCGCCGCCGCCCCGCTCCGCGGGACCGCCGCGGGGGCAGGGGGAGCGTCTGCCTCGGCGGGAAGGGAGCGAGGGAGGCGGGCGGCCGGGACGGCGCCGGTGGAGCGGGAACAACGGGCTGGGGCGCGGGAGGCTCCTCGGGGAATGAGGCGGGCGGGCGGCGCGCGCGGTCTGCGCAGGCGCGGGGCGCGGGAGGGCGCGGGCGGCCTCAGGGCGCTTGCGCGGGGAGGCAGCGCGCGCCCGCGGCGCACGCGCGAGGGGCCGCGGGGAGCGAGGGGGAAGCGGCGGCGGGGCATCACGCATGCGCCGTGGGGTTTGTGTAGGGAAGCGGCGCCGAGGGGGGAAGGAGGGCGGGGAGCGGAGTGTTTACCTCGGCACTGCGCCTGCGCCTCGCGGCGCCCCGGCGGGAGCGCGCCTGCGCAGGAGCGGAGGGCGCGCGGGCTCCCGTGAGACGTGCCCTACTTCTCGCGCTGCCGCGCAGGCGCAGCAGGGCCCGCCGGGGACGCGGCGCTGCTGAGGGGGCACAGCCGCCACCCTCCTGGCACGGCACGGCCGATGGCACCCTGGAGGTGGCCACGGGAATGCTGAAGGGTGGGATGGCACCGGTAGATCAGAGGAGAGCTCTGAGGTCACACAGGATCTCTCCTGCTGCGGCCGAAGGGGAGCCCCCCAGGGCTGAGATGAGCTCTCTTGTGAGGAGAGAGGCCGGCAGGGTGATGCTGCCAGCCCTCACAGCGCTGCGCAGCGTGCAGCAGCTGCCACCAGCAAGAAACACGTTATCAAAGAGCTGCCGAAAACCCCAGCTCGGGAGGAAGGGCTGGAGAAGGCCTGCAGACAGCAGGGCAGATGCTCCACATTTCCGCATATTCCCACTGAGAGCAGCTGGGCACCACAAGAAACCGAAGGCGGCTGCGTTTCCTGCACCGGCGATACCCTCTGGGGAAGCTGCAGCAGAGCCCCTGGCCAGGGGAATCTCTAGTTACCACCATCAGCAGGCCAAAGCTTTCAAAGAGCAAAAATAGAAATTGTACAGATACCATAAATAGGAACCAGCTAAATTGTATTGACTCTACAGAAGGGTTAGAGAGGAGAAATGTGCAGAATCTGGGTGGAGAACACACAGGTCTTTCACACACATCCAGAGTTTGGTGGGGACTACAGGGTCACAAAAGGCCCTGAAGAGGTGCTCATATCTCTGATGATGGCAAAACAATCCTACAGTAATAGTTCTCCCAGTGTTGGATCTCATTCTTTTACAAAATGCTTGTGTTTCTAGTATTCAGGATGTGGAGTGAATCACTGCCCCAGGCTGCATCAGCTGCCTCATCCAGTTGCTCAGCTGTTTTACCCCATAACTACTATTAATTTTGCTTCTGAAAGCTGAGAAAAACTTTTCTGGAAACGCAAGGCTACCCTTTTCCAAGGATCCATCAAGTCTTGCCTCTGTTCTCATCATAGACCAAATGACTTGGCTGTCCACCCTTAAATGCCACCTCCTCCTAACAAGGGTGATCCAAGCCCTGGCTCACACGGCAGCCTCTCATGGCAAGCTGAAGGCACACCTAAAGGATCCAGGCCTCCCTGCCCTCAGGCCCTTCCTGAGGCCCTACTTGGGGGAGAGCTGAACAGATTATTTTTGACTCCCAGCAATGCCTTCCCACCCCCCACTCCAAAAGCTACACTCCCTGCACAAACCTTTTCCATCTGGTGTGGAAAGGCTACAGCACCATTCCAAGGCTGAGCCCCACAGCGCTGCTTTTCCTGTTATCACCTCAGCCCCTTTCCTGCCCTTCCCCCTGGGGACAAGGGCCCAAGGGATCCCATCAGTGACTCACAGCATCCCTGTGCCACAAGAGGGCACAGCAAGCCCTTGGATGTCATTGCCCGAAATAGCAACCAGCCAAACAGAGCTCAGGGGACAGGATAGACCGGGCAAAGTGGGTTAGAGGGGAAAACGTGCTCCGGCCCATTCATACTGCCATACGCTGCCCTGGGCGATGGCCAGCAGCCCAAAAAGGTCCCTGGAGAGTCAGAGGCTTTGGAAAGATCAGACTTGCTGCTTACCCAGTCCCACAGTGGTAATTCCCCCCGCAGCCAGAGCCCATCCTTTTAAGGCTCTGTTTGGTCTCCAGGCAGCTCTTTGCATTGAGCTTTCAGTTCCTGGACCACAGTCTGTAGAAGGCTGGACCATTCTGCTGTCCCATATCAGGTCCACTGCTCTCTTTTTCTGCTACTTTCTTACCTGCATGACTGTTTATTTAATTTTTCCCAGTTTTCAATGCAGGACTTTTCCAACAACCAGTACCTGCCATAAGAAAAACCCCTTCCCAGTCCATACCTACCTCCTCAAGGTGGCAGGCGACCATGTTCCTGTTAGCTCAGCCTTAAATGCCACATCCTAACAAGGGCCACCTGGTCCCAAGTTGGGTTCACCCAGCAGCATCTGTGGCAAGCTGAAAACACACCTGGCAGCCTGACTCCTGAAATGTGACACACTTGGTGTAAGAGCTTTGTAACCTCAACACCTCCAGCCTCTTAGCAGGAGAAAATCTGTATTTACAGGACCACCAACAGCATGGCAAAGCTCAGTGTGCACCCTGTCCCACATGCAACCTTCCAGAGCACCCATGCAGAGCACCCTGCAACCACAGCACCCCAAAAAGATACCAAGCCTCTGCAGAGACCCATCATTTTTCCTGCCCTCCCATCCCAGGCAGCTGACAGATGCAAAGACAGAACAGTAGTGTGCATAGCGATTGTGGTTAGATTTTATTGGTTTTTTGTTTTGTTTTGTTTTTTAAACTCATATAATTGTTATAATACAAAATATACAGACTGGAGATGCCAAGCAGGTTGTGGGTCACCATGCCCTGGGGCAGGGGGTCACACCATGCGACCTACAGCGTGAGGGGGGAGGCAGCAGGTGCTCCACATGGCAGCAAACAATGGGTACCCCAGGGAGCTGGGAGGAGGGAGAAAAGGGCCAAGAGATGGAGGGGCAAGGCCCTTCCACCCTTTGGAGAATGCAAGTGGGAGCTCAGCCCCACAGCAAACCTGGGAGCAGGTCTGTGAGATGAACAGTGTGTTGAATGAACCGAAAAAACACATCATGTCTGCAAGATAAATAATGTGTCAAATGAGCCTAAAAAACACGTGATATCTGCAAGGGCTGGGACAGGGATGGTCCCCCTGGGAAGCAGCCCCATAGCTTTGGCTCAGAGCCCCAGGGGTTAAATTTTAATGTCTGCAGCCCCAGGGTCTCAGCCTGGGTCTGGCCCAGCATGGGTGCTGATCCCAGACATCGAAGCTCAGGCCAGCCCAAACCACCCCTGGCCAAGGATACAGAGGGTGGAGCCACACTCGGGGCTGCCAGGACTGGGTACATTCCCAGTGCCTGTCAGGGGCTTCTGGAGTTGGCATGGGATCATTTGCCCATGGGCATCACTCTCCCAGCTACGACTTGGAGTGGTAAGTGGGCAGGACAGGCCTGTCTGCACACACCCATCTCCAAGGAGCTGGTGGTGACAAAAACACCCAGGGTCCCCATCCCCAAGGTCCCCAAGCAGGCTCTCACATGGCCATGCTGGAAAAAGGAGAAGAGTCCCCTGCCCCAAGGTGACCCTCCAGCCTGCCAGCAGCGTGGCAGTGACTCCTGTCTAACCAAAGCTTAGACTTTCTCCTCCAGGAGCTGCCAGCTCAGCCATGTCACCAGCACAGGGCTATCCTGTGGGGACACCTCTCAGCCTCATTGCTCATTCCCCTGGCCCCAGGGCAGCAGGTGGGCTGGGATGGGCCAGGGCACAGGAGCAGGGCAAAGTCAGCAGCAAACGATGCCAGGAGCATAGCTCTGAGCCCTGTGGGACCAGAACGGCCACCAGAGAGCAGCCCATCTCCCTCTTCCACATGTACCCTGGCTGTCACATCCTAGGGAAGGATGGAAAGGGTGTCTCTCCACTGGAGCCTCAGAGTGGATCCCTGGGGTCCCCCTGTGCCAGCACCCCAAACCTGAGGGACAGGGGCCAAGGCTGCAGCTCTCCCAGCCCTTCATCATCCATCCTGGGGGACAAATGCCACAAGTCACCTTGGAGTCCCTTTAGCCTCCCCTCTGCCCCTCTCAAGAAGAGCCTCGTAGGTCTAACCAGGATCCCTGGGATCAGGGGGCACTCCCCACAGCTCATGCAGCAATGAACCCCCAGGACTCACGTGGCTGCCTTCTCCAGGCCAGCCCCTCTGCCCACCCACTGGCCCAGGACAGGGAGGGTGGCTGGTGGCTCACAGTGGACACACCAGACATCTTCCCACAGCAGGGCCACAGCCAGGGCAGGGGAGGAAGCCAAAGCTCTGCCCATTGCAAGACTTTATTGGTTTCTAGAGAGTGTTGCTGGAGGATTTGGGCTGGAGCTGGGACTGGGGGCTCCTGGGGCTGGGGATGATCAGGGTAGGTGAGCTGTGGCTGCTTGAGGTGGTGTGCATGGGGAAACCTCTACTGCAGCCCAAGGATGCGTCTTTTCCACCGGGATTGAGTGCAGGGAGGTCCATCCAGGTGAAATTCTCATCCCGTGCCAGCCATGCCCATGCTCCAACATCTGGGAGCACCTGCTTGGGATTCCCCGAGGAAAGCAGAGCTGGGCCAGGGGAAAGGGAAGATCTCGGCTCCGACTGCATCTCAGGGAAGGAAGGCCCCTTTCCATGGAGGTGTCTGTGCAGCCGGAGAAGGGGAGTCCCAAAGGAAAAGTCAAGAGAGAGAAGGTTCTGGGCCCAGTGTCAGGAGAGCTCATCTGGAGGCAGGTCTGGGAGCTAAATCACGCTGTCGAAGAGCTGCATGGATCGCATGATGTTCTCATCCTGTCAGGAGCAGGTGGGAAGCAGGCAAGTTGGGCACAGAACAGCAATCTGGGCAGCTCCCCCAAACCTGGCTTTACCCTCATGGCAACTCTGGCACATGGGACAAGAGCCCCAGGGATCACAGGCAGTTTCTAAGCCCTACTGGGATCCATGGCTCTCCTCATCTGTACAAGGATGCTGGCATGGGTACAGCTCCCAAAGCAGAGCTCCAGCCTTGCCCCTGGGAGCCCTGGCTTCACTCCTCTCTACAGGAAGGAAGCAAGAGGGGCAAAGGTCCCCAAGGAAGGGGGTGGTGACCTAGCTCAGAGAAGAGCTGCTGGTGACTTTACCTTCTGGCAGGACTCCAGGAACTCCTCAATTGTCACCACACCATCCTTATTCCGGTCCATTTTCTGCAGACAAGCACAGAACAGGGAGAATAGCAGGGACAGCCCCAGCCCTAGGAAGAACCTGGTACCCCCTTCCCAACTCCCACAGGGGCTGGACTCAGTGCACCCCTGGCCCCAGACATGCCCAAGCACCAACAGGACCAGCACAGCCCTGCTTCATCCCCAGAGTGGGGTGTTTTCTGCTGCACCCACTGCAGCTCTGTGCTGGAGCTCTGCTTCCCCATGTGCTCATGCTTCCTGAGGATGTACTCAGCTCACCTGGAAGAAGTTCTCCACGTGCTCCCGGGGTGCTTCCTCCCGCATGGCCGGGTAGGTGTATTTGCCCATCATGTCGTAGATGGACTTCATGATGTCCAGCATTTCCTGATGGGAAGGGGAGCAGGGTTGCAGTCTCAACATGGGGCTCTGCTTCTGCCTGGTCCCCCACCCACACCTTTTTCTTGATGCTCCTGAAGGACCTGTGGGGTGCTCAAATGTGTTTCTGCTGGCTCTGTGCACAGTGTGGGGCCATGTGTGCATGTGCAATGGAGCCCCAAAGCTGCACACCACTCATCCACCTTCCATCCCAGAGGCACACCAGTGCCAGGAGGCCAGGAGGGACATTTGCAAAGCTGAGCTCAGTTAAATATTGATCCCCTGGGCTCTCCTTCAGAGCTTAGCCGAGTTCTGCCCTTGACCCTGCCAGATGCAGATTTGTGCTAGCCCCAGGGACCAGTCTGGAGCCCCCATCCCACCTCTTTGGTGATGCAGCCATCTTTGTTCAGGTCATAGAGGTTGAAGGCCCAGTTCAGGCGATCATCAATGGTGCCCCGCAGGATGGTGGACAGCCCAGACACAAAGTCCTGAAAGGATGGACAAGGCAGGCAGACAGGAGTTACAGCCACAAAGAGCCTCAGAGACACAGGGTACAGCCCTGCTTGATTCTCCTGCAGAGAGGAACTCGGCCCCAAAGCTGATATGCTCTGCGGCTGGGCTAACAAGGCAAAATGTTGGGTAGCAGAAAGAGTTGGGGGACAAAAGTTGTTTAACTCTGTACATTTCCCACACTACTCCCTTGGGTCACAGCAACCAAGAGGACAATGTGTTCAGCCAAAGCCTGAACAAGACCTAGCCATGGCTGTGTCTGTCAGTCTGGGTCCCTATACAACCCTACCCAGAAGATACAGAAAGCCCCTTTTTTTTGCTTTTCATTAGTCTTCTGTTGCCTTAGGGAATTTAATAAACCCCACTAGGCCTGCCAACTCTTCGTCCATCTTCAACAACAACACTGCTGGTCCCAGTCCATGGTCCCTGGAGGGCTGTGCTCTCCTTGCCCTGCTGCACCCCATCACCCCCTCCTTGGCCACAGCTCACCTCAAAGCTGACGGAGCCATCGTGGTCGGTGTCGAAGGCATTGAAGAGGAAGGTGGCATAGGTGCTGGAGTCTGCAGGGAGAGAGACAGCATGAGGGGTGCTGTGTGACCCTCTGCCCTGCAGAGGCACCCATGTCTATGGGGACAGGGATGGGGATGGGCACTCACCTCCTTGAGGGAAGAACTGTGAATAGATCTGCTTGAAGTTTTCTTCGTTGACAATGCCACTTGGGCACTCCTGCCAGGACAAGGTCACAGCATCACTGCCATGTTGCAAAAAGGGCTGAGCACCTCCTAAAAACCTGTGGGTGCCTTGCCTTGCCCTCCAGCCCTGTGCACCTGGTGGGGTGGCTAGAAAAGCTGCTTAGAGCATCTCCCTGGCTTTTTGGGCTGCACCCCTCACTGGAGGGGCTCTGAATCCCAGGCACCCAGGAAGGAGGCTCTCTGCACCCAAGGAAACAGAGCACAGGATCAGGTCTCCCCACTGAGCTCCCTGGAGGTAAGATCAGGCTGTAGCCTTATATGAACTTCAACCCCAAAAACTTTCACAAACAAAGCAGTACCCCGAGGTGGACATGGCAGCAGAGGTGGGGGCTATCAAAGCTGGTCAAGGAGTACTCACATTCTTGAAGCCTCGGTACAGGACCTGCAGCTCTTTGCGGGTGAACTTGGTCTGTTCCTGGAGCTGCTCCAGCCCCTCGGGGCGGTGGCAGACGGTGGAGAGCTCAAACTCATCCTCAACACTGTCTGCAAGGAACCCAGGGGAAGAGAGGGTGGCTGAGGCCAGCACTGTCCTGCCCTCTCTTGTCATGCCAGGGGGCAGAGAGGCACCTTGCACAGCACACGCTGTCCTCTCACACCTGCCCATGTTGACACATTTTTGGGGTGCTCTGCTCAGCCAGAGCTGGGTCTATGCCAGAAGAGGACACTCGTAGACACCCTGGCTGCAGACCAGGGACTGACAGTGGGCAACAACCCCCCTCCAGTACAGCCCAGGATGGGCACAAAAGAAGTGTGAAAACCCCCCAGTGCTGAAACCCTCCATGCCTGCCCTTCTCCTCCCACCAGCACAGGCACCTGCCCTGTGGAGTTTAGACCCTTGATGTCCTGCAGCACCAGGGCTCACATCCAGTAGGAGAGTTGCCCCTCAGAACCCCCAGCCCCAAACACCACCCCCCCTCAGCCTTTCCAGATTCTTTTCTACCCACTGTGCTCCCACCTTCCTTGACGGCTTCTCTCCACCACCTGCCAAGCTGCACAACCCCTGCCTGCAGCACCAGCATCCCTAGACCCCACTCAGCCAAGGGGAGCACACAGCAGGTACTCCCTCTTCATGGGATGGCTCAGACCCTGCCCCTCATACTCACCTGTTCCCAGGGGGGATTGGCTTGCACCGTGGAGCTGGGAGAGATCCTGACCGGGGGCTTGGACTCACCAAGGAACCAAGCACACCCAGTACAGGGGTTAAGGGACTCCACACTCACTCAGCCTCTCTCGTCACCCCATCACACCTCCACCTCCAAACCGACCCTCAGCTCAGAGAAACAACTCCCCACCCCTTGGACCAGTGCCGGGAGGGCCCTGCTGCCTGAGCCAGCTCCCAAGCGGTCCTTGCCGCTGTGCATCCCGTGGGAGCTGCTCCAGGGAGATGAAGAGGGAGAAAACCAGCCTGTGAGCAGGTAACAACAGAGGTAGGTGCAGAGCCCATGGGATCGGACCCCTCCAGGGCAGGGCTGATCCTGACAGCCAGGGCAGGGGAGAGGTGGAGGCGTCCCCTTCCCGCAGGCAGGGCCAGGGCGGAGAGCAGGCAGCAGCACCGCCGGGACAAACACACACAAAGGCAAGAAGAAGCACTTGCTTTCACTGAGCGAGGGGATGGATTTGGGCCGGCAGCAGGGCAGCAGTTTGAGGAATCGCTGCTTCAGCGCTTTTTTAGTTTGGACTGGCGGGTTGCCTGGAAGAAAGAAGGAGTCACCAAGCAGAAGAATTAACACAGCATCAGCCCCCGGTCCCGACGGGCAGCAGGGCTGGGCACCCGGCGCGGGGTGATCTGAGCAGAGGCAGCACATGCAGCGTGAGGCTGGAGGAGCAGGAAGGCAAAACCCAGCCCAGGCTCTGGTCAACCTTCCTGCTCAATGCCAGGACAAACCCAGCACTGGAGTATCCATCCTTGGGAAGGATGAGGACAACCCTGCTAGGTTACCCACACCCAGTGCCTCTTTACACCCCCATCATACCAGGGTGCACTGGAGACTCCCAGGAGTCCAGAGAGTCAGGAAACGGCAGGGCCAGACTCTGTCCTTTAGCCTTGAGGACAATTACCTGCTGCCTGGGGACCCTCTCGAGGGGCTCTGCAGGGAGGCAAGGTAGAATGAAGCCCAAGAAACAGGCTGTGGTAGAGCCAGAGCACTGCATACTCCCTAAGCTCGGGCTGGGTTTGATCCTGCTGGCACCCAAGGGCTGAAGGCAAAGCATGCACCAGACCCCCCATGCAGCCCAGACTGCAGCATGCACCCCCACCCCAGTGCAGCACTGGGACCCGAGCCCAGGGACCTGCTCTGAGACAGCCAGAAGGGGAACGGGGCTTTGCCTTGGCCAGGCTACAGGGCTGGGTGAGGGACTCCCCACACCAGCCTGGCCCACGGCCACTGCATCCAAGTCACTCTGCATTAATAGTAGGTCCCCTGTCTGTACTGACCCCACTGCCACCCTCAGTTCCCCCATTTGGACCCCAGTGGTTTCACTCAGCCCCATCTCTCCCAGCTGGTGTTGCCCCATGGCTGCAGACCCCCTCCCTCCCTTGCCACAGTGCCTCAAGCCAGCAAACTCAGCACAGGACTGATGCTGCAGGTGGGGAAAGGAGGAGGAGGAGGAGGGGATGAAGGCCATGCTGGGCTCCAGCCTCCGAGGGGAGGCAGACACCAGCATGGGGACAAATGGGACAAAAGGTGCAAAGTCCCTTTGGGGCTCTGGTTTGTTTGTCACTGTGTTTGCTCCAAGAATCCTGTACATCTGCAAGCAGCAGGTCATAATGCCTCTGCATCCTGAGACCTGGTTTTGGGGTTCTTTCTCTAGGGGACTAGCAAATAGCTGCCAGAGAAGTCCTTTCTCAGCCTTTTGGGACTAAGCTGAGTGCAAGATGCCAGGAAAATGGTGTTGCATGGTCTTGGCAGCTCCAAGACAGAGACATAGGTCTGCATCCAGAAGCCACTTCTAGGCAGGTTGGCCCCAAAGTGCTCACAGGCAGGACCTGGCACCCTCTGAGCTCACACCAAGGCAGCTCCATCATTCTAGGGGATGGAGAATAGCTCCAGGAGGTCATGGATCCAGCAGGACATCACAAAAAGCCATTCAAAGAGGGCAAATTCTCCCCAGGGATGTGGCATCCCCAGCAGAGTGACAATGAGCTGCAAACCTATAGGGATGAACAAACACATCCCCTGGCATTTATCAGGGGGTGACAGGAGCAAGGGTGGGGACCAGGATCTTGGCACTGGCAGAACAGCACAACCTGGCTTCTGTCTGCTCCAGGGTTTACAGGCAGGTGAGGAAAGAGGACTTTTTTTTCCTAGAAGCGGGCATCAGTTGTACATAAACCATGATTTTGTCCCAGCTACCCTTCCAGGGCCTTAATTTGCAGAGGGAAAGGGAAATTGCACCTTTCAGCCTTCCAAGGATGCTCTGGGGCCAGGTCCCTCCAGCAGAGCTGAGCTGTGGAAACAGACCTGACAGGCAGAAGTATCCCCTTTGCTGAGAGGGGAGGGACAGGGTGGGCAGAGCAACACCCAATGGCAGGGTGATGCACCCGGGAGGGAGCAGGGCAGGGGGGAAACCACACAGCGAGAGAGATGCAACAGAGAGTAAACTGTGGTTGGACTCACAGGGGCAGCAGGTATAGGCACGTGCAGTAGGTCAGGTCGGGTGCAAGTTACACTTTAGTTTGTTATAAAGAAGGAAAAAGAAAAAAAATAAAGAACATGGGTGTTTTCTCAAGGAGGAAACCAAAGGGGGCCCAGTTCCAGGGTCCCCAGGGCAAGGGGGGAGCACATTCAGCACATGCAGCTTAACAACAGGAGAGGGATGACCAGGACTGGGATTTTGCTGTCCTGGCTTTAGTGAACACAAGGGCTCTGCTGAGTAGGACACACCGCCCTCTTTCTGTCCCCAGCATCCAAACCACAAGCAAGTCTGGGAGCTCCTCCTTGCTGGGATCAGCTCTGCCCAAAGACGAGGAGCAGAGCCCAGCCATATGCTGCCACTCTGGCCACAAGGGACATTGCAGCACGGAGCCCTGTCCCTGCCAGCGACAGCTCCTTCCCCAGATGCCGCCCTGCTGTGCACCCTCCCGCAGGGGCCATCCAGCGGCGGCACAGAGCAGAGGGCTGGCGGTGCTTCATCTGCGGCGGGTTAGGTGCCTTGTCGCTTCCCATGCATCGCTCTGCAGCTCGGCGACTTCAAAATACACAAACACATACAAGCTGAGACTCTATCCTTGAGTAGCAGCAGAAGGGAAAGGGATTTCCCATCTCCACCTCTACACACAGTTAAGCTGAATCCCAAAGGCTGGCTCTGAAGGGACCTACAGTGGGTAGTTCCCTGCCCCCAGCAATGATTGCCATCAGGATGGCCATGGACCACTTTGTATCGAGCCACCAGCAGCTGATGTGTACTTGGAGGCTGGATCCAGCCAATGCCACCATACTGAGGGTTACCCACTGCTGGGCTGACACCCCCTTCCCACGCAGGACCCAAGCCTGGGCTGCTCCATGGTCTCCTCAGAGGAAAATCAGGAGACAGAGTCAGTCAGGTGCATAACAATGTCCCTGTCCTCCCACAGAGCCACAGCCACCAGTGCCCTTCCAGTGACAGCTGGATGGGGAGACCAATCCACCCCTTCCATGGCGCCCTCCTGCAAGAATACACCCTCAATAACAAACCAACAGGCAGTGCCAAAACTCCCCCATCTCCCTCAGTAACCTGTCAATAAATGCATGATCACGATGGGTGGAAAACGTGCATCCCACAACAAGACCTCCCCAGTGTCCCCAGCTCCAGGACACAGCACATTGCAGGAGGGGAGCAGAGCACCAGCAGCCCACCAGTCATGCAGCATCACAGCCCCTGCTTGGCCCCGCGGGGCAGCACTGGGTCAGCTGTGTCAGGAGGAGCTGGAATGCCAAGGCTGATCTGAACCCAGCTGCCCCTAAAACCTGTGGCTGACAATCATCCCTGTGCAGGGCTCAGCCACTCAGGGAAGTGCCCAGCTCAGGCAGTGCCACCAACCACAGCTCTCTGGGGTCTGCAGTGATGCTCAGCAGGAGGAAGAGTGAGTCTCCCCAGCCACCCTGGGGAGGTCAGGATGTGTCCCACCAACAGCAGCTCTGCAAATGACCCTCATCAGTCAGCAATGCAGAGCCAAGCAGAGCAAAGGTGCCAGACAGTCATCCATCAGAGGAATGAAATCACAGCTGGCATCTCCCAGGGCCAAAGAGTCCCTGTCCTGAGGGTGGGACAGAGTTGGGAGCAGCAAAGCTGCCAAACAAGCTGCAGTTTGTGGACAGCAAAGGCTCAGGACCAGGGTATTCCCTGGTGCCTGAGGGAGAAACAGCTGCACAACCCTTGTGCTGAGCAGTCCCCAGGGGGGTACTGGCCATGGGCCAGAGCAGTCCACAGAGTCAAGTGGGGCTCGCAGCACTGCTGTCCCCATTCCCACCCCCAGCCTGTGACAGTGCTCCCAGAGAGCCTGGCTGTGCCCAAAGGAGATGCTGCAGAATAATAATTTCTTCAGACCACACCATGTACAAAATATTGTGAGCATTGAATGGGAGAGGATACACATCCCAAGAGAGAGTGGAGTTCAGGGGCTCCCCAAATGGAGCAGACAAAGCTGCAGGACTGGGACAGCCATATGCATCACCCTGCTGAAAACCCACACACAGGGACACATCCTGCCCCCCTCAGCACCTCCTCTGGCAGCAGGAACCAGCACATCCAAGGTGCCAGAGGAGCTACCCAAAAAAAAATGCCCCAGCAGAGCAGCAGCTCCTCTTGGCTACAAGCAGTGTGTTCCACAAGAGACCTAGGGCTCTGCATGTCCAGTACCCAGATGCCATCCATGCCCTCCACAGTGGGGCACAGGGACAAAAAGAGGATGTGCTTCAGCCACACCCCAGCCAATCTCAGGCAGCTCAGGAACATCTCCATCAAAAGGAGGTTGAAAGCACCTCCTGGGCACAGCACCCTCCTCTTCTCCCCTCTTTCTGCTCTACTACTAGTTGCTCCTCTGATCGCTCCTGGCCACACACCTCCCATTCTGAAACCTGGCTACCCAAGGGGATGTGATCTGCAGTCCCTTCACTTCACAGCATCCCCAGTGCCAGCAAGGATGCAGAGGGAATGGAAGCAAACCAACTCCAAAACACATTCAAGCAAAGTCTACTGGCAGCCCTTGTCTGAGCTGGGACTGTCTGTGGCACCGTCAAGCCAAAGGAAACAAAGCATCAGCACCACGCTGCTCCCTACACTCCCACCCTCACCAGGCACAGCCAACAGGTCGTGCATCCATTGCTCTGACATATTTTGGGTCCTCTTCTTTGGCCACATCCAGTCCTCAGTACCCACTTGGCAAGCCAAGAAGTCAACATCCAGAGCATCCTCTTCCTTCCCCAACCCCAGCACAGCCCTACAGGAGGGCAAAGGGGCTCTCACCTTTTTCCCATGTTTTCCCCATAGCCACCAATTCCTGTAGCAGTGAGAAAGCCTTGCCCTGCATGGTGCTGCACCCCACATTCATGGCTCTTTTCTCCCAGTTCACAGTTATCTCTTCAGCCCGTTACCTTCAGTGCTTTCCCCCATCATCTGACAAAGCCCAGCCTCTGCCTCCCATTGCCCTGAGACTCCAACAGCCCAGACAGTCTCCATCCCCCAGCACCCCACTGCATCCCAGTGCCTCAAGACCCATACATCCCCCACCCTAAAGCTCCCAGACACCTTAAATTTCTAGCATCCTGCAACAAACACCACACATTCCAATGTCCACAAATATTTCCATTCGATAGCTTAACACTCTGAATCACACCCAGACACCCTCACTTCCCCAGTTCCCTACACGCTAATGCTGCCAGACACTGCAATGCCCCCCCTGCCCCCCCCCCAACCCCCCAAAAACCCCCCAAACCACACTAATCCTTCAGAAACCCCCCTAAGCACCCTGCAGCCCTTGGGATAGGAGGAGCACCTCCACCACCACATCCCCATCTCCTTGCAACCCCATCCCCATCCCTGTCCCCATCCCACCTCCCCTGGTCAGGTCGATGATGCCCAGAGCATGGAGTATCTTGAGGCTGGAGCAGAGCAGCAGGATGATGCCCACCGTTTGCAGCCCCTGCAGGTCCCAGGGTGCCTCAGCAGCCGCCATCCCCCAGACACACAGCCCCAGCCAGCAGCTGCTCTGGCAGCAACAGACCCAGCAACGCAGGAGAGGGGAGGGCAGGGGAGGAGAGACCTGCCTTGGCCCTCCCTCTTCCAGCCCTGGCACCCTCTGGGGTCCCCTGGGGCACCCAGGCTGCAGAGGAGAGCCCATGAAACTGCCCAAGGGACTTAGGGGTCAGCTCTTCTGCTGGGCATCCCTGCACTACACAGGAACCTGCAAAGGGGTGCACATTGGGCACCAGTGGGTGCATGGAGGTGGAGGAGGCTCAGCCATGCTGACTTCCACCCCAACAGCAGCTCGTGGTGGCCCTGGAGATGAGCAGTCTGCTGGGACCCTCGAGTTCATCACACGCTACTGGGACACTGCTGTCACCAATCCAGAGAGCAGCTCCGCCTAGGAAATCCCCTCAGCCCCATCACAAACCACCAAACCTTCCCCCCAGCAGTGTCCCCACCTTGCATGGCACAAGTTCCCTGCCTTGGAGCTCAGCCTTGTCCACTGATCACCTCCAGAGACATCTGCAACCCTCATCTCCTCCCTCTCCTTCTGTATCTCTGCACCAGCAAGTCAGTCACAGCCACGGCTGGGGCTGCCAGCCCTGGGTACCTTGCCTGCTGCTGGAGAGAAATGCGCTCCACGGGGTGCAAACGTGCCCCACAGGGTGCTGCCTGGAGGGGACAGCCAGGGTGGTGCTCCCCACAGCCCACCCAGCATCGGGCTTTGAGGGCAGCAGGAGAGACTCCAGCCTGGCAGCAGTGGTGTTGCAAAGTGGCTTTCAGCTGTCCATGCATCTCCCCTCTAACAGCTGCTTCTGGTGTGGCCACCTCCTGCCCCAGCAGTACAACAAGCCCCAGCACCCATGGGGGAATGAGACATTCCCCTGTATCCCAGGAGGGGAGGGGATGCTGTAGCCAAGCTTGGATGGCACATCTGACATCCTGATAACAGCACTCCAGGGACCATGGACTCCATACTCCCTAGAGCCCAGTCCAGGGCACCTCTATTCCCACCTGTGCCCAGTCCTGGGGTCTAATCCTGCTCCTCACAGGGGAGAGGTGAAGGACATCCCAATGAGCTCCCACAGCACTCTGCAGCCCAACACAACCTTGTGCTAGAGAGTCACAGCCTCTCCCACTGGACTTGAAGGTTTCACCCTCCACCAACAGAGCAGCACTGTAAAGAAGGGCAGTCCTAATAGGCTCCTTTGCTCTCTACATTTCTTGCTATTTCTCCAGCCTGTGGTTTTCTCACCTCCCTGTGGCCAAGTGATCTCCTGCCCCTCCGTCTGCTGTCTCAGAGCCCATCCTGGGACAGAGTGGGGGCCCTTTCCCATGCTCAGCTGGATCTCTTTGCTCCCCTATCCAGACACATTGGCAACAGTAAGAGCAAATCAGGCCAGAGGGAATTGGGAAGGAAGCAATGTGAAAAGTGATTAACACAAGGCCGGAGGGAGAAGAGATTCAACAAGCTAATTAGGTCTGGCTGAGCAGGACATGTCACCAGGCAGCAGCAGAGGCACAGGGTGCACCACAGGTACTGTGGACCTTGGGGAGCTCAGGGCTGCTGGGAGAGCCAACCCTGCCCAGCCCTAGAGCCAGCTGACAAACCTGCAAGCCCATGGAAAGGCAAGGGTTAAATCCAGTGCAGATGGGGGAATGTCTGGTGCAGCCCAGCCCAGGGAACCCCGAACTTCAACCTGGAGTGCCTGCAGCTATCCCAGGCTAGATTTCGATGCTCCGAGATCTACTGCCCTGCAGCAAGCTCACCTTGGCCTCTGGGGTCTGTCAAACCCAGCAGGCTGGATGACACCCTGAGCCCAGGGACCAAAGCATCACACCCCAACGGGCCAGCCTCCCCTGCAGCCAAGACACAGCACTCCTGCCAAAGAGGTTCCTGGAAAGCAGGAGGAATCAGGGCTTGGCACAGGACTTTGCTGTCACCAGCACCTTGGGGATGCTCGCTTTCTCCCCTCTCCAGAGGGACCCTCATCCTGAGCCAGCCATGAGGAGGGGAACATACTGCTCACTGCCACCACCCTCCTGCCTGGCACCTCTCAGGGTGCCAGTGGCACCCAGGCATGCTGCTGCTCCCTCCTGTTTCTCCCCAGATTCCAGAAGGGTTTGGCACTCTCACAGCCCTGCCTCTCTCTCCATATCCTGAGCTCTACAGCAGCAGCAGCCCCCAGGGAAGGCAGAGGCCAGCACACACTATGTTGGGGTCTCTCCAAGACACCCCCAATCCTGCCTGCCCCCCAGCACGTACTCTGAGCAGCCAAGGCAGGAACAGCCCTGGGCGGGCACCAATTATCCTGCCGACAGCAATCTGCCACTTCATTTAATATTAATCTGTGGCTGGGCGACGCGGGTGGCTCTCCCGCCTTTTCCCTCCTCCCAGCCGGGACCGATTGCTCTGCGCTGAATTATTGATGCTGCACTTCAAGAGGCAAAATTGATAGCGTTTCTCTCCACCTGCCCCATCCTGAGCGCTTGGCCAAAGCGAGATGTCAGCAGAGGTCTGAGAGCCTCCGGCGTGGGTCTGCCAGGAGATGTTACGGGCTGGGGACAGCCATGATGGCACAGGCAGAGGTGGGATGACACAACCCATCATTGATTATCCAGCCAGTAAACAACGTCAGCTCCAGCATTGATCACCTTGAAGATCCTGGAGCACAGTGCAGTCACAGGGATGCTCCATTGCTGCTGCCAGGCAGTGGCTGTGCCCATGCCACCAAGGCTGCGGCAAGGTCTCAGAGGGTACAGTGCCAAGCAGACAGGACAAGGGGTTGCAAACAGTCAGCACTTCTGTCCAAGCCCTTTTTCAGGGAAGTGCCAGCTCCAAATGAAGGATGGGGTCCTTAGGGCCTCATCCAGCTGTGTTTGGGAACCCAGCAAGCCTGGAATTCCCCCAGGATCTCATTGCAAGATGCTCCCATTGAACCCTTCCCCCAGACTTAGAGGGGTCGGCTTGGTCCCCTCTGGAGCTGCTCCATTCCCAGCACATCACTGTGGTGGCACAGCACAACCTGGACAGAGAATCAGCTGCAGGCAGGGGACCAGCAGGGACGGGGCAGGGAGAGCAGGGGCCAGCAGCCAGAGCAGGGGAAGCACCGCCGGCACCATCGATGGCTCCGGAGCAGGTGGCAGAGCCCTGTGTCCATTAGCAGACCTGAGCCATTAGTGTTTGGTTTCAGGCTCTTTGCGGTCTCTGGGCTGTCACTGTTGACCGAGCCATGGCTTGTAAACAACCCCTGGAGGGGACACAGTATTTACCAGCCCCAGACACTGCCTGGGACCTTCCCTGGAGAGCAAAATCCTACCTGCAGCCTCTCAAGTCAAAAGGGGCAGCAACCTATGCAACAGCACCTCACCTCCATCCCAAACCACTGCCGCTCACACACAGGACTCCTTGTACAGTGCCCAGGGCTCAACTTAACCTCAGCCAATTTCCTCCCCCTTAAGCAACTTGTTTTCCTCTCCTTTGGGTACCTTCAGGCAATGGGAGCAATTGCTGGCAATCCAGGGCACCTGGATCTCATTCCCATACTTACAGCTGGGGTGCATCTCCAGCCAGAGGGAACTGCAGCTTCTCAGCATGGGAATGTGGGTGGAGGGGGACAGGCATGCCCCTGTTCCTTCTGGAGGGGTGACAGATGACCGGGACAAGGCTGGACACAGGACACCCCATCTCCAGCATCCTGCTCTGGCCCATGCTAGAGAAAAGTCAGGACAGATGCACACGGAGTGTGCCCTGGGAAACAGGGCAGCCACACAAGGCCAGGAGTGGCCCCTGCCTTGTCCTGAGCCCCTCTGCAGGGTTGCTGCAGGTGCTGGGGGCTCTGTCTCTGCTCTTTCCACCGCACCTGGGAGCTGCAGAACAGCTGCAATCAGTGGCACTGATTTTGGTCCAAAGCTTTGAGCAGCTGCACCAGGAAGCAAAAGCACTGGGAAGGGGGAAAGCAGGGTCTGAGAGAGGCACCCCAAATCACCAGCAGAAGTGGGGAGGGAGAACCTACCCTGGGCACAGTCAGCATGCCCTCCCTCGGCACTCACAAGGCAGGATGTCTGACAGGTCAGCTCCCGCCTCAGTTTCCCTCCTGCTATGATCCACCTAGGACTGCTGCTGCTGGAACACAGGGACTTGGCAAGCAGTTAAATAGTGATGAAAACTTCCACCCATCTTTCCTGTCCTGCGATCAGGTTCACAGGATCAGAGGGAGAGATCCCCCATATCTCCCCTCCCTCCCCCAAGGCACAGCCAACCTGTAGGTGCAGCCTCGGGGTGCTGCCTGCTCCACTGCTTGTGGAGGTGAGCATTCACCACTACACCCACTCCATGCGGGAGCCAGTGCTGGAGAAGCACAGCAGAGTATCTCAGGGCACCCGTGGCCCAGGGAAACTGTCTGTCTCCTCCTCACCCTGTGCATGCCCCAGTGCCAGGGGCCAGGCAGGCTGCAGCATCCTTCAGAGAGGTGTGTGCAGGCACGGGCTGGGCTGGGGGGAGCCTTCACACAACCATCACCCCGGGGGTCCAGGAAACACCCAGCCAAACAGTCCCGACCTCGCTCCCACCATGAGCAAAGCAGAATCCCCCGAGCGGATCCAGACTCTGCCAAGTGTGTCCTGTGCACAGCACTCAGCACCTCGCACAGCCCATCCGTAGCTGGATGGCTCCCTCTGTGTCCCCCACCCTGCCCAAGGGCCACGGGGAGCCCTGGAGAGAGCCAGGAGCAGGGGGCACCCATCCTGCCTGAGCCTGGCTGCTCTGCAGACTGGTGCTGGGTCCAGCCCCTCATGTGCAGGGTGAGGTGACCATGGACTCTGGTAACACCTTGCTCCTGTGGAGGTGCTGGAAAACACCCTGGTGCCCAAATACATGGTCAGACACAATCCCAGCCCCCAGCATCCCAGCACACATCAAAATCACCACCATACAGCAGACACCTTGCCAGCCCGGTCCCCTCCCTACATCCCCAGCCGCTGGGACAGGCAGGATACTCTGCTCCTTGCATCCTACACCCCTACAAGCAGCCAACGGACACCAGGACTCTCTCATGGATGCAGCAGCCTTGCAGCATCCTTGGGGGCAGCTCTGGACACCCACCACCTGCCCCTCATGTCCCCGGAGGTGACAGCACCGCCCACACCCGTTACCTTCCAAGGACACGGGCTCGAAGAGGCCAAATTGCTCCAGCACCTTGACGAAGAGGACCAAGACCACCAGCACTGCAATCATCTCAAGGCCTTCCAGGTTCATGGCGGGGGTGTCTCATGGCCCCTCACCCCCAGCCCTCCCTACCACAGTCCTTGAGCCCCTCACCCCAGCACCTCAGCCGCCAGACCACGCATCCCCAGGACCAGGGCCTTGTCCCTGCTGGGGGCTCGGCTGTCACCCCCTACTCAGGGGCACCTGCCATCAGCCCTGGGCGAGCAGGGGGTCAGCGCAGGGCTGTGGCAGGAGGCTGAGGGAGCCACGGCTGAGAGCCCAGGCAGGGCAGGGCCGTGCCTGTGAGTGAGAGTGGAGAGAGGCCAAGTGGAGGGAGGCGTGGGGGGTGGCGGGGATGGGGGGGTCGGAGGGGGAAAGAAGGCATGCCCTCCCATTCCAATGACACCACCTCCATCGATTTGCTTAATGCAGTTGCTAAGGAAACGGGCCACAGATATTAAAAGGCACTCGGTTCCCAGGGGGGGACACGGGGAGGAGCAGGACTCTGGGCACTGGCAAAACATCCAGGATGGGAATGACTCAGATTTGTCCTCTGTGCCCCAGACAAGTGTCTGCCCCATGAGGACGAACCTGGCTAAACACCTCAACATCTCCCTCCTGGAGAGTGTCTGGGGCAACAACTCCATCTGCCCCGCTTCTGAGCAGGCAGATGGGTCCACCTGTTCTGCTGGGAACACCAAGGGAAGGTGGGGAGCAGGTCTGGGAGAACAGGCTGGGAGCAGAGGCTGTGATGCAGGATTCCCAAGACACTGCCAGACCCCCAGATGAGGAGAGGAGGAGAAGCAGGAGCTAGGGACCCAGCCAAGGTCACGCAGGAGCTGGAAACAGAGGGTGAACGTGTGCATCTGTGTGCCTCGAGCACACATCCACACAGCCAACAGGGCTAAATTTAGCTCCCCTGCTCTTTCCTAACAGCATTCCAGCCCCTACCTGGCTGTTTGATCACAAGCCACAGGGATCACTGGGGATCCAGGTACCTGTAGTCACTGCTATCACCAGGGCTCAGCACTCCTTGGGGTTTTCCCCGTGGCTTCCCCCAGGGACGCCACTGGCACTGCCCATCTCCAGGCAGACAATTCCCATATGGCACGTGATGCAAGAGCAGTCCTAACTCCAGCACCAGTGTGGTAAGCAGGGAGCAGGGCTGCCCCCGTGCCACTGCTGCCTCCCAGTGCTCCCAGTTCACCCCAGGAGCAAGGCCAGCTGCCACAGGTGGGGTCACCATACCCAGGCTATAGAGCAGACCCTCGGCAAGAGCTCCCTCAGGGCTGCCTCACACCAACCTCCGAGGAGCGCAAGAGCTCCCTCAGGGCTGCCTCACACCAACCTCCGAGGAGCCCCCTCTCCAGCCCAGCTGGCTGCAGGTTTGTCCCCTGGCAGGGGATGGGGAGGGCTGGTGTCCCAGTCCAGGTCATGGCACAGCCTGGCTGTCTAGTGGCTCCATGCCACTGGGCTTGGCATCTCCTGCCCACCTGGGGCACGCTCCCAAGGTTGTTTTAACACCACCAGGAGATGCCAGAGATGCATCAGAGGAGTCTTGGGGAAAGAGCTGAAAGCCTTCCCCGGGGAAACATTCCCCAGGCTGGAAGTTTTCAGACCTCGCATTTCCTTTTCTTGGAAAGAGCCGAGTTTCCAGGCACTGAGCCTGGATTTCATGTGTCTGCCTCCCAGTTTTGCCCTCAGTCAATCCCTCCAGGCTGGGGTGGCACAGACCTGTTGCACCTTGCAGGAAGTCTCCCACTGATGTCAATTCTGTTTTCAAAGCCACTTTTCTTGCTGAGCCCCAGTCACAACCATACCTCTCCTCAAGCCTCCAGCTGCTCCCAGCACCAGTGCCTGTCCTACAGGCCATGAATTTATTTTTGCAATCTAGTTTTGGCCAGACCTAGAGGGAGAGGAGCCCTTCCAGCGTGATCCAGAGGGTTTAGAGCAGCTTCTCTGCAAAGGGAACCTGCTGAACCCGTGTGAATGGACTGTCATCAGCCCCTCGATGCTGGGGCTGAAGGGCACAGTGGCAAGTCAGTCACCAAGTGACAGCTTCCCCACCTGCCTTTGTGCCTCCCCTGTGCCAGCCATCCTCCCCAGCAGAGCAGTGATAATTGTCCCACTGCCTGCCATGTCAGGATTACACATTTCCATGCTGGAGCCATTAAAAAAACACTCCATTGTTTGCTGCCAGCATGACAGAGAATCCTACCAGGACCAGCTCAGGCATCCAGCACTGAGCACTGCCCAGACTGCCCAGGGTTTCTTGCATATTCCCTCCAACTGAGGGCAGCTCCAGAGGGGCTAGGTGTGACAGAGGACCACCCCTTCACCTCACCAAGGTCCCCAGGGATGTTACTTCATCTGGAGCTGACCCCAGGAGGCAGGAGACATGTGGGACCACATGTGGGATGTCATCAATGGAGCCAGACCCACAGCTGCCTGCAAGGGATGCTCAAGAGCACGCGTACCCCACCAGAAGTGTGGGACAGGGCTTTGTCCCCCATCCCACTGAGGGACATCACTCCCAGGGCTGCTCCCTGCAGCCAGTCAGCATTTGGCCATGCTGTGGGAAGTGCCTCAAGGCTCTGGCTGAGCTGTGCAGAGAGAGGTCTCACAGACGGATGGAGTGATGCACACCCCGGGCAGGAGAGGCTCTGCACGTCTCCAGACACATGATGCCACTTTCACCCCTCCTGCCCTGCTCCTTGCCTTGGGGTCTCACCCTGCAAACCCCTGGCACTCACATCCCACTGCAGCGGGGCTTGAAGAGACCCTTCACTGGGGAAAGAGGGACCCCCACCACATCCCAGAGCTCCCCAGCACACCAGCTGAGCACCAAAGGTGTGGGTCATGCCCAAAGGGACCCAGAGCCCCAAAACACAGACTGAGGCCCGAGCATGAGCTCTGGGCACCCTACAAGAGTGGGAGGCTGCAGAGAGCCCATCTACATCCCCATCTCACAGCGAGGGACAGCAGCACCTGGACACTGGCAGCATGGTGGACCCTGGAGCAGCACTGGACAGAGCCCTGAGCCACAGCTCAGCCCCAGGCTGCCACCGGCTGCTCTCGCACACAGCGGAGCAGGACCACGGCCAGGAGGAGCTAATGAAGTGACTGAGGAGATGGAGGTCTCCCAGAGAGGGAGTCCCCAGTGCACCTCTCCCACAGCAAGCATCTGGCTCGCCTCACCGCCTGGTTCGTGGAAGCGGCCGGGCCGGGCCACCCTGTCCCCCCTTGTCCCCAGCCCCGTACCTTCAATGCCGCTGATGATTTTGAAGCAGCGGGTGGTGAACCAATAGGAGATGAGGAGGAGGATGGCAATCAGGGAGGCATAGAGCAGGCTGTCGTTGTGCAGGGATGTCCTGTCCATGGCTCCATCCCCCGTGCCCGCTGTGCCACACGCAGCCCCGCTGTGCTATCTGGGGCAGCCCTGTCCCGGCAGTCCCCTGCCAGAGGAGCGGCCACCGCGGGCAGGGAGGCGGGGGGCCGCACGGGCAGGCAGGCAGGTAATTGGGAGCGTTGTGTGAGAGCCAGGCTCCCAAACCAATTACCTTAATTGTGCTCAGACAGCACATGGCAAACAGTTAAAAATAACCCTCCTGGCCCGGGGGGAGAGTGGCACCATCAGCCAGGAGAAGGAGGCAGGGGGCAGAGAACAGACCGGGCTCATTACACATGTGGCTGTGTCTCAGTGCCATGGGGCCAGCAAGGCACCACCACAGCCCAAGGGCTGCCCTGAGTTCCCTGATGATCTTGGGATCCTCAGGGCTCAGCTCCTTGCTGCCATACCACAGGTGAAGCTGGGAGTCCTGGAAAAGAGGCTCCCTAGGGAACAGTGCTGCCAGGATCTCTGCTGATGCCTGTGTCCGTCCTTGCTCCAGACACGAGGCCTTGAAGGAAAGTGTCTCTGCAGTTCTGCCATCCTGGAGAGTTGGGTCTGGCATCCTGTTCCCTGTGTCCCACAACAGCACTTCCCCAGGGATGTCTGTGATCAGCATCTGGTTCTCTCAACCTGGAGTCAGAGCCAACCAGCCTGGCTCCCGCTCCGTCATGCCAGGTGCATTTAGTGCCTCTCTGTGTTTGGGCACACTCACTCACAGACCCCAAACCACACTGGATTAGCTGCACCCATGCCTGAGACACTTCTGGCCCCTGCACAGCACTTGGCCCCACCTGCTGTCCCATGGGACACAGGGCTGGGGAAGACACCGGACCCGAGTGTTTCATCCCAATCCCTCTTTGCACACGAGATGTCCCATCCCTACCCTGCAGCCACAGCCAGGGGCTGTGGCCACCCAAGTGTGTGAGAGTACAGCATTGCCCCAGCTGTGCCCCTTTCAGGGAGCAGAATGCAAGCATGCAGATCCATCCCTCCCTTCTCTCTCCCCTGAGATCACCGGCTCTGAGGATCCACAGGTGACACAGGACAGGATGGCAAAGTGGCCCTGGCACATGCCCATGGCTCAGCACTGGGGAGAGCAGCAGGCCCTGTAACGCTGCCCCAGGAGCAGGCAGCCCAGGCTGGCACCGAGCCCATGCTGCCTGTCCCTCTTTGGGCAGTGACACTGACAGCCATAACGCATCTCCCACCCAGCCAGCCCTGCCCTGGCTCCCCAGTGTTGCTGGCAGCACAGCCCTGCCACGCTGCTAAATTTAAACACCCCGCCAGCCACCTGCTGGGTGGTGTATAAATAACCCCTGGAGTGTGGTTTCTTGCCCAAAAAGCAGCTCCATGCACACAGCATGCCACAAGCACACCCAGAGCCATCAGGTAGCCAGGTGGCTGGGCCCTGTCTCCATCCTCCCAGCACCAGCAGCAGCTGGGAACAGGGAACTGTCCCCACTGCAGGATGGAGCAGATGGGGACGGAGTAGGGCAACCATCCATTGTCAAAGGACCTGCCTCTTCAGGAGGGCACCATGCACCTTGACTGTGGCCAGGATCTGCCCTCCTTGAGAGCCACCCCTGTGGCTACCCCTAAAGTGCTCTTCCCTCGGTGCAGCAGGGTGTTAGCTCACTACTTCCACAGAACGTGCCACAGGACCTGCTGGGCCACAATGAGGTGATGGTCCCTGGGCACAGCTGGAAGCTGCTGCCCAGGTCTCTCAGGTGCTCCTGACCTGCCGGGGGCCAGCCTGATGGATAGGAATTTCTCCTTTTTTTTTGGTTCTCGGGGCCATCATCCATTAGGGAGAGTTAAATTTAGGTTAAAGCTGATCCCTTATTACCTTGCTGCTAATCAGAGCGCGAGCAGATTATTAATAAGCACATTAAAATATTGGTGAAATGCTATTTTTGGGAGGTGAAGTCACAGTTTTAATCTGGTTAATTGATTGAGTCATTTCTCTTTGCCCTCTCTGGCAACCCGTCCTTGGCCAGCTCCCCAGGGCACCCAGCCAGGGGGCCCCTCACCCCAGGCCCACCTGGTCAAGCACCCAGTGCCTTCTGCAGTGAGCTCCAGGAGACCTCCCTCACTTAGGCAGGAAGGACAGGGGGCCACTGCCCCCCGAAAGGGAATGATGTGGTAGGATAACAGCCAGAGAGGGGTCAGCATCTTGGTGACCCAAGGAGCAGCAGCTGGGGAGGAGGGGAGCTGAGAGGGGAGAAGACTCTGCAATCCCCACACCCAACTCAGAGCTGTCCAGCTTTGGGGTTCACCCCACTTTGGCTTGTCTCAGAGCTTGGGAGGACACCAAGAAGATGGTGAGGGCAGTCAGTGCCCCACGCCCAGCCATGCCCTCTGTGCCATCCCAATCCCATGCACACCCAGCAGGGCTGCAGGGAAAGCCCTTGGTCCTGCACAGCACCACACATGGTCACTCCAGAAACCCAGTCCCAGGGGACACCTGCTACCGTCCCAATGCCACAGCACCCAGCTGTAAAGCCCAGGACACTGGGAGAAGGACCTGCAGGGTTTGGGAGCATCCCGAGGTCCCATTCCCTCTTTGCTCCATCACCTGCAGCTCTGCCCCTCATGCCTGGGCTGGACTCAGCTGACTCATCCTCTGCCCCCTCCACTCCAGGCAAGCTGGCTGGTGCCCAGTGGAGCCAGCTAGCGGGGCTGGCCCTGGCACTGCGTGTGGCACACCCAGCCTCCAGAGCCTGGCACGCTGCTGGCCTTGCCAGGGGGACTGTCCCCTGCTTTGACCGGGAGCCTCCGTGCCAGGGCTTGGGTCCCTGTGGGCAGCATGCCAGCTGGGCACGGCTCACAGGTCAAATATTGCTCCCACATCCCAGACTCCCGGGCTGGGCCGAGCGCTCCATGCTATTCCTGCATTTCTCTGGCCCCAAGGACAGGCACAGGCTGTGGAGACCCAGGGGTTTCCCCAGGCAAGGAGGGGACAAAACCTGGGAGGGGTTTTCCAGGCAGGCTGAGTCCTGGCAGAAGCAGTGCAAGTGCCAGCCCTGCTCTGAGGCGTGACGCTGCCACATTGGCCTGACAAGGCTTTCCCACACCCACGGTGCAGTGCAGCCCTTCCCAGCACTGCTGGGGCCCAGAGGGGCAGCCCGGTGGTTCTCAGCAGGGTAAGGCCATGGGGATGCCAACTTTGTCCCTGCACAGGGACGCAGGGACAGGGGTGGGAGTAGGGCACCCAGATTCCCAGCACACACAGGCCCATGATGACCTCCCCAGGATATGCCCACTGGGGTCAGGAGGTGGTGCTGGGTGCACACCCAGAAGATGAGGCTCTGGGCAGCTGGCAGGGCAGTGCAGGGGCTGGCACAGGGGTGAGGGTCCTGCCATGGCAGTGACACCAAACCAGGAGCACACAGCAGGCAGGCTCTGTCCCCAGGACCAAGCATCCCAGGACAAAAGCACCAGCAGATGCAGGCACCAGGGTGTGTCCCTGCCCTGGCTCATGGGGCACACCCAGGGCTTCTTTGTCCAGCTAGATGGAGGGCATGGCTCCAGCCCCAGAGGAGTCAGATTCCTTGACATGTCAGGAAGCATCAGACCAGCTGCACTTTATTTGTACAGCAGTTCTTTCATGCTCCACTTTTCATCAGTCCCCTCCCCAGATAAAACATTCCCTCACCCCAGGCCCACAAGGGGCCTTTAGGGGTTTTTGCTGCCTCCTGGAACCATCTTCAGCTTTGCTCCACACAGAGCTCAATGCAACCCCTCCACCAGCATTTCTCCCCTCCCCAAACGACCCCACAGAGCCCACCAGACAGACACCCCCTGTCACAGAGCAGAGACCCCGTGTCCCCCAGGACGGTGCTTACCTTGGGAGAGAGTCCCGGTGACAAACTGGTAGAAGAAGCGGATCACCCGGCCCAGCTGCCGCTTGCAGCGCTGCTGGCAGTGGCTCATGGCTCCAGCTCCCGGCGCTGGGGAGGGACCCAGCCGCACCCCCTCCCGGCCGCCGAGCAGCCCCCAGCTCCTGCGAGCCGCGGGCGATGCCCGGGGCAGGACCGAGCCTTCCTGCCCGGGGCGAGCCTGCGGGCATCGGCGGCCGCCGCAGGCCGGCGGAGCGGGCAGCGGCAGCGCGGCCCCGCTCCCGGCAGCGGCAACTTTTGCGCGGGGATGCTCCGGTGCGGCGGGGCAGCGGGACACGGAGCTCGGCGGCGGTGCCCTCCCGGGGCTCGGGCTCACCAAGGCCGGCCGCTGAGCGGGATGTCCGGGTTGGTCCCCGCGGGCCGTGCCCTCCCGCCGGTCCCTCCGTGCCGCAAAGTTGCGGGGAGCGGCGTCAGGGCGATGCGGGGTGCCGGGGAGCCCGGCGGGGCCAGGCAGCCCTCCGGCAGAGGCGGATGGACGCCTCCCTGGCTGGCAGAGCCTCGGGCTGCCCCCGGCTCCTGATCCGCCCCTTGGCACCGGCTCGACCCGGCACTTCACGCCCCGGCTGGCCGGGAACCAGAGGCAGGTTGGTATGGCAACCCGCAGACTCCACAGGTCCCGCTGACCAATGAGGCACCGCTGCATCCCAGGGCCGCCTCTCTCCAGGAGCAGGCGAGGATGCTCCTTCCGGAGGGAAGCCGGCACCGAGAGCATCCTGCAGCCTTGAGCAGGAGCCATCCACTCCCACAATCGAGTGTTGTGAGCATCCTGCATCCCTGGGCATCAGTCCTTCATCACTGCAAGTGTCCTGCACCTCCAAGCAGCCACTTCTGCTAGCTCCACACAGGGGAGGAGACAAGGATGGATGCAAGGATAGGAGGAAGAGGAGTCAGGTTCTGAGACCACCCAGGCTAAGAGCTGTTCACTCCAAAGCTCAGCCTGGCAGCAAGTTGCTAACTTGCACAGTATGTCAGAGCCAGAAGACAGACTGGAGTGTGGTGGCAGTGGAATTTCCTTGCTCCCAGAGCCAGCCTGAGACGGTCTGTGCAGACTCAAGACAACATCCTTTCCCCTAGGACCATTTTCCCAGCTGTACTCCATCTCTACAGTGCATTCACACCCTACAGCAGCAGGATTCTATCAGTTCTGAATCCACCCAGACTCTATAATCTCATAAATTTCATCTCTTATTAATAGGGAAGGAAGCGAACAAAAAGGGACCTGATGGAAATTACAGCTTCTGTTCCCTCAGGGATGGAAAAGAGGGTGGAGCCATGATACAGCCAGGAACAGCCAGACTGTCCAGTCCCTACCAACACCTCAAGACGAGTCCAAAGGGAAGGAGCAAGAGCAGCACCACTTCCTACCAACCCAGTACTGGGGTTGGCATAGGGGAACCTCACCTCCTGCTCCCCAAAAGAAAGGTCATCCCCCCCAAACCAAGCCCCCTCTGTGTGCCCCCTCTCTTACACAGGCTATGGCCATGCAAAAGGGGGCCAGCTGCCCAACAGTGTCCCCACAGCACAGCATGACAGCGTCCAGGGGGAGGGGATGCTGCACTGGCCACTGCATAGCTGAGCCAGGTTTGGAGAGATCCTAAACAAGGCACAACACATGGCACAGCAGGGAGGTGCAACCCTTTAATAATACACCCACAAAGCCCCAGGCCAGGGAAGGGCTGCAAGGGACATCAACCTCACAAGAGGAAGAGGCCAGTCCAGGCCAGCTGAGGCAGACTGGGCAGCTCAGCACACAGAGACACAGATGTAGAGAATCTGTGAATGCAGCACCTTGACAGAATCTACCCCTGTGGACCACTTGCCCCCAGCTGAAAGTTCAGGGACTGGGGAGCCAGCAGTGCCCAGTCCACTCCTGACACCTTCCAGGAGCAGGTGTGGGGTTTAGAACCCTCATGCAGGTCTGCAGCACCCAGGAGCTCTGCTCCTGGCTTCAGCCCACCACACAAACCCATTGGGACAGTTCCTTGCAGCGATCAGGTCCCACGAGCTGTGTGACACAAGGCCAGATCCTGCAAATGCACAGTGTCCCCAGTGCTACGGGGACCAGCCAGCACGAACCAGACCAAGGCAGCTGCAGCATCCCAGAGGCCCGCGGGATACAGGACAGGCGACAGAACAGCCACAGGAGGGTGCCAGAGCCCACAGTACGTGGCAGCTTACAAAGTTTGCAGATCCATCCCAAGCCCCACCATCCAGCTCCTCGGCAGCCAGTTTCCACCTGACAGGGAAAGTTGCTCCATCCCAGCATGGCCCGGGTGGGTGACACATGCCCCTGCCATCCTGTTCACCCTGGTCACGCGGGACAGGGGATCTCCTGCCTCTTCCAGATCAGCAGATGTTGGCCACCCTGGTCACTGACCATGCTCTAGCTCCTCGGCAGCCAGTTTCCACCTGACAGGGAAAGTTGCTCCATCCCAGCATGGCCCGGGTGGGTGACACATGCCCCTGCCATCCTGGTCACCCTGGTCTCCTGTCCCTTCCAGATCAGCAGATGTTGCCCACCCTGGTCACTGACCATGCTCCTCCCTGGAAAGCCAAGTAGGAATTCAGCACAAATCAAAGGAAAGCCACAAGGCAGGGCTGTTGAGCCCACCCTTACACAACTTTTCTTGCTAAAGACCCCAGCCGGGTCACATCCACCCACGGGTGCCACTGCGGGGTGCATCCTGCCAGCCTCCTGCCCCACAACCCAGCCTGTGGCTCTCCCACACCTGCTCCCTGCTTAAGAAGGCCAGTGGTTCCCCCGCCCCTGCCCCAGCTGCAGCCCCAGGTGAACTCCATTCCCCACAGTGCCTCACTGTGGGGCAAAGGATATCAAATCCCAAAAAGACAGAGTCAGCCTGTGTCCCCAGAGCATCTGCTGGGCCCCCAAAGGGGACGTGCTGCTGCTGGAGCTGCAGCAATGGGAAGGGGAAGACTGTGGCTCCAGGCTCTGGCTCCAGCTCCAGCACACGCTCCCCCCATGTGCTGTGACCCTGCCAGAGGTACTGCCCACACCTCCTAATGCCGAGCCTGCCCCGGGGACCAGCCTGGCTTAGGGGATAAAGGGCAAATTCAGGGAGAATGAAGACCAACACCGTCCTGCACTTCCCTGCCCCAGTCCTGTGCCTGCTGACTGTGCTGGGACACCTCCAGCTTGGAAGCACCGGGGCCAGCATGGGCAGTACAGGCCATGCCATGACACCTGTGATGTCGTGGGTGGTGACACGGTCTGCCCTCTCTCCGTGCCCTCTCTCCGGGCCCTCTCTCCGTGCCCTCTCTCCGTGCCCGCTCCGTGCCCGCTCCGCGCGGCCGCGGTGCCGCCGCCTGACGCTGAGAGGAGCCCCGGCACAGCGCAGCGGAGCGGCGGGAGGTGAGCCGGGGACACGGCTCGCTCAGACGGCTGTGGCGGCTGATGGCACACGGGGGACAGGAGCGGACACGTGTTGTTGTGTCGGAGCGTGGCCCTGCACGCGTGTGAGAGGATGCACGGGAGCCGTAAAGGCCACGCGGCCACCGCGGTCCGCTGGCAGTGCCCCGAGGCTGAAGGGACAGCGACAACACCACCGAGGAGGGGGACACGACACATCTGCCCACACCAGAGCCATCATCGCTTCCTCTCCTAGCCGGGCCCTCTCCTCCCGAGATGGCCTCCTGGCAGATGCATCCTTCCTAAGGCACCGACTGCTGGGCTGGTACCTGGCGAGGGAGTGCAGGGAGCTGCCGGGGGAATTCACGCTGGTTCCTGGCCATGAAATATTCATTAGCACAGCCGCCAAGAGAAGGGAGGAAATAAAAGATAAACAGAAGGGGATGGGGGAGAAGACATAATGCTTGCAGGCGGCTCAGCGTGGCACTGACAAGCCCATGGAGTGGCTGAATCAAGGTCTTTATAGCAGCCATCACACCAGCATGTGGGTCCCCTGGTGTCCATGCAAAGCCTGATTCACTGTAATGGATGTCGTGGGCACATAAACACTCTTAGAAAATGCAGCCAGGAAAGAGCAGTGCTAGCAGGCACATCTGGCATGGGTAGGGATGGGGCAGAATGCCCTGTGACAGGCACATCACCAAGGGGCACCATCATGGGTTGGTGGTCAGAGACTGTGCCTGTGCCAGCCCTGGATGGTGCCTGGGCTTCAAAGGATTTCAATTTGGGCTACAGCCCCTCAGGGATAACACCAGAGAAGGGCCCCAGCCCAGGGCCACCTTGGCCAGGGCATCTGTGAGCTCTCTGGAGTCATCCTGTGGCTGGCAGAAAGCAGATGCCAATATTTCTCTCAGGGAGGAAGAGCTGTCAGGATGGGAGGCACATTTCCAGTAATGAAGAAGGGCAATCAGGGCGGGAAGGAGGAAAATTTCCATTACCAAGGAAGGATAATCAGGGTTGGAAGGATGCAGGACATCCTTCGACCCTGTGCCAAGCCTCAGTCCACCTCTCAGGTCCACAGCAGCGGAGCAAATGCTCTGTTCTGTTTTTAAATAATTCAAACTCACCTTTTTCTTTTTGGCTGGAGGGCATACACATTCCAACAATGCCAGACCCACAGTTCCTTGGCAGGGAGAGCAGGTCCTGACTGGAGGGAGAGCTCAGCAAGACTCCCCCCAGAGCCAGGACACGATGGGGGAGAAGGAGGTGGCGATCCCAGCAGCAGGGATTACTTCAGGAGCCATGAGATTCTGGTTCCAGATACCCCACATCGGGGTGGGTGGCTCCGTGGGATCCCAACACCTCTGCCACCAGCAGAGGAAGGCTCAGCCCAGCCAGGCCTGCGTGCTGCTGCTCCGCTCCTGCCTCCTCCCAGCCCGGGGAAACCGCAGCCTCCGGCTCTGGGGGAAGTGCTGAAAACGTGATGCCAGAGAAAATAAATAAAGCGGCTAATGAGGTAATTTGCATAGCTATTAGCAGTCAGGATTTGCAGCGGGTCTGACATGGGATGTGCTGTCACAGCGAAGCGCAGCCCGAGGGCTCTGCTGCGCTCGCAGAGGGAAACACAAAACGCACCCACCGCAGGCAGGGCCACCCACCACCGGGGAGGCGAGGGGGCAGCCGCAAATCCAGCAGGGAGGCGAAGGAAGGCTCGGAGCAGGGCACACGGCCTGGGAGGAGCTGTGTGCTCCAACCGTGAGCCCCTCCTGCCTTCGGCCGCGGCTTGGCCATGGGAGCCAGCAGGGAGGCGAAGGAAGGCTCGGAGCAGGGCACACGGCCTGGGAGGAGCTGAGTGCTCCAACTGTGAGCCCCTCCTGCCTTTGGCCGCACAGCCCCCGTCTTGGTCCTGCCATGTACAGATCGTGGGCCAGCACACAGCTCCTACTTTGCCAAGGCTCAGAGAGCATCCATGAAAGGACGAGCTTGTAAAGGCCACGGAAAAGCTGCCAGCAGCCCAGGCTTCCTCGCAGGGCAGCCTTACATTGTCACAGCCAGCTGGCTCCATGTGCTTTCCCATCCAGAGCTGGCCACAGCTCCCTGCACCGCTTACATCTGCTTGCTCCCTTGTGAACCCGGCCTAAAACACATCCCAGGACAAGCACAAACCCTTTTCCACCCCAATCTCTGCTGCCAGCAAACCCACCTCATTCTGACTGCCAGCAGAAGGTGCAATTTTTGGGATGCAGGAGTGTGCATGAAGTATAACTCCATCAATAGCTCTGCATCATAACTGCACCCATCCCAAGCTGTTTGGGTCAGGCATCATTGAACCACAGCAGGCAGGAGGGCAGTGGCCATCCTGGCACATCCAGGAATGCAGGGACACATACCTAAAACCTGTGACACAGCTGGATCCCCAACCCGCTGTGCCCAGTGAATTGTGATAGAGAGGAATGGCACGCAGGGCCACTCTCCCCAGGGCTGCCAGGGCACGTCTGGCTTTGATCACAAACGTGCAGTGACAGCTCAGCTCATTCTCAGCTGGTGGATCTTGCTAAAAAATGCATGTGACGTGATCTGTCTGCTCGGGAAGGCGCTGCCAGGGAAAGAACCCAGCCCGGTGCTGTGTGCTGGTCCTGCAGCACCCACCTGCCTGCAGCTGGCAGGCAGCAGGTGACGGGGCAGCAGCCTGGCTCTGAGGCACCACGCTAGGGAGCAGCACATGCCAAAGCATCCCTGCAATGCACCCACACTCTCCGATGGCAGAGGCAAAAAGAGACACCCAATGGATGGGTGGTTGGACAGACAAACAGACACAAACTCCACCACCAGCTTGAGTGGTGTGTGCCAGGCCAAGATGAAAGTCAGGGCCCCACGAAGTCCACCCTGGTGTGTCCATCACCCCCAGAACCCTCGTGGTGGCCCTCAGACATCCAGATTACACCGAGACACTGAATGCTCCCAAGCTGAATCTTTTTTCGTCAGTTCTGCTAAATATTTTAGGTATTTACACAGAAAAGCTCTCTGTGCTCGGCGGCATGTCGGCCCCCTTGGCATCACACAGGCAGCCACAGACACGCCCCCGCCTGCCAGGGTATGAATAATTCAGTGACCCCAGGAACAGGAGAGGAGCGGGGCAGGAGAGGACAAAGTTGGGGGAATGGCTTCGTCAATCCCTGCCCCAGCTCCTGGGGGGCACCCCGAGCATCTCCATGTCCTGCAACAGGAGGGCAGAGAACTGCACCAGAGCTGCAGGGAAACAGAAGCGCAGGGAAGGGAGAAGTGCCAGGAGCTGAGCCCAGCCCTGGTTACAGGGCTGACACATATGACAGCAGCTGTAAGCAAGTAGAATCATAGCCTGCCTGGACCATCTGGGGCATTTCAGAGCTCTTTGTGTCCGAAAAGCAGTGTTGGGGGCACCCAGGGTGCATCAGGCAGTGAGGCAGCCCTGCATCCAGGAGCTCCAAGAGCGTGGCCTTCACAAGTGTGCTCTTTGCTGTAGGGTGCACAGCTCACACTGGGGCACAGACACAGCATCTCCTTATCACAAACCAGCATCTTTCTGCCCCTCAGATGCCCACCTTGCTCCATGCCCATGGCACCCCATGAAAATCAGCAGGGATTTCTAGCTCCAGTCCAGTTCCAGCACCCATTCCAATGATCACCAGGGTCTCCTGAACTGAGAAGCTGAGAAAAATCTCAGCCTGGTCACAAGTGATGCCAGCCCTGCTCCCAGTCTGCTCCAGGAGAGGACATGGTCCTCAGCGTCTCTCCAGCCTCGCCATCCTCACCACCCCACACCAAGCCACAGTGATGGTGGCAAATTAATGAGCTCTGTGCAATCACACACAGGTTGGGCTCCAGCAAACTGGAGGTGGCACTGGGCTCATTTCCTCGCAATCAGTGCTCACTTGGCCACCAACAGATGTGTCTCGGCAGGGTGACAGGAGGAAGCACAGTGGGAAGAGGCTGGGACACGACCTCGGCTCCCACGTGTTGAGGCAGCTCAGGGCTGCGGGGGGAGCGGGACACCCTCTGCCACCCAGGCGGCTGCTGCCACTCGGAGTGACAGGGGCTGTTAGCAGCCCCGCTTAGCCAGGGCCCTGCACACGCTGCCTGCACGGCTGGCAGAGGGAGATAAGACGCCCAGAGGGGAAACATGCTTCAAATGGCAGGAATCTCCCCCAAAACAGACTTGGCTTGAAGGCACCGAGAGCGTTTGCTGCTATTAATAACTCCAGAGCTGTAACGAGGTGCCCTCGGCTCAGGGAGACACAGCAACGAGGCAAGGAAGGAGAGCAAAGTGGGGCTGGGGCTGAGGTCCTGACCCATGGACCTGGGGGGTCAGGGCAAGGCAGACACACAAGATCAGTGCTGCCCTTCCAACAGCCCAGAGCCCACCTGTGCCCTTCTGCAGCCTCAGGGCAGGGCACAGCCCATCCCCATGGCTGGGCTAGTGGCCCCCCATGCCAGCACTGACCCTCTCTCCATTGTACCCTGAGTGATGGCTCAGCCCCCCACCGTGCTCTCTGTGCCCCATGGGGCAGCAGGGCCACCCACTCAGCTTCTCCAGGGCACCCTCTCAGCTGACTGCCAGCCAGGGGGGGCCCTAAAGACTGCCTTTTTAACGTGACATTTTGGGGACAGGAAAGCTATTTTCAGTTGTTTCAGAGACAGTGTTTCCATTGCAGTTTGTCTGCCTCCACTGGAGGGAGGGATGCTCTCCCTGGAGGTGCCATGGCTGGCAGCTTTGTGTTGGGCTGTGGTGCCCAGCACCAGCTCTGCACCACTGGGTCATCCTCACCCCTCCTCTGCCTGCCCAGTGCCTGCACCCACTGTGCTGGGGAGCACACGGGAGGATATCCCTGGGTGCCCACTTGGGCAGGAGGGTCAGGAGCATCCCATGTGGGAGAGGGGCTGGTGGGAGGCACGGGGCAGAGCCCGGGGGCCTTGCTCCTAAGACCTTCTCAGCATCAGCAGGTTTTCTGCTACACACCTTAATGAGACAATCCCAAAAATTAGCACATAGACATGAACAGCCCCCCTCCCTGGAGCCCCCAGGCACTCTTGATAGGAATAAATGTGCCTGGCAATTATGGAGGGGAGTAAAACCTTCCAGTGCAAGACCTGCTGAGAGATTCAGAAATAAATATGTTAATAATCAAATATCCATCCTGTGTCTGAGCTCACGGGAGGACTTTCAAGTCTAATTAGTGGAAGATTTGTACCATTGCTGCCAGGGCTCGAGGGACAATTTGCCGTGGTTCCCCCGAAGTGAGAGGTTCTGCTATAATTAGGCAGTCTGCAAGGATTACCTCCAAACCTCCCCCGCATGCCGGGCTGGGGCAGGCGGCACCCAGGTAAGCCAAGATGAGAGATGGCCCCAGGCTTTGATCTGTGCAAATCGAGTTTGGAGCTGCAAATCCAGGGCAGGCAGGCGGACAGGCTGTGAGGATGGGCAGCACACCAGGAGGAGAGCTACCCTGAGCCTGCAGGTCATGCCATGCTTCCACATCTGTACACGACCCCTGCATCATCATGGAACTCATCTCCCCACAGCATCCTGCCACGAAGACCTAGAGTGCCTCTAAAACTGCTCCACCTCCAGACCGATCATTTCCCAGCCAGGACCCCAAGAGCCAGGGCTGTTCAAGAGGGGGGCATTTCACAATCTACCCCAGTCAGACACGGTGTACATCTCCTCCCTGATCCACCACAGCAGAATGAGCAGTGCCAGGGGAGCACTGCTACCACCCCAGCCCACGTGTGTTTAAACAGGGCCATATCCTGCTCCTGAGGATGTCCTAACAGACTCCATTCCTACTGCTGCAACAGCTTGTGGGGTGGCTGTGATGGGGAGAAAGGAGCACCAGAGCAGAAAGGCACAGGGGCAGTACCTGGAGGAGCACTACTGACAGTGCCCAAACTGGGACCAGCCTCCAGGGGAAGGTGCAAAGGCAGAGAGACAGCAGAGGGATGAGGAAGGGATGGAGAGTGAGCAGAGGGAGCCACATCTGCACTGAGGACACCACAACCCAGGATGCTCTGCTGAGCAGGGCGTGGGACCCATGTGTCTGGTCTCACGGGGGAATAGCCTGGCAGATACTCTGCCAGAGGTCACTGACCTGGCAGCAGCTGCCAGGGACACTCATTAGCACCAACTAATTGCAGGCAGAGGTGGCTGGCCGGGCAGCAGGCACCCTGCCCACACACTTTTCCCAGCCTGGTAATGGGCAAGGCTCCAAACTGAGGGGAGAGTTATAGACAGGGTGTCAGTGGTCACATCCAGGGCTGGCCTGGAAACATCTGTGCCAGGGACCCTGTGCCCCTGAAGAACAAAGTCAGCATCTCATCCCTCCCAAGGGCATGCAGGTACCCCATGTTCAGCTGTGTTGCCCAGGCCAGGGCACAGCCAGCCCCATCCAGCTCCTCTGCCAGCCCCAGGTGACCTCCTCAGTGCCACTGGGCTGCTCATCCCAGCAAACAAGGGGTTGCCAGCCCCTCACTTCCCCACAGCTATGTAATTAAGAATGATAGAAGAGAAGTAGTATTATCCAGAGAGTGACAGCAGGTTGTAATTACAGCAGGGCAGGCTGAGGAAACAAACAGTGCTGAGGGAAGCACAGGATGGTGTGGGGCTGGGGAGACACCACAATCCCTTGGGACACACATCCCTGTCCCAGCACTGTGGTCCAGGGCAGAGGTGGGACTCTGGAGTCTGTGAGGGACGGAGGAGGGTAAAGGCTCTTTTGCCTCCACATGTGTGGTCCCAAAAGAGCCTCTCCCTCCAGCTTACCCTGCAGTGGGGTGGCCCCGATGCCAGCCCCTCCTGGGGGATGTTGGGATTGACCAGTCCCAGGGAACAGCAGGTTTTCAGTGAGTCACTTGGAAGTATTAAATACCATCTCCTTCTTCCCCTCCCTGCCTCAGGGCAGCGCCCTGCACTGAGGGGCTTGCTGCCCAGCTGAGCCAAGGGCACTATGTCCCAGCTGGGACATGGCAGCCCAAAGGGGCTCTGCACACATAGGGTGGCTCAGTCTTGAGGAGTGCACAGCATTTCCTGCCCATGCTGCACCATCAGACCCTGTGCAGCCCCCAGCCCAGCCACATCCCTTCCCTTTGTTAAATCCTCCTGCCCTCAGCCCAATCCTCTTACTCTCTCCCTCTCCCATTACAGCATCTTTAAATTAATGCCTGGCCAAGCGTGGGATAGAAGGAAATTAACCCTGGAGAGGGGGAGCAGTCTCCACAATGCCTCGTCACCTAAAGCACTGTTCCTTCCCTTCTCCCACTCGAAATGCAGGGGGGACACTGGATCTACCACAATCACAGCGAGCACCACTCGAGCACAGCTCTCAGCCCCCACACCCCTTTGCTGGGGTGCCAAGGGTCCCCTCTGGGCAGCTTGGGAGGCTGCAAGGTGCCCAGGAGAGAGCGCCAGCTGTGCTTGGGTTCACACCAAAACCAGCCAGCTGGGAACTCACTGGGAGCAGTTCCAGAGCTGCCTGCACCCTTGCTGGGACACTTTGGGGTCCCCAGCTCTGGAGCAAGGAGTCAGGAGGGATTGGGATGCGGGTGGGAAGCACTTGTGGCACCCACAGCGTGGGGAGCTCAGAGGAGCCGGAGTGGGAAGGAGGCAGGGAAGTGGCCGGAACAGAGTGGCACAATACACACCCTGATCAATGCGGGGGACACTTCTTGCCTGTGCCACTGTGGGGGAGTTGGGACACGTCCCTTTCGGAGGATCTGTGTGAGGGTGAGCAGACACCAAGGCCATGACAAACAGGTCCATCCCCCCAGGCTGGGATTCAGGCAAGACTTGAGGCTTTTGGAGAAATGCCTCAGGGATCCGACCCCAGTGCTGCCAGCATGGTGCAGCTGTGGGGGCAGCAGGATCCCACCAAGCTGCCTCCCCCAGGGCAGTGGTGGCCAGGGCCAGGAATTGCTTGCCAGAGCAGCGCTCCCGCTGATCCTCTCCGTTATGCAACAAATTATTCCACTCGCATTAATGACTTTGCGGCAAAGGGGGAAATGACATGAATGATTCCTGGTGCCTGGGAGTGACTCACTTTGCACGATGGAGGGGAAGCCAGCAGGGAGGGCGGGCTCCAGGGGGAATTTGTTTGGGTCAGCATGATCAGCAGAGGGCTGGGGATGGGCTCAGAAGATCAACTGCTAGCAGCAGAGTGAAGGGGAAAGAAGGGGGTACTATGGGGCAGATCCCACCACGCAGGAGAGGGCTGAGATGTCTCCAAGAGATGCTGGCATCAGCCATAACCACAGCATGTTACAATATCTGTTACTGTGCTGCCCAAGCCCCACAGCCCTTTTCCACCTGTGCTGTGACCCCAGAACCTGGCTCCAGCAGCTGCCCCTCCTTGCCCAGGGTCAGAGGAGACCTCAGCCAAGGGCTGGGGGTGCTGTACCCCGTCACTGAACCACCAAATCCAGCGTGCCCCTAGGAGTCTAGCAGGATGGGCAGCTGCCTACCATGGTGCTTGGGGCAGCAGGGGGTGGGGGGACAGCAAAAGGGACACGTCACACGGGCTGCAGCACAGAGCCTGGCATCTGACCCCGTCCCTTCTCCCTCACCTCTAAAGACTTCAATAATCACACCATTAACAATTAATGCATATTCCCTTCTGGAATAAATCAGAACCTGTCAAGGGCCAGTGCTGCCAGCCACCTCCTGGGGACACCAGAGACACATGGAGACACACCAGGGACTTCAACAACCCACTGCCCAGTAGCCCCAGGGAGGCCCTGGCAGCAACAGAGGGCTGGGTGGATTATTGCCTTTAAACCCATTCAGGGGCTTTCTGTAAGCAATGCAATTTTTAAAAATTCAATCTAGGAAGAAGCAATTAACCAAAGGGGCCAGGAGCAATGGCTTGCCTGTCTAATCTCGTTAGTGAGCAGGCCAGTTCCCATCTCACCCCACCAGTGCATGGGCTGCAGTAACTGGTGAAAGCACACGGATGGCTCTTCCCTGGCTCCTGACCAGGCTTCTGATGGGAGTGTGTTTTCTGGTTCCTCCCTGCATCCCACAGGGCTACACCTTCCCCATCTGGGTGAAGGAAACCCCTCTTCCCTGTGCCTCTCATCCTGGCCAACCATCACCAATGATACTCCATCCCTAAAAAGCACTTTTTGGTGTCCAGACGTGTGGCTGGTAACAGGACAAGGACAGGGAAGGGATTTGGTGCATCTCTGCTCTGCTGCTGGGGTCAGTGCCTGAAGCCAGGAGCAGGGTCCCACTTTCTGCCCCACAGGCTCAGCGACAGGTCGTGCCAGTCTCTCATGCTAGCATCTTGCCAAGAAGCCACCTCTGCTTCAGACTGTCGAGCCCCTTCCCAGCAGGAATGTCACTGCTGTGGGATGTGTCTCACGGGGACAACAGGACAGAGCAGGGTGTCCAACCCCATCCAGTTCTCAAGTCTCTGCAGGGCAGAGCTGAGGCAGCAGACCTGTGCCACCACCCCGCCTGCTGAGTTAGCCACTCCATCACTGTCCCTGACCCGCTCCCTAGGGAGGGACCACAGGTGAAGCTGTCCATCTCCACTGCCAGCCCCTTGGGGCTCTGAGTGTTCCCTGCCTACTACAGGCACTGCTGCTGCTGCAGCACAGTCCCTGACAGACCCCTCTGGGAGCAGCCAGACCCCACAGCTCCCTCCCATCAGGACAAAGCCATCTGCCCGTTCCAGGCACAGCCCAGGGCTCTCTAAGCAGAGCACGTTTGTCTCAAGCAGGGGTGTGCAGTGCCCCCGCTGGCACAGGGCACAGTCCCTCAAACACTCACTGTGGATGAAGCTGGCACAGGAACTGGGTGATCACACACGCTCAGAGTGGGGCTCCTGCCTGTGTGTCCTGCAGACCTCTCAAGGCCCCCATGTCCCCAGGTGCAGTGAGCAGGAGCAGCATGGATGGGACATTGACCTTCTTGCCCAGAGTCCCCAGCAGCAATGCCAACACCAGCCTGGGGCTGGGAGACATGCCAGCTCCCTAAACAGAAGGGATTTCCATCCCAAGAGGTTCAAAAGCAGAGTGCTTCCTGCCAAAATGGGGCTGGAGTCACCTGGAACCTGATGGAGCCGAGCCTTTGGGGCTGGAGAGGCGTGCAAGGCATGGACACAGAAGGGCCTGTCAACGGCAGTGAGTGCCTTCCCTGCCCAGCTGTGTCCGTAGGTGACTGGCCCTGCCTGGACCACAGAGGAAACATTCAAGGTTCAGAGGCAGCGAAGGAGGCAGCTCTCCACATCCCCCATCTCTGCCATCTCCTGTGGAAGGCAGCAGTATCCTGTCCCCAGCTCCCTCCTGCAGGGCTCTGTCTCCAAACAAGCTAATCACTCTCACTGCTCCCCAGGGGCTGCACCACCCCTTTCATTTGAATACGATGACAAGTTTCCTTAAAAGCCAGAAGCAGCCGGAGCCACAGGACCCAGTAAGAGCCTCCCACCCAGCAGAGCCCGGCTGCCACGGAACATTTGCAAAGCCCTCAAGGGGAAGTGTCACTGGGAGCGGGGTCACTCGTCCCCCTATGCTGCCACTCACCCCATGGCAGGCATGCACCCAGCCCCAGCTGCCAGCAGAGCTCTCTGGCATGGACAGTGGGTTGAAGATGACCCCTGCACCCATGTGCAGACCCTGCCCCGTGGAAAGGGGCTCCTCTGCCCCTCTGCTCCCACAGAAGCTGCTTGCAGCAACCCCAGCAGTTCACTGGCTCAGCAATAACCACCCTCAGGGTTCTGCAGTGTAGGGAAGGGCTGTGACTCCCCACCTCAAGCCAGAGTCCCTCTCCAAGGCATCAGACCACCCAGCTCAGCCCCCGGGAGGCACGACAGGGAGATTGGTTTCACTAAAGGCTCATTTAATTGCGGCGTGATTAGAGAGCAGGGCTGGGATCCGGCGGCAGGAGAGCGATTTGCCAGCAGATGGATTTATCATCTCCCAAGCACAGCAATTTGGCTTAAACAAAACCAAACCACTTCCCCTAATGAAAACATCACTAACGAGGAGTGAGGCAGAGGCAGCTCCATCAATGGGGTCTCTGCTGGCTTCAGGGCTGGGGCGACCCAGGCTGTTAATGCATGAAGCCCAGGTCCAGCTGGGACACATGGACCCAACACAGCTGGGAGAAACCAGAGTTTGCTCCAGGGACCAAACCTCCTCATGTCCTGGCTCCCAGAGCTCTGAGGGCTACTGGTTCCAGCACAACACACAGTATGAGAACAGCACCGCTGAGTCGAGACACATTTTCCAGTTATAACAGGGCCAACAGTGAGGAAAAACTCTATGGCCAGACACAGACCTGGTGAAAGAGCCTGTGCATGGCCAGCCCTGTGCAGCAGGAGCTGTATCCCTTGGCCGAAGTTTCGACAAGCCATGAATTATGCATCAGCATCTGTAGAGATCAGCTGTTTAACCAGCCCAACCAAATCCACGAACTTCCTGTCAATTAATCCTGTGCCACCAATTCCCCATGGACTCCAACCTGCCTCTGCTTGCAGGGATGCAGCAGCGGCTGCCAAAACCTCAGCTGCAGCCTTTCCACCTGTGAAATCCAAGCTGCCCGTGAGCAGTGGTACCCAGGAGCATCACTCACGTGCTCCTTGCCCTGTGTGTGGCTGGGAGCAGCATCCCTTCCACCAGGGACCCTCAGGATCTCAGCAATGCCTCACACCCCGGGAGAGAGAAGTCATCAGCATCAGAGGACTGCAGACAAGCCAGGACAGCAAAGAGGGAAGAGGAAGAGGGTACAGATGCCAGAAGGAGGGAGACAGCAGACAGATGAGGCAGAGTCAGGCAACAGTCCCATCACCCCAGGAAGGTGCAGCAGCCACCGAAGGCAAGGCGCTTTGGCACAGAGATGACCCGTGGGAGCCCCTAACCCTGGCACACGGGGGGAGACCTTCCCTACAGCACCCCACCCTGACAGAGGGCCTCCTGGGAGCTCGGGGACCTGGCTCGAGGGCCAGTGTGGCTTCCAGCCCAGCCTCACCGCCAGGCTGCAGGAGCAGAAGTGGCAAGCAGAGGGAGGTCGCGTGGGGCAGCAGCAGGAGGGGAGGCAGGTTAGCAGGGGAGCAGGTGGATGGGCAGCACAGTTTCCATGGGTCAGACACCATGGGGAAGGACACTGGTGGGTGTCACCCCTCCAGGGGGCTGCTGTTAGGAGGAGGGAACAACCCATGCTTGACAGTGACCAGAGGGATGCAGGGACAGCTGGCCCTGTCAGACCCATGAGGACAGGGCTGTGCAGAGCTGTTCTTGAGAAAGCAACTGGGCAAGAGAAGGACCTTTATTCTGGACGTGGGTGAGCTGGGTTTGGGCACAGTCTCCACCCCAGTCCATCCAGCACACAGGCACAGCACACGACCTGCCATGCACACTTGCAGCTGGGCTCCTGGCCAGCCCCTGCCTGCTCATGCCCTTGCTCCCACCCAATGATCCTGTCACTCCATCTTCCAGCTGCAGATCGCAGTCCTTCCCCCTACACACACTATTATTTGGGACAGGCTACCACTGACACCTCCTCCACACTCTGGGAAATAAATTATCCCCCATGCAGATGGAAGTCCTACGCCATGGCAAGCTGGTGGACATGTTCCCCCCACCTGGCTGATCACAGGCTGTGAGCAGACATGATGAAGCTGCCGGGTTTGCTGGCAGCAGAACAAGCCCCTGGCACAGCCCTAGATGTGCCCATCACCTGGGACCCTCCTGCAGCACTGCCAGGACACAGCTCCCCAGCTTTATCCCGTGGCAGGCACTGGAATCCTGTTCCCACTGTCCTCCCACCGACCCGGCTGGCCTGTCCTCCCTCTGATGTGTCTGTGGGGGACAGCTTGGCCCCATCTCTCCTTCCTCACTGCCATGGGGGAAATACCTCTGACACACCCTCCCTCGGGCAGGGAGGAGAGCTCAGCCAGATGCTGTGCTGCTGCTACACTGCTGCCTAAGGCTTTCATCTCACGGGGTGGGCTGCTAGAAGTGCTAGGAGTTGGGGAGTCCCCATCCATCAGCTGTGCCTCTGGAGACAGGAGGATCCCAAAGCTCTGCAGATGATCTCTACAGCAATTGCTCAGCCCTGCAAATGCTGCGGCTGCTTTTGGGGTGGAGCAAAGCGGCTGCTCGAGTCCCCAGATCATGACAACTGGAGGAAAAAAGCAGGGGTGAAAAAGCAAGGGTGGAAAGTGAACCTCCTAATCCTTTTTTGGGGACCCAACAGCCCTGGGGATAAATCCCTCATTTTTCCAAAAGGCAGTGAGGGGCTTTGCCCCACCCCAGACAGCCTGGATATTGACCCTGTGCTGGCACATGCTGTCCTGCTCACGGGATACAGTGTGGCTGGGAGGGGTTTGTCCAACGGGGTAAGACAAGTTCCAGGCCACCCACCCTGGCTCCAGATCTGGACCTGGACCCATGATGCCCACACATCCCTGTGGAGCCTCAGGTGGGAGGGAAACCCTTCTCCAAGCTCACTCACCTCTCACACTGCCGGCAGTCAGGGTCAGGGATGTGGTACCTGCCCTTCTCGGGACAAAGTGGCTCTGGATTCCCATTTCTTCTGCATGGAGAGCCATGGCCAGAGCAGTCCTGAGACACTGGCTCTGGGCGCTGCTTGCACACTAATTGCTCATGCCATTAGAGGCAGGAGGAATAATGTAATTTATAGATGGCTTTTATTTCTCGCTAGCGTCATCTAAATATCCCAGAAATGGACCAGTTTCATTTCCTGGTGGTGTAACCTAAACATTTCTCTCCTTAGCACCCAGGTGGGTGCCCAGCCTCAGGCTCAGCAGCCAGGCAGGCATGGCTGCCTCCTGCCCTTGCCCCATGCCACCCACCAGGGTCAGCACAGGCAGGTCCATCCCGGCTCACCCCAGCACAGCCTGTCTGTGTTTCCCCGGCCTGTCTGTGTTTCCCCAGCCTGTGTTTCCCCAGCCTGTCTGTGTTTCCCCAGCACAGGGAGCACTGCTGCTCTCCCCACTGCTTACACACGGGCAGTTCTCATTCACTCAGGCCTCTCACACACACATCCACGTGCCCACGCAGCCAGGGCAGCTGGGCATCTCTGGAGACGCTGCAGGGAGTGGGGACTGTCACTGCACCCTCATTTTCAACAGCTTTTTAAATTTAAAAATGAGTGGACACCACGGTGTGTATCTACCCTGAGCATGGATGGGGTCCTGTTTCCTGTTTAGCCCCTCTCTTTCTGGAAGTGGTTGCTAACCCTTCTCTGGGCATGCACAGGTGGGAACTGCATTGCTCCCACCCATGATTTCAGGCAGTGATGGGAGGCAGCAGGGCTGACTGCTGTCCCTGTACACACCAGCAATCGCTGGAGCTGCTGTGGGGCTGTCACCTCACCTCACACCACATCACCTCTTGGCTAACAGCTCTTGCATGGCAGATGTCCTCTAAGCTCTGACACATCCCCATGGATGGGGGTCTCCCAAGCTGCAGGAACACCCCAAACTGCTCATGCTTGACCCCAAGCAGAGCTGAGCTACCAAACAGCAGGTGCCAGTGGCAACCCTCCTGTCTGCAAATAGAGCCCACACAGGCACTGCCAGCTTCACCCCAGGGATTTGCTACAGCCCTGTGGAGCTCCCGGCCCCTCACCACATCTCCAGGGTATCAGGAGAGCCAAGGCCAGGTTAGAAGGCGTGGGGTCAAGCTAGTAAACCCTCCCTAGAGTTAAGGTTGCATCCCCTCTCCTGCCTGCATCTCCTCCACATTTTCTGGGAGAAAACCAGCTTTCCCTCCATGGAGTCAGCTTCAGTGCATTCAGCCAGCACAGGGGAAATCAGTGCCACTGGGGCCAGCTCCCTCTCCTCTGTGGTGCTACTGCAGGCTCTGCCCTGGCAGGTCACTGACTTGACAGAGATGGGAAACGAGTGACGTGCCCTACAGGGCCTATTTCCCACTCTGGGAAATGAGGCAGATATTTCCACCCTTGTTCCCCGAAGACTTCCCCAAAGATCCCTCCCTGTGGGCAGGGACGTGCATGGTGGTGCAGCTCCACTCCACCCATGTTCCTGCCACACAGCTGGCTCAGAGGTAAGCCCAGGCATAAAAGGTCTCAGTCTTGGAGAGACTGGAATTTATTTTTAACTTTGATTTGATTTAAATCCATATGGGCATTTTAAAGTTACCAGAGAAACCAAAAGTTGTGTGTGGGTTCCAAGTTCCTACACAGCTCAAAAATATCTTCCCTGCAGCACGTTTGGGCAGATAGTAAGCAGCGTTTCCCATGTGTGGGGCTGTTCAGGAAAGAAGAGCAGAGGTCCTGCTTTGCTGCCACCACCTATTCAGCGTTTCCCATGTGTGGGGCTGTTCAGGAAAGAAGAGCAGAGGTCCTGCTCCCCTGCCACCACCTATCTGAAATTCTAGAGCAAATCCTGAAATCCACCCCAGTCTTCGGCAGGAAAAGCATCACCAGGACTCGGGGAAGCTGCCTGTGCCCACACAACAGTGCCTGTGGCACAAGGACACCGAACCCCCTGGCCAAGGAAAGGTTCAGCTCCACCATGGGTCCAAGGAGGCAGGTGGGAACTGCTGCCCCCTTCACAGGTGCAATCCTGTCCTGAAAGGGGACAGGATTTGGCCTGATCTGTGGAGTGCACGTGGGGAAGGAGGGGTGTTGCCTGCTCCAGCCCAGCTGCTTCCCTATCGGACAGTGGAAGATGAGGATGGACAGATGCTGTGGGATGCGGGATGCTCGGCAATTCCCTCATCGGGCAGAGGATGAAGGGGGATACAATAGGGTCACAAATGGGCTGTCTTAATCCTCTCTGTCCCACAGCTATCCCATCCAGGGGCAGGACATCTCAAGGGGTGCTCTAGGGGACACCGGGTGAGGACACCAGGCACCGTGGTGCTGCTGGGTGTTCTGCGTGGAGTGAGCCTTTCCTCCCTGGGGAACCTGCTGCCGGGATGCTGCTGTGCCACCCCAGGGTGCAGCGGGACCCAAGGCACGGCAGAGAGAGCCCAGCGCCTGACCCTGGTGTCCCATGGGGCTCGGACACAACAGCGAGGGAGCGTGAACCGGGGGGCGGCCAAAAGCGATCCAAGCGTTCCACCCCCGCCCGGGGCCCTTTCCTTGCTTCGGGACAGCCCCTGCACGCCGGGACCAGCCCTATCGCCCCCGGAGCACCCTCCCCGGGGGTCGGGACTGTTCCCCTGCTCCAGCGCGGGGGTCGCGGCCATTCCCCCTCTCCCCGAGCAAGGCGTGCGGGCAGGGAGCAGGCAGGGAGCGGGGTGCGGGCAGGGAGCAGGCAGGGAGCGGGGTGCGGGCAGGGAGCGGGGCTGGGAGCGGGGTGCGGGCAGGGAGCGGGGCTCAGCGGGGCTGGGAGCGGGGTGCCCGGGACCGCCCCGCGCCGTGCTCCGAGCGGCTGCTGCACCTTCCCCGGCGGCGGCACTCACCCGTCAGCTGGTCGTAGGAGCCGTCCAGGTCGCGGGAGTCGGACAGGCTCTCCTTCCTGCCCTTGCTCCGCATCTTCCCGCCCCGCCGAGCGGCGGGGGGAACGGCGACGGGGCGCCCGGGCTGCGCCGGCGGGCACGGGCTGCCCGCGGCCGCCGCCTC